>NC_069788.1:111646147-111989064 GCF_027406575.1 Nycticebus coucang | reverse complement strand
TCCTGCCTCCACCTCCCAAGTAGCTGGGACTACAGGTGCCCGCCACAATACCCGGCTATTTTTTTGGTTGCAGCCGTCATCATTGTTGTTTGGCGGGCCCAGGCTGGATTCGAACCCGACAGCTCATGTGTATGTGGCTGGCGCTTTAGCCACTTGAGCCACAGGCGCTGAGCCTCTTCCATCTAGTTTTCAACATCTTCCTTATTTTAGTTCCTAACTGCTCCTTTTGTAGGTATCAACAGTGCCTCTGCTGTCTATGTTCTCTGCTAGCTTTTACTGGGAATCTCTTTCTCATCCCTTTTTTGTTTATCTGATCCAGAGATTCACCTCTCTTTTTCTGCACTAACTAAATTTGTCTCTCATGTTCTGAAAACCAGCAGCCCCTGAGTTCTGTAATCCTGTGACTTTCACCAGTCCATGCTAGGCCATTACTCTGCCTCAGGCACTTAGCCTTCCACTCTCATATCTTTGAAGGCAATGTAGATACATGATAGTCCCAGCACCACAAACAAATTTTAGAAAGGGGTTGCTTATACCATAGCCAACTAAAAAATTTCTTTTCTTTTTCTTTTTTATAGACAGTGTCTCATTGTCTTTCTGTTGCCCGGGCTAGAGTGCAGTGGCTTGATCAGAACTCACTGTAACCTTGAATTTCTGGGCTCAAAGTGATCCTCCTGCCTTAGCCTCCTGAGTATCTGGGACTACTGGTGTGTATTACCACACCTGGCTGATTTTTTAATTTTTTTGTAGAGACGGGGACTTACAGTGTTGCCCAGATTGATCTCAAACTCTTGACCTCAAGTGTGGGGATTACAGGCAAGAACCACTGAACCCAGCCATACGGGTCTTCTGATCACTCCACGGCCAATGAATGCTTGAGCAGCATATTTTGTCTTTCTCTCCTCACACCATTTACTGAGCATAATGTTTGAGAAGTCACTAAGACTGTTTCCTTGCCCATAAAGAGTTCTTAGTTTAGTGAATTTCCAGAAATTACTAAAGTAATACCCCTGGCCAAAGCACTCTGGTATATGTCAACTAACATTTATCTAACACCTGCTGTGTGAAAGGTCTTATCTAGTCTAGTCTTAATGAGGGAAACAGAGACTTTTTTTTATATTTCATAAGAGGGGGAGGGTTTTTCAAAGATTGAAGAGGAACTACCTCCCTCCCAAGTGCATAGCGGTATCAGCACTCCCTTGACTCACTCAGACCCCAGGCCGTCTTCCACTCCTGTAACATTCTCCACAGGATCGCCTGTTCCCAAGTAACACCTTCCTCCAGTGTCTTTGGTAGCTTCTTCAACCTCTTGGTTTTAGTGGACTCTTCCTCCTCATACCCCTGCTGCAGCAGATCCTTGACTGGGGTGGGCAGAGCAGTCCAGCGCTGGGCTCCTTTCACAGGTCTGCAAACTATGGGGCAAGCAAGGTGAGGTCTTTTCACCCGCGCCCTGAGGCCCTGCCAATAGCGGTCCTATTCCTACTCATGACTAATACCAGGACAAAATGAAACTTACCTTTGATTCTATAGGGACCTAACTATAAGTCCTAAAGGGATTTATGAAAAGTCCTGTCAATAGGCATGGTAAGGCCTGAGGATGATGGGGTGAGAGATTTGGAGTGAGGGGGGGATTGATAAGTGTGTATAAACCTTTAAATTTAATAAATCTCTAGGAACATAAATATGTTTATATGTAATGAGGTTGCTCATAAAAGTCAATATTTGATATATTATAATTTAGAATGTAATTGGCCATTAATTCCTAATTTATTAAGTTTTCTTTTTTTGGCCAGGGCTGGGTTTGAACCTGCCACCTCCGGCATATGGGACCGGCGCCCTACTCCTTGAGCCACAGGCACCGCCCTAAGTTTTCTTTTTAATGTGTTTATTCAGGGAGAGGAATAGTACTATAAGCTGTGAAATGTTAAAGATTTTAGCTTTTCTGAGTTTTTTATAGTATAGCAAATAACAGAAACTTGAGAATAGAAGAAACCATAAATACTACATAAATATACAGAGGGTGCCAAAAAAATTTATATACATTTTAAGAATGGAGAAAAATGTATTAAAATTATATATATTGATAACAAAAGACGAATACAAGTCACGTCAGGTACCTCTTGTAATTGCAGAAGTCAAACGTGACTTGAGTATTACATTACAAATTTAATACAGTTTTTCCCTTTTTTAAGATATGTATATAGGCTCCGTGCCTGTGGGTCAAGTGGCTAAGTGCCAGCCACATACACCTGAGCTGGCAGGTTCGAATTCAGCCTGGGCCCACCAAACAATGATGGCTGCAACCAAAAACTAGCTGGGTGTTGTGGTAGGCGTCTATAATCCCAGCTACTTGGGAGGCGGAGGCAGGAGAATCGCTTGAGCCCAGGAGTTGGAGGTTGCTGTGAGCTGTGATGCCACGGCACTCTACCCAGAGCTACCGCTTGATACTCTTTTTTTTTTTGAGACAGAGCCTCAAAGCTGTCACCCTGGGTAGAGTGCCATGGCATCACAGCTCACAGCAACCTCAAACTCTTGGACTTAAGCGATTCTCTTGCTCAGCCTCCCGAGTAGCTGGGACTACAGGTGCCCACCACAAAGCCCGGCTATTTTTTTGTTGCAGTTGTTATTGTTGTCCAAACCTGCCAGCCTCGGTACATGTGGCCTGCACTGTTACCACTATGCTACGGGTATCAAGCCTATATATATATTTTTTGTACCTTCTCTATAATAGTTGTTGTATTTTAAAGTTATAATTGTTATGTCCTCTGGACTTAATGTTCTTCATGGTGCTAGAGAGATTCAGAAACACTCTTTCTCAGAAGAGCCCCTGTGTGGAGAAGGGGAAGGGAAGACAGATGAAAAACATTTCCAAATGTTACAGGCTCATACCTATAATCCTTTTTTTTTTTTTTTTTTTTTGAGACAGAGCCTCAAGCAGTTGCCCTGGGTAATGTGCTGTGGCATCATAGCTCACAGCAACCTCAAACTCCTGGGCTCAAGCGAGTCTCCTTTCTCCGCTTCCCAAGTAGCTGGGACTACAGGTGCCTGCCACAACGCCCGGCTATTTTTTGGTTGCAGCCGTCATCATTGTTGTTTGGCGGGTCCGGGCTGGATTCGAACCCGCCAGCTCAGGTGTACTTGACTGGCACCTTAGCTGCTTGAGCCACAGGAGCCGAGCCTCATACTTGTAATCCTAACACTCTGGGAGACCAAGGCAGGTAGATGACTTGAGCTCTAGAGTTGGAGACCAGCCTGAGCAAGAGTGAGACCCCATCTCTTCTAAATATAGGAAAACTAGCTGGGCGTTTTGACATGTGCTTTAAGTCCCAGCTACTTGGGAGGCTGAGGCAAGAGTATCGCTTGAGCCTAGGAGTTTGAGGTTGCTGGGAGCTATGATACCACTGCACTCTATCCAGGCAACAGAGTAAGACTCTGTCTCAAAAAAAAAAAAAAAAATTCCAAATCTACTAAATTCGTTATTTGCCTATCAGTCTCATGTTCTAATCACTCACTGTCTGTCATTTCTGTTTCTTCCAAGAAGAGTTTTATTCCAACTCTAGTGCCTTTAGATTTGCTCTGAATCAATTCTTTTCTTTAGCAAAGAGGGCAATAACATTTCTTCCAGCGGAAGGAGTCCTGTGAGACCCCAGGGCAATTGAGCAAAGACTTGCTGGCAGTGTGTCTCCTCCAAATGGTTCTCCCAGAGTACAGTGTGCAGCCCGGAACTGTAGGACCACCCAGGACAGGTCAGCTCCTGGTGAGTAGACACCTCCCCACACGACCCTTCCCTACTTTCATTCCACTTCAAATCTCTCCTGAAGAGATAAGAAGTAGCTGAATTAACCCCATTTCTCCTATATCTCCCAGCGCAAGGAGATGGAATGGATTTGTAGTGAGAAAGTCTAAGACCTCTGATAACCCCTAGGGGAATAAAGAAATATGAGACTGATAGGCAATGTGGCAAATAATGAATTCAGTAAGTTTAGAAATTACTTCCAGTTCCTTGAGTTCTAGGCAGACAGAAATACATCTACCAGCTAATTTCTGTATCAAAGGCTACATAAAGGAAGCACACAAAGAAATGACGCTTTCATTTTCTGGGGGACAAAAGGGGCTATATAATTTGTTGGCAGAAACACATGACTTTGAATCTGTGACTTGTGTCATGAAGCCTGTGCTTGGTGCACAGAAACGATAATGATCTGGGCACACTAGTTTTACGAGGCAATTTTGGGAGACCTAAAGGCTGTCTAGTAATACATACACTTCTTGAGAATTTTTATCACTTTAAGGAAATCATCTTCTGAGTTTTTAAATTCAGTCAAAATGGAGAGGGAAAAATATTTACCACCACATCTAACCCCAGCAATTTTCCTATTTTTCCCCAGTTTCTTTTATACCTAACTCCATTTTCTGAGATGAGATGATAAAGAATAGCTATTAAAAGGTGTGTATAGGGCAGCGCCTGTGGCTCAGTGAATAGGACGCTGGCCCCATATACTGAGGGTGGCGAGTTCAAACCTGGCCCTGGCCAAACTGCAGCAAAAAAATAGCTGGGCGTTGTGGCGGGCACCTGTAGTTCCAGCTACTCCAGAGGCTGAGGCAAGAGAATCGCTTAAGCCCAGGAGTTGGAGATTGCTGTGAGCTGTGTGACACCATGGCACTCTACCAAGGGCAATAAAGTGAAACTCTGTCTCTATAAAAAATAATAATAATAATAATATAAAGGTGGGTGGTGCCTGTGGCTCAGTGAGCAGGGCACCGGCCCCATATACCCAGGGTGGCGGGTTCAAACCCTGCCCCGGCCAAACTGCAACAAAAAAATAGCCGGGCGTTGTGGCGGGCGCCTGTAGTCCCAGCTACTCAGGAGGCTGAGGCAGGAGAATCGCCTAAGCCCAGGAGTTGGAGGTTGCTGTGAGCTGTGTGACGCCACGGCACTCTACCCGAGGGCGATAAAGTGAAACTCTGTCTCTACAAAAAAAAAAATAATAATAATAATATAAAGGTGTGTATAATGGTTATTAAAGGGTCTGGAGGGAAGCTATTTTTAAGATTTTTTTTTTTTTTTAAAGATTTTGATATGAGAATTCCTGCAGTGTCTGCTCACTAAATCACCTGTCCTGGGATAAAAGAGGGCAGATGTCCAACACCACTCAGGAGGAGAGTGTCTGTGAACTCTCTCTGTCTTCACTCCCTCTTCCCAGCTCCTGGCAAGTGGTAGGCAGTGGAAGCCTCCGTGAATGCAGTGGGATCTTCAGAGGATTTTCTTTTAACAACAGTTTTATGGAAGTAGAATCCACATTCTCTAAAATTCATTCTGTTAAAGTGTATAATTTGGTGATGTTCAGTATATTCACAGAGTTGTGTAGCTATTACCAATACCTAATTATAGAATGTTTCCTCACCCCAAATAGAAACCTCATCCTCCTCCTTCCCTCTCTTCCCCCACCCCCTAGCAACTGTTAATCTAGCTTTTGACTCTATGGATTTGTTTATTCTCAGAATAGAGTTGGCTTATGCAGAAAGTAGTATAGTGATAATAATGTCTTGAGTTCATACAGCATCTACTGGTTTAGAAAATCACTTCATCTAAGTCAGTGGTTCTCAACCTTCCTAATGCCACAAGCCTTTAATACAGTTCCTGTGGGTCGCAACCCACAGATTGAGAACCGCTCATCTAAGTATTACCAATGTGCCTTGCTGCATGACTGATTAGTGTCTTCGTCTTAATGAAGCAGCTGGAAAAACAAAGTAGCAGCTGAGCTTCAGAAAATGACCTGCCAAGACCCATCCCAGGGCTGAGGTACTTTCTCTACTGCATTAAAATGGTGGTCCGCAGCAAAGAAGAGTGTGAGAGTCTGGGGAAGCTGCTCATAGCCGCTGTCATCAGCACCTCCCTTACTTTGGTAACTGTCAACAACCAGGCAGCAGCACTAGAAAGGGAGGTTTAGAGCTGGTGGGAAAAAGGATGGGTCACCACTGCTGTTAAGTTCCTGTATACCAGGCAGGCCATCTGAATAGTGATACTGCAAAGAAAAGAGTGGTGGGAAATGGAAACATAGAAAATGGATTCTTGTTTCATTAAGTTCATTTCTTGGCCACTGCCCTTCTCTCTTCCTTGTCTTACAGACTGAGAATGATGTACTTAAGAAACAGAGACTTACAACAAAGAGCTTAGCCCCTGAGGCAGGTATGGGCCTGAGTGTGGAGTGGGAGGATTGAGCCAGCCCAAGGAAAAAGGGCACAATGCTGGGTCAGGAGTTTGATGTACTTCCCCTTGTAAGCATTAAGCTGGGATCTGCCTTATTGGTAATTATTGGTCCTAAAGGTTACACCTAAGTTATGTCTGGTTTCAACTGAATGCCTGCTTCACTGAGGCTCTTCCTAGTTAGAGTCAGTATTTTACAATTTCATGAGATGATTTTTAGTTGGTAGGAAGAGAGTTGCCTAGATGTTGGTGGTGCCCCAGCCTATGAACTATGGGCCTTAAAGAAATAGCCACATTTTTGGCCAGCGTGCGGTGCCTCATGGCTGTAATCCTAGCACTGGGAGGCTGAGGCTGGAGGATTGCTTGAGGTCAGGACCAGCCTGAGCAAGAGCAAGATCCATCTCTACTAAAAATAGGAAAATTAGCCAGGCATTGTGGTGGGTGCCTGTAGTCTCAGCTATTTGGGAAGCTGAGGCAGGAGGATCGTTTGAGCCTAGGAGTTTGAGGTTGCTATGAGCTAGGCTAAGGCCCTGGCACTCTAGCTTGAGCAACAGAGTGAGACTCTGTCTTAAGTAAATAAAATAAAATAAATAAGAAATAGCCACATTTCCATCATTACCACTGTCCCCACCCTCACCCCCCATTATCAGCTTCTTGCTTACGTGCTTCAGGAAATTTCTGGGAACACCACTTTTCTGGACTTTCAGGGAAGATCTTAGATAACTGCTTATTGTACTGATTGAAATTTTCTAGGAGAATCTGGTCTCTCTTTGCACCAATCTGGTGGATGATCTGGACTTGGTCTGTGAACAAAGAAGCAGTGAATCCTCAGCACCCCTCTCTTTCCTTTCATTCTGGGTTTCCAGTCACCAGGATCAGACCCTTTCTCTTCACCTAAGTCCCTAGGACTCATGACTGCCATACTGTGGAGCATTTCTGAAGTTGACTGTTGCTTAGAAGTGTCACAGCTGTAAGTTACCATCTGTCTGTGGGGGGAAAAAAGTCACAGCTGATGCCATCATAGAGAAGACTCTAGAGGCCTGGAGGCCACGGACACCATTTTTCTTTTAGTAAGGCACAGTCTGTCTTGCTTACAGGCATTGTCTCCTGTGAAAACCGAGGCACTAAAGAAAGCACCTAATCAATCCCACCAGTCATCAATACCTCAGTCAGAATAATTTTGTTAAACATTATTATTATTATTATTTTTTTTTTTTTGCAGTTTTTGGCTGGGGCTGGGTTTGAACCCACCATCTCCAGCATGTGGCGCCAGCACCCTACTCCTTTGAGCCACAGGCACCGTCCTTGTTAAACATTATTTAAGAAAACTTTCATGGGCAGCGCCTGTGGCTCAAGGAGTAGGGCGCTGGCCCCATATACTGGAGGTGGTGGGTTCAAACCTGGCCCCAGCCAAAAAAAAAGAAAACTTTCAGAGCAGTCTAGGAACAAGATGGCAGCTGGGAAAAAACAGCTTGGTACATGCAACCTAGGTCAGGTGTCCTGCAAGCCCAGGCATCTAAAGGATGGCAAGATGGGAAGGGAGGGTAGTGGACATTTACTGAGCACCTTCTGTGTGACAATCACTGGGCAAGAAGCATATGTTATACATTATAGAGGCTTTCTCATCTACTTGAAGTGAAATTTTGTTAACACTGCTTTACAAATAAGGTGCTTAATGCTCAGAAGGATTTAAACTCAAATCTATCTGACTCCAAAGCCCATGATTTTTTTTTTCCAACATAGCACCTTAGGGGGGGAATATCTCAAAATGAGTGAAGGAAGAAGGGTGGACAGAGAAGAGATGGGCTGTTCCCAAAATCTTGCTGACTTTACAGTGCATCCTCCACTGCTCCCTTAGTAGGACACAGGGATAGAGAGAGGAGGAAGAGAGAGAACAGTTCCTTCCCTCTGGGTATCACTGCTTCTCCTGTACAGTGACCAGGGGATGCTACTGTGAAAACCTGGGTCATCCAGGCTCTCCCATTCACACCCATGACTTTCCAGCCCCCAGCAACCTTCTATATCCCTGGCCTATGTCCACCTCTGCCCCTTCCACAGGGCCCAGCTTTATTACCAAAGAAAATCTCCTGTTCAAAGGCGTTGTCTGTGGAGTATGCAACTCGTGGGTTCACCTGTTGGAAGTAGCTCTGGTTTCGGGGCTGGCAGATGCTCTTTTTTTTATTGATATCCTCAGCAGTCTTATTGTTGCCAGGCATGATTTCATCTGTCTGTACTTGTGAGAGGTAACCGGGCAATCTTGGCAGGGGTGAGAAAGGGGAAAGGGGAAAAGGCAGAAGATGGGCCCTCCATTCTATTAGATCCACCACCTTTTACTTAGTTCACTCCCTTTTCTCTTTAAGCTCAGCTCATATACATGTGAACATCTGAAGAACACCTATGTTTAATTATTAGCCTTGTCCCCAAGGTGCCAGTTCAATATGGAGCTGCCAGAAGGGCCTATCTACAGCCTCCTTCCCCCTCTGCAGGTAGAGCCATATCTTCTGCAGCCATTGGACAGCATGACAGAGTGGTCATGCTCCTAGCATAACTCTTTTTTTCCTGCTTAACTTTCAAAGCACTGACATCATAAGCCTTTTTTTTTTGAGACAGAGCCTCAAGCTGTTGCCTTGGGTAGAGTGCCGTGGCATCACACAGCTCACAGCAACCTCTAACTCCTGGGCTTAAGCGACTCTCTTGTCTCTGCCTCCCAAGTAGCTGGGACTACAGGTGCCCGCCACAATGCCTGGCTGTTTTCTGGTTGCAGCTGTCATCGTTGTTTGGCGGGCCCGGGCTGAATTCAAACCTGCCAGCTCAGGTGTATGTGGCTTGAGCCACGGGCACCCTGCTGACATCATAAGCCTTTTATAATGTAGATACCCTTCAAGGTTACATGGACTTGGGAAAGGGAACCCACCTCCTCTATCACCTCACTCTATTGTGTTTGTGATTATTTAAAGTCATTGTACTCAGTGAACAGGCTATAACTTTTAAAGGTACAAATCTGTCACTCTTACATTATATTTCTAGCACTTCTTAGAGTACCTGGAAAGTAGCAAGAATGTAATTTATATTTGTCCAATAAGTGAATAAATAATGGATTTCCATGTATTTTTTTTTTTTTTTTTTTTTTGGTAGAGACAGAGTCTCACTTTATGGCCCTCGGTAGAGTGCCGTGGCCTCACACAGCTCACAGCAACCTCCAACTCCTGGGCTTAAGCGATTCTCTTGCCTCAGCCTCCCGAGTAGCTGGGACTACAGGCGCCCGCCACAACGCCCGGCTATTTTTTGGTTGCAGTTTGGCCGGGGCTGGGTTTGAACCCGCCACCCTCGGTATATGGGGCCGGCGCCCCACCGACTGAGCCACAGGCGCCGCCCGATTTCCATGTATTTTTAGTTCACTCTTGGGAGTCAGGGATCGTATGCTAGCTTCAGTTTTCTCTCTAGTTATAAATGAGAAGGAAGCAATCTGAGAAATATGTAGTCATCCTCTCCTCTCAGGTTGCTTGGTTCTCTGTCTTGCAGCTGGTTGGTTTTTGAACCAGTGACAACTGGTTCCTTATTCAAAGTGAGGCAGGGCCAAACCTCAGTGCGGTGAGGTCTCTGCCTTCCTCACTCCACCACGGGTCCTTTTCTGGGAGCACCTGGACAGTAACTGGATCAGCAGCTTGATGGCTAAGTCTGCTGGGAAGGCTGAAAGCTGATCCCTTTAAGGGCTGTGGTTCTCAACTGGGGATGATCTTATCCCTCTTAGCGTCATTTGGCTGTTCTCAAACATCTTTGATTGTCACACTAGGGGGTTGTGATCTGGAGGGTAGAAGCCGGGGATGCTGCCAGCATCCTACAATGCATAGGGCACCCCCACCCCCACAACAAAAAATTACTCAACCCAGAATGTAGGCAATACACAGGTTGAGAAACCTTACTCTGAGGAGATGTGAGTGAGCTTTGGCAGTGGAGACCAGGAGGTTGATGGGAGGGTGCGTGCTGAGTGTGAACCCACCTGGGAGTCTTTGAAGGGGAAAGACCAGGTGCACCTGAGGCCCTGGCCAGTCTACCTGAAGTAAACCGGAAGCAGCAGCTCTGGCTTCTTTTTTTCCTCAGGGGGGATGATGACACTTTGATCCTCCTCGAACTCTGCTATCTCTTCCGCCTCCAGCTGTTTCAGGAGCTCCAGGTCACTGTCAGAGGTGAGCTCATCCCTGATGTGGCTCCAGTCGTACTGCTGGCGCAAGAAGTTCTGCCACTTGCTGGGGGACACCCCAGCCCTCAGAGGACGTTTGTTCTGGATCCATCGGGCTGTGCGCTTGTTCAGCTTTTCCAGCACGATGGCCTCCCAGGCTCTGGCCGCCTTCTCATGAGGCGGAAGCCAGGCTTCCCTCTCCACCAGGTTCACATTTGGAGAAGGTGGCAGTTCCACCACATCTGGGTTCCTGCAGGGACGACGGATGCGAGGGTGAGCTGCTTCCTGGACTGCCCTTGCTGGCTTTGATTTATCCTCCTTCTTTTCAGGACTGGCAGAGCTTTTTGTCTTCATGGGCTGAGAGGCATCCCTTGCTGAGGGGCCCAAGAACTTGAAACTGACAGGTTTCCTGGGTTGGGCCTTCCTCACTGGGAGAGGCTGGATGATGTTGTCTGTGTTGTAGAGGTGGTCAAACCTGCACTGGCTGTAGGGAACACTGGACAGCCCTCGCTGCCACACCACCTCCTCAGAGAAGGTAAGGTTTGCAGCGGCATTTTTCAGGTATTGGCCCTTAAGGTGTGTGTAATGCTGTGGGCTGAAAGGGAAGACTGGAGGAACGCTGGAGACAGAGTTATATGCCTCTTTGCCTTTCAGTTTCGAGTAGCCAAAAACCATGCCCCACATCAGCTGTGGGGGGAGTGACTGTTGGAAATGATGGGAGAGAAAAGTGTTTTTCTTTTGAGTCCTGGTCATATTGTTTCCCTGCAAATGCTTCCTTCCCTGTGGACTGGCCCAGAGGCAAGGCTTGGAGATGTGTCCAGGCACCTGTTAAAGGGATAGGAGGAACTGGTGAGCACACTAGGTCAGCAGAATTTGGTCACCTGCAGTAGTTCAGAAAGAGAATAACTTGAAAAACAGATGGGAGAGAGGCTGGGGGAAAAGCCATGTGAATTAGAAGAACAAAAGAAAGAAATAGTGCCACATTTCAAATAGTTCTTTTATCAGGCCCTTGCTTCTAATGCTCACACTTGTTCCGAAGGCTCAGATCCCTCCTTTGAGGAACTGTTGCTTGTCAGCAGTATCCCATACTTCCGGATTTTCTTCAAACCTTGCCTTTTCTCTGTTCAAAAGGCTTATATTATAGCATAAAGTTCAGATAACTCAGCTTGGCATTCAGAGTTCCAATGAATATGGCCTCAGTTGATGACTTTATCCTGACACGTAAGCTCTTCTTGAGCCAGCTGAGTCTCCTACTAGTTCTCTGAGTATCTCTCCCTTCATGTATTAGAGCTTCCTTCTGAACCCACTCCATGGAATGGCCCTCCATGCTTGACACAAGCTCTATTTTTCTTTCCCAGCTCCATTCTACCTGCTCTATAACGGTCTTGACCAAGCCAGGCCATCATGTCCTACCCAAATTTACAAATTATACCTCATCTATATTCTTTTTTTAATTTTAGACAGATTCTCACTATGTTGCCCTCAGTAGAGTACTGTGGCATCACAGCTCACAGCAACCTTAAACATTTGGGCTTAAGCGATTCTCTTGCCTCAGCTTCCCAAGTAGCTGGGACTACAGGCACCCGCCACAACGCCCGGCTATTTTTTGGTTGTAGTTGTCATTGTTTGGCAGGCCTGGGCTGGGTTTGAACCCACCAGCTCCGGTGTATGTGGCTGGTGCCTTAGCTGCCTAGCTACAGATGCCAAGCCCCTCATCTATATTGTGACTTAATCCTGTGACCCCTAACACTGCTAAGTATTTCGCTGTCTGATTGCACTGCCTAGGGACCATGGTTCTTGTCTCTTCTGTTCTTTACACACTTTGCTACATTGTTAAGACTTTAATAGCTATAGCATATTTTATCAAACAGGTAAATGGCTTTGGTTCTTCTTTATTACTTGGATTGTTTCTTTCCCCTTTTTAGCTAGCATGACGAGTGCTATAAATTTAGCATGTTTTTTCCTTTTGAAGCACTCTGTTGGCCTAATAATGATAGCTAACAATTTTGTAGTTCTTTGCTAAGACTTTCACATAAAGAAAAAATAATATTTGGGGGGGCAGCACCTGTGGCTCAGTAGGTAGGGCGCCGGCTCCATATGCCAAGGGTGGCAGGTTCGAACCTGGCCCCGACCAGCTAAAACGGCAGTGGCAACTGCAATAAAAAATACCCGGACGTTGTGGTGGGCACCTGTAGTCCCACCTACTTGGGGGACTGAGGCAAGAGAATTGTAGCAGTTCTCAACCTTCCTAATGCTGCGGCCCTTTAATTCAGTTCCTGTGGGTCGCAACCCCCAGGTTGAGAACTGCTGGCTTAAGCCCAGGAGTTGGAGGTTGCTATGAGCTGTGACGCCACAGCACTCTACCAAGTGCGACAGATTTTTTTTTGGAGACAGAGTCTCACTCTGTTGCCCAAGCTAGAGTGCCATGGCCTCAGCCTAGCTCACAGCAGCCTCAAACTCCTAGGTTCAAGCAATCCCCCTAGATTCCCAAGTAGCTGAGACTATAAGTTCCTGGATAATATTTTCTATTTTTAGTAGAGAAGGAGGGATCTTGTTTTGCTCAGACTGGAACATAAAGAAAATATTATGATCTTTAGGTAAATTGCTTCAGATCACAAGTGGAGGAGTCAGGTTTCAAACCCCATTTGCCAGATTGCACTTAACCTTGAGGCCATTCTGACCTTGGCTTACGCTCTGCTCCCCACCATTCACTGTGTTAGCCTAGCCATTCTCAGTAGCAGGTAGGCCTCATCACAAAAATGAAGATGAGACCGTAACTCTGTGTTCTTCTATTTTGCTAGTTCCAACTCTTGCCCTGTGCTTAAGGTACCTCCACAGACTAGATCCAACTCATTTCTCTTTATGCTCTCAAGCACCCAGCACATACTCTCCTTGTATAGAACCTTACCTCATGATGTTTCTTTCTGTTAAGGATCGGCTTTCATCTAGATGACACTAGGCCAGAATTGATAATATCCCTGAAATTAAGTCGTGCGTGATTAATATGCTATTCCTCTAGGATTTTTTGCATATAAAACTAAATTTAGGAGGACGCAAACCATGTGACGATCTGGAGAAAGAGGTTTCCAGGCAAAAGGAACGGAAAGCAAAAAGGTTCTGAGATTAAGAGGGGAGAAGGCAAGATGGCCAACTGGAGCCAGTTTTCCATAGAGGCTCCCGTCCAGAAGAAGAGTTAAAGGATAGAAGTTTATCAGGTAAGCTGATGGTTTGGAGCTGAGCCAAGAGAGAAGATTGAAGAGCACATATCACCCCAGCTGAGGCGAGCTGCGACCCCAAGGGAACAAACAATAGGTACAAAACCCATTGCAAAGCGGTCGGGAGTCACCTCCCCCATGAGAACAGCTCGCAGAGTACATTATACAAACAAGTGAGCAGAGTTCAGATCTCTTCTTTTCTATTCTACGGGAGAGAGCCACTAAAAACCAGATATCCTTCTCCAGAGAGGACCCACTAGTGTGCCACGGCACTCTCCCGCCAGACATAAAACTGAACATACACTCTACCCGCAATTCTGAACTCCCAGCACTCCCCTCCGCTCCCACCCTAAGGTCTGGAAGCCTGTCCCCTGCAGAATCCAGACTCTTGGGCATTTTCTCAAGAGGTATGGACAGCCGTGGGCTGTTACAAGCCTGTGCTGAATCAGAGGCATAGGTGTAAAGCGGGGACTGTGGTGCGAGGAGCCATATGGGAGAAAAAGAACTGGTGCCCTGCCCCACAGTGCAGCAGCAGCAACAGCTGCGGGGGCAGTGGGAACAATAGGGCTCCTGCCCCTGGTGTTATTTTGGAGAAACACTTCTCATCTCTCTTAGCAACTAGAGGGAGCCGGGCCTCTACTCTGGTGGCAGCCACAGAAACGCAGGACCCGTTAGCAAAGGGTATACCTGAGGTGGTACCTGCCTGGGTGGGGTGCGGTGGGGACGGAGACTAGAATATGCGGGCACACAGAGGCGGCCTACTCCCAGGGCGGGTTTGAATCAGAATTGCTGCTTTTGTGAGCCCAAGATGCACCTAGCCCCCAGTGGAGCATAGCTGGGACAAAAGCGGGTGTGGCAGCAGCACCAGCCCAGAGAGGGGCAAGAACTGAGAGCCCTTGTGAGCTCTAACCACACCTGTCCTAACACCCAGTGCCCCGGAGACAGAGACGCCAGCTCCATGAGAATTGGCGCAGTAGCACAGGGCGGG
The DNA here is from genome assembly GCF_027406575.1 of Nycticebus coucang. Lineage (NCBI taxonomy): Eukaryota > Metazoa > Chordata > Mammalia > Primates > Lorisidae > Nycticebus > Nycticebus coucang. The sequence continues at coordinate 111,974,473 of NC_069788.1, read as the reverse complement.
GCTGAGTCGCAGTTTCTCTGAACTTAAACAACTCCTGGCCTGCAGTGGAATACAGCCAGGACAGAAACGCAAATTCCACTAGAATGTAAGTGGCAGCAACATCAATCTGGGGCGGGGCTGAAACTGAGTGACACTCCCCAGCTTCCATTAAGCACCCAAAGTAGTCAGGCTTTAGCTCCCCCTGCTGGCTGGTGGCAGAGTGCAGTAGCCTGGCTGATGAGACATAGATCTCCCTGTGACTCACGCAGGTGCAAAAACCCCTGACGCATCTGCTCATTGGAGGGAACTGGGCCACAGCCCTGCGGGGTTACCAATGACGGTGTGACAGAGGTGCATGGTGGGGAAGGAGGCATCAATCTCCCTGACTAATTCATTTGCTAGGTGGGCGCTTCTGAATCCACAGAGCACTGGAGCAAGCCACACTTGAGCTACCAGCAGATCCCTGCTATTTGCTGGAGACCCTTTGAACTCTCCCACTTGACTTGGTGCTGACTGGGACAATTGATCTGGAACTCTTGACCTGGGCCAATCACCCAAGGGCCATCCAAGGTGGTACCCTGGTTGTGTTGTTGTGGAGAGGTTTGATTTTCCTTTTCCAGTTATTTTCCAAGGGATGTGAGGTGTCTTAGTTTCTCGTATTTCTGCACAGCTGAGACTTCAACCCAGAGTTACTGATTCACTAGAATTGGACAAAGACCAGCTGAATATAAGACTAAGCCACCTAGCCCCACCACATCAAGCAGGTCCCCAGTGTCTCAGGCTGTATTACTGTACAGGTCCTTTGCAAAGCTGTAGGGGGAAAGCTGCAGTCACCAGTCCCAGCTCTTGGGCAAAGAGCTGGTTAATCACTACTCCAGGAGCCCCCAATCCAATTTCACCTTACCTGCTCATCTAGTCAAATGGGGAAAAATACTCATGGGGCAGAATCAGCAGAAAAACTCTGGCAACATGAATAATCAGAGTAGATCAACTCCCCCAAGGAATGACAAGGCAAACATACCAGAAGATCCCATTTATAAACAAATGGCTGAGATGTCAGAAATCAAGTTTAGAATTTAGATGGCAAATAAGATTAGCAGAATGGAAGTAAAGCTGGAATTAGAAACTCTAGGAATAATTCAAAAGTTGTCTCCAGAATTCAATGAATTCAAAGACAAAATCACCAAAGATTTTGACACATTTAGACAAGAATTTGCAGCCCTCCAAGATATGAGAAATACAGTAGAATCCCTCAGTAACAGAATGGAGCAGGCAGAAGAAAGGATTTCTGACATTGAAGACAAAGCTTTTGAACTTTCCCAAATGCTCAAAGAGGAAGAGAAGTGGAGAGCAAAAATGGATCATTCTCTCAGAGAGCTGTGAGATAATTCCAAAAAAATAATATTTGCCTTATAGGAATTCCTGAAAGTGATGAGGTTGCTTTGAAAGGCCCAGATACTCTACTCCAAGAGATTATCAAGGAGAACTTCTGAAACATGGCAAGAGATTCTGAAATTCAGATAGCAGACAGTTTCAGAACCCCAGCACAACTCAATCCAAATAAAGCATCTCCCAGACACATTATAATTAACTTTGCCAAAGTTAATATGAAGGAGAAAATTCTGTAAGCAGCTAGACATAAGAAAACCATAACCTACAAGGCAAAGTATGTTAGAATGACTGCAGATCCCTCTGCTGAAACTTTTCAAGCTAGAAGAGGATGGTCATCGACCTTTAACCTCCTAAAACAAAATAACTTTCAACTCAGGATCCTGTATCCAGTTAAACTGAATTTCATTTATGATGGAGAAATTAAATACTGTAATGACATTCACATGTTGAAGAAATTTGCCATAACTAAAACAGCTCTCCAGGATATTTTCAAACCCATCCTTCACAATGACAAGCACAATGCTCTACCACCAAAGTAAGCTCACTCAGAAACTTTTGATCAAATTCCAACTTCCACAGTGGTGAAAGGATTAAAAATGTCCACTGGACTTTTGAAAAATTCAATACACAAAATACTGCCAGACTTATCAGTACTCTCAATTAATGTGAATGGCTTAAATTGCCCTATAAAGTGACACAGGTTGGCTGATTGGATACAAAAACTCAGGCCAGTTATTTGCTGCATACAAGAATCTTCATCTTACCTTAAAAGATAAATATAGATTCAGGGTGAAGGGATAGTCATCTATAATTCAGGCAAATGGAAATCAGAACAAAGCAGGTATTGAAATTTTATTTGCAGATACAAAAGTAAGGAAAGATAAGGATGGCCACTTCATATTTGTTAAGGGTAACACTCAACATGATGAGATTTTAATCATTAACATTTATGCACCCAACCAGAATGCACCTCAATTTATAAGAGACTCTAACAGACATGAGCAACTTGATTTCCTCCAGCACCATAATAGTCAGAGATTTTAATACCCCTTTGGCTATGTTGGATAGATCCTCCAATAAGAAACTAAGCAAAGAAATTTTAGACTTAAAAATTAACCATTCAACAATAGGATTTAACAGACATATACAGAACATTTCATTCTAACAAAACTGAATACACATTCTTCTCATCAGCACATGGAACATACTCCAAAATTGATCACATCAGAGGTCACAAGTCTAGCCTCAGCAAAGTTGAAAGAACAGAAATTATTCCTTGCATTTTCTTGGACCATTGTGGAATAAAAGTTGAACTCAGTAACAACAGGAAATACATTACTGGGATCTGATTAAACTAAAAAGCTTCTGCACAGCCAAGAACACAGTAAGTAAAGCAAGCAGACAGTCCTCAGAATGGGAGAGTATATTTGCAGGTTGTCTCTGACAAAGCTAATTAATAACCAGAATCCACAGAGAACTCAAACATACTAGCAAGAAAAGAACAAGTGATCCCATCGCAGGCTGGGCAAGGGACTTGAAGAGAAACTTCTCTGAAGAAGACAGGCGCACAGCCTACGGACATATGAAAAAATGCTCATCATATTTAATCATCAGAGAAATGCAAATCAAAACTACTTTGAGATATCATCTAACTCCAGTAAGATTAGCCCATATCACAAAATCCCGAGACCAGAGATGTTGGCGTGCATATGGAGAAAAGGGAACACTTCTTCACTGCTGATGGGAATGCAAACTAATATGTTCCTTTTGGAAAGATGTTTGGAGATCAGTTAGGGATCCAAAAATAGACCTGCCATTCAATCCTTTGATTCCTCTACTAGGTATATATCCAGAAGACCAAAAATCACATTATAACAAAGATATTTGCACCAAAATGTTTATTTGAAAGGCCCAGATGCTCTACTCCAAGAGATTATCAAGGAGAACTTCTGAAACATGGCAAGAGATTCTGAAATTCAGATAGCAGACAGTTTCAGAACCCCAGCACAACTCAATCCAAATAAAGCATCTCCCAGACACATTATAATTAACTTTGCCAAAGTTAATATGAAGGAGAAAATTCTGTAAGCAGCTAGACATAAGAAAACCATAACCTACAAGGCAAAGTATGTTAGAATGACTGCAACCAAAAAATAGCCAGGCATTGTGGCAGATGCCTGTAGTCCCAGCTACTTGGGAGGCAGAGGCAGGAGAATAGCTTTAGCCCAGGAGTTGGAGGTTGCTGTGAGCTATGATGCCACAGCACTCTACCCAGGGTGACAGCTTGAGGCTCTATCTCAAAAAATATATATATTGTGAGATTTGGTCAAGAGAGGTTTGTTCTGGCTTGTCCTTGTCTGTTTTGGAGTGACAAGTCAGGTGCAAGGCCAGATTCTGCACTTCCTGGCTGGTCTGGAACTCCTGGGCTCAAACAATTCACCTGCCTCAGCCTCCCAGAGTACTGGGATTATAGGTGTGAGCCACTGCACCCAGCTGAATACAACTTTTTTTTTTTTTATTCAAAGGTTTAATTTTTTCTTTCTTTCTTTTCTTTTTTTTGGTTGTAGTTGTCATTGTTGTTTGGCAGGCCCGGGCTGGATTCAAACCCACCAGCTCCAGTGTATGTGGCTGGCACCTTAGCTGCTTGAGCCACAGGCACAGAGCCTAAATCTCACAATATTTTGTCCTATCCTCATTCCTTTTCAAAATGGACCTATTGGGCGGCGCCTGTGGCTCAGTCGGTAGGGCGCTGGCCCCATATACCGAGGGTGGCGGGTTCAAGCCCGGCCCCAGCCAAACTGCAACCAAAAAATAGCCGGGCATTGTGGTGGGCGCCTGTAGTCCCAGCTACTCGGGAGGCTGAGGCAAGAGAATCACTTAAGCCCAGGAGTTGGAGGTTGCTTTGAGCTGTGTGAGGCCATGGCACTCTACTGAGGGCCATAAAGTGAGACTCTGTCTCTACAAAAAAAAAAAAAAAAAATGGACCTATCTGGGCTGGGCAAGGTGGCTCATGCCTATAATCCTAGCACTGTGAACTGAGCTACAGGCCCCAAGCCTTTTTTTTTTTTTTTTTTTTTGAGACAGTCTCAAGCTGTCACCCTGGGTAGAGTGCTGTAGCGTCATAGCTCACAGCAACCTCCAACTCTTGGGCTCAAGCAATCCTCTTGCCTCAGGTTTTCTATTTTTAGTAGAGATGGGGTCTTGCTTTTGCTCAGGCTCGTGAGCTCAAGCAATCCACCCACCTAGTCCTCCCAGAGTGCTGGGATTACAGGCGTGAGCCACCATGCCCAGTTGAATATAACTTCTTAACTTGGCTTATTTCAAATGCTCCTTTCTGCTTCCTCCTTCTCCTCAAAAAGGTCCCCTCATTTTTTCCTTCTACTTTCTAATTTCCATTTCTCACCAATACTCACACAGATATACAGCTGTTTCCGGGAGATTACTCTGGAAACTGTGTTAATAAGTCTGTTCCACATCTTCATCTTAAAGATTCCAAAACCAGAGCTCAGAGCAGGGATATAACTAAGATCACAGTACTGAGTTGTATCTGAAATAATACTGACCCTTTGAATACCTAAACTAAAACCTTTTCAGCTATCTCAGGCTGCCTCTCATCTTTTAGCAGATACTAATGAATACCTTAGTGGTGATTCACTAAGGTATTGAATCACTATTGAATTCAATGACTATTGAATTCACTAATATTGGCAAAGTGGTGATGTTTTGAAATTACCTTCAAAATAGCCTCCTATAGCACAGTCATCAAAGAGAAGCAAGATTCTGTATCTTAAACCTTCCTTGGTTTCTTAGGTTTCAAAGCTGTTTATATTGGTCACCAAGCACCCACTTACTAGAATTCTGAGTCTACTTATAGAATCTGTGGGTGCAGTTGGGGGTATTTTCAACTATTTATTAAATTTCCTTCTTGTAAACTTGAGTTTTGAGAGATTGTGTCATATTCATTGATGGGTGGTTTAATGGATTTCTTGGTCATTCTTTAAAAAATAAACATGTAGAATAAACATGTAGATGTATGCAGCTTAGTATTTTTTCTTCACAGGGGTTTATAAATCCTGCTGAGAAAGGGCAGCACCTGTGGCTCAGAGGGGTAGTGCACCTACCCCTGATGCTGGAGGTGGCAGGTTCAAACCTAGCCCCAGCCAGAAACTGCAAAAAAAAAAAAAATCCTGCTGAGAAAGAGGCAAAGCACCAAAGGAAGCACGAGAGGAAATTAAAAAAAAAAAAGGCTGAGCAGGAAACATATGAACATGTTGCCTTGGTATGCTTCAGATTACCAGGCTCAGGACACAGATGGTAAAGTAGAAACTGCCATGGGGGCCTTTTCCATTTCCCTGAAATCCCTGCTACTGCTATTTAATCTTCTTTATCCACAACATTCAATTAATTCCATTGTTCCTGATCCTCAAATTCTGTCTAGATTATTATTCATTAACACTATTTTTAGGGCACCTGTACCTCAGTGGTTAGGGCGCCAGTCACATGCACTGGGGATGGTGGGTTGGAACCTGGCCGTGCCTGCCAAACAAACAAATAAACAAACAAACAAAAATAACCAGCCTTTGTGGCAGGAAGTGCATAATCTGGCCTTACACCTTTCTTGTGACTCCAAAACAGACGAGGACAAGCCAGAACAAACCTCTCTTGACCAAATCTCACAATATTTTGTCGTATCCTCATTCCTTTCAATCGCCTATGCTGTGAGCTGTGATACCACGGCACTGTACTGAGGGCGACAACATGAGACTCTGTCTCTAAAAAAATAAAAAATAAAAAATTTAAAGATTTAAACCCTATTACATTTTCTTCAAAAAATTAAACAACGAATTACCATGTGATCTAGCAATTCTACTTTTGGGTACGCATTTCTTAGTGGATGCATACACTGGTATGACTTTTCCAGGGAAATTTGTGTAAAAACATATTTATTGCTTTTTTAAGTGCCTTTTAATTTTTTTTTAAGAGACAGAGTCTTATTTTGTTGCCCTCGGTAGAGTGCTGTGGCGTCACAGCTCACAGCAACCTCAAACTATTGGGCTCAAGCGATTCTCTTGCCTCAGCCTCCCAGGTAGCTGGGACTACAGGCACCTGCCACAACACCCGGCTATTTTTTGTTGCAGTTTGGCTGGGGCCAGGTTGAAACCCACCACCCTTGGTATATGGGATCACTGTCCTCACTGAGCCACAGGCGCCGCCTTTCACCTGAAACCTTCTAATTCAATGCCTCCTTTAAAAAAATGTTTTCACATAAAACATTTATGTAATTTGGTATTTGATAACTGTCATTCTCACAAATTCAACTATCATATTGTATAACAGAATAGATTTTTTAAAAAATCTATGAGGTTATTTGTGCCTAAAGCTATGATTTATTGGCATGTGTACTTATCTAAAGGAAAGGAGGGCCATGCATTTGGGAAGTGTGGGTGAGCAGGTGTGTGAGCTGAGCACTGTTTACACTCCTACCAGCAGTCCCAGATATCAGCCTCAGTTGAAGACTCAGTTCTTTTTTTTTTTTTTTTTTTTTTTGAGACAGTCTCAAGTTCTTGCCCTGGGTAGAGTGCCATGGCGTCACAGCTCACAGCAACCTCAAACTCTTGGACTTAAGTGATTCTCTTGCTTTAGCCTAACAAGTAGCTGGGACTACAGGTGCCCGCCACAACGCCCAGCTATTTATTTTTATTTTTTGGTTGTAGTTATCATTGTTGTTTGGCAGGCCCGAGCTGGATTAGAACCCGCCAGCTCCAGTGAATGTGGTTGGCTCCCTAGCTGCTGAGCTACAGGCACCAAGCCAAAGACTCAGTTCTTGTTGCAGATGCCTGCATGACAGTGGGTGGAGTTGCTCTGCGGGGTAAGTGGGGGTACATATGTCCCATTGGTGCTACTTCTTGGATGGAGCAAGAATGAATAAATGAAACATCAAGCTGTAGCTTCTTCAGCTATATTTCTGCATCGTGATGTTCCTGGAAGTCACTTGTGGCACAATGGACAGCATGGAGTCCTTGTTGAAGTTCCTTTTCAGGTTCTCAACATCTTTGGCAGGGTCTTTTGGTGTCTGATATCACGGCTGATCAACCTTGGTCTTTTCTGAAGGTCATATACCCTGTTGGTTACTTTGTTGCTCTTCTATTCTTTAGTTTCTGTATTGTGAACTCCTACTGATAGGGAGGAATTGTGACCTGGCATGTCTTATGTTGGTTCCACACCTTCCCCGTGTTTGTTTGTTTTTTTTTTTGAGACAAAGCCTCAAGCTGTCGCCCTGGGTAGACTGCTGTGACATCACAGCTCACAGCAACCTCCAACTCCTGGGCTCAAGTGATTCTCCTGTGTCTGCCTCCTAAGTAGCTGGGAATACAGTTGCCCGCCACGACGCCTGGCTGTTTTTTGGTTGTAGCCATCATTGTTGTTTGGCGGGCCCTGGCTGGATTCGAACCCACCAGCTCAGGCATATGTGGCTGGCACCTTAGCCGCTTGAGCCACAGGCACCAAGCTGCCTTCCCTGTGTTTTGTCAGTGATCTCGAAAGGCTCTACTAGGCTCAGAGTCTTATCCACAGAGTGACCAACAGGAAGGTCATTTACAGTGATCTGCTGAAGGGTGCCCTTCTCATCAGTAATAAAGAGGCCCCTTGGCTCCGTGCTTGTGGCTCAAGCGGCTAAGGCACCAGGCACATACACCTGAGTTGGCAGGTTCGAATCCAGCCAGGGCCCGCCAAACAACACTGATGGCTGCAACCAAAAAATAGCCGGGTGTTGTGGCAGGCGCCTGTAGTCCCAGCTACTTGGGAGGTAGAGGCAGGAGAATCGCTTGAGCCCAGGAGTTAGAGGTTGCTGTGAGCTGTGATGTCACAGCACTCTACCCAGGGCGACAGCTTGAGGCTCTGTCTCAAAAAAAAAAAAGAGGCCCCTGAACAAGATGCCTTTATCACCCTTTAAGATTTGAAGATCCCGGGGCGGCGCCTGTAGCTCAAGAAGTGGGGCGCCGGTCCCATATGCCAGAGGGTTCAAACCCAGCCTTGGCCAAAAACCACAAAAAAAAAAAAAAAAAAGATTTTAAGATCCCATAATCCTGCACAATGGTGCGCTTGGGGGTCTCATACCAAAGGGACATGGGTCCCAGACCTGCTTGTTTCTTAGGTGTGTTGATCCACACCAGGTGACAGAGAATCTGCAGGAGCACCAATCAATTAGCGGTTGAATTTCTTAAATTTTTCTGATCTATCACTGAAAGCAATGGTCTTTGTAGGGAAGACAAAGGTGAAGTCAAGAGGGTAAAAGAAAAACACAACATATTTTCCTTGGTAGTCAGATAGTCTGTTATCTTTGAACTAACCATCTGGCATAAAAGCTGTGGTTTTGAAGTTGGGGGCGGGGTGCTCAATTTTGGCGTTTCCTGAACATATCTTATTATCAGCAGTTCCGAAACAGAAGTCATCAACAAAGACACCTGCACCGGTCAGGAAAAGGATTCATGTATAAAAATATTTAAAAGATGCATTTTTGCTGGGCATTGTGGTTTATACCTGTAATCCCAGCACTTTGGGAGGCCAAGCCAGGATGATTGCTTGAGACCGGCCTGGGCAACATGGCAAGACCCCATCTCTGCAAAAAAGATGGATTCTCACAATTTTACCTCTAGTAATTTCTTTTAAGTAAACTTTTATGAATGTATGTAAATATTTGGCTACAAGAATTCTTATATATTATTTATTTTATTTATTTTTATTTTTTTGAGATAGAGCCTCAAGCTGTCACCCTGGGTAGAGTGCCATGGCATCACAGCTCGTAGCAACCTCTAACTCCTGGGCTCAAGTGATTCTCCTGTCTTTGCCTCCCAAGTAGCTGGGACTACAGGCGCCTGCCACAACGCCCAGCTATTTTTTTTTTTTTTTATTAAATCACAGCTATGTACATTGATATGATCTTGGGGCATCATTCACTAGCTTCACAGACCGTTTCCAGCTATTTTTTGATTGCAGCCGTCATTGTTGTTTGGCGGGGCTGGGCTCAGGTGTATGTGGCTGGCGCCTTAGCCTCTTGAGGCACAGGCATTAAGCCAAGAATGCTTATATTTTAATAGAAGAAAAGTAAAAAACAAATTAGTAACATAAGTTTGGTTTAACCAATTTAATTGTGATGTCAAAATAGAAGTACCTAATTAAAATGATACCGGAAGAATATATAATAAGGAAATTTTCATGAAAATTGAAAAAAAGGGTAGAGAACAGTATATTTTAAAAATGTATGTGTTAATACATTTAAAAAGACTAGTCAAAAACTCCCCCAGATCTGAGCATGGTGACTGCCCACAGTAGGTTGAGGTGAGAGGGTTGCTTGAGCCCAGGAGTCTAAGATCAGCCTGAACAACAGTGACATCCTCCCATCACCCCCACCCCCATACACACAAATGAAGTTTCTTCCAAATTCACAGAGAAATGTAAAGATCTCAGTTGGGAGGGCTTGGAGGGTGCAAAGTCCATCAGACTTTGAATCCCAGGTAAGGTGAGTGAGCATTCTGGTTTACCCAGGACTGAGGGGTTTCCTGGGATATAAGCCTTTCTCTGCTAAGACCAAGATAGTCCCAGGCAAACCAGGAGGATTGCTCACCTAGAACATCATTGCTTTGTGGTGAAGTGAACTTGTCTCCAACTTCTAGGTTTGCTGTGGAAGTTAAATGAATAACTCTTGAGAAGTTCTTGAAATGGGAGACCAGGTTCATGTGCACATGAGCTTAGAGTACCAGCTGGGGACAGAGGAGGGAGGGTTAATTGAACAATTCAAAGTGCTAATAGGGAAATAGTGGAAGTGAAGTGGATGGCTCAAGCTTTGGAAGAGCCCTATTTAGAAAAGATTAAGGCTCAGCACCTGTAGGAAAGTGGTTATGGCACTAGCCACATACACTGAGGTTGGCGGGTTCGAACCCAGCCCGGGGCCAGCTAAACGACAACAACAGCAAAAAAAAAAAAAAGCCAGGCATTGTGGTGGGCGCCTGTAGTCCCAGATACTTGGGAGCCTGAGGCAAGAGAATCGCTTAAGCCCAGGAGTTTGAGATTACTGTGAGCTGTGATGCCACAGCACTCTACCAAGGGTGACAGCTTGAGACTCTGTCTCAAAAAAATAAATAAAAAATAGAAAAGATTGAATTGTTCACTATTGTTTCTAGTATAGCGGTAAATAATGATTCAAGGGCTGCCAAATAGACTTGTGTTAATACTTAGGCTTTTATAATGTATATTTATGATTTTATATTACATACATATACTGTTTATACTCATTCACTATTTAATTACCTCAAATGTTCTGGAAAAAAAATGTTTTGTTTGTTGGGTTTTTTTTTGTGACAGGGTCTCACTGTATTGCCCAGGCCAGAGATTATCACAGCTCACAGCAACCTTAAAGTCCTAGGCTCAATTGATCCTCCTGCATCAGCCTCTTGAGTAGCTGGGGCCACCTGTGTGCCACCACATGAGCCAATTGTTTTATTTTTTGTAGACACAGCATCTCGCGGTTGCCCAGACTGGTCTTGAATTCCTGGCTTCCAGTGATTCTCCCGCCTCTGTCTCCCAAAGTACTAGGAAAACAGGCATAAGCCCAGCAAAAAAAAAAAACAAAAAAAACATGTTAATTTCAGGAAGAAAATTTTCTTTGTGGTACAGGCCTTCCCTTCCCTAGTACTTATATGTGCATCTTGGGATCTTACACACAAATGGAGCACTACTTAGGTTTACCTTAAACTTCAGATCACCATGAACTTAGGCGAGTGAAGGGCCCACTGACGTGTAAAGGCGTCAGAGACTATAAAACATTTTTTATTTGTCTGAGTGCTGCTTATTGACAACCATTGTGTTAAATGCTTTACATTTGTTTTCTTATTTGATCTTCACATTGATTCTGTAGCACTGGGATTGGCCTCATTTTACTGCTAAGGAAACAGCTTTCTAGAGGCTTCGTGACTTTTTTAAAGCTGGGATATTGGTAGAGCCCAGACCCAGGCTCAGGTTCACCAGACTTCCAAGGGTGGGCAAGACGCATCCTGCTACACTGTGCGTTGTCTCTTTCTTCTTCTTGTGTCCCTGTCCCTTTCACAGGTAAAGGGTCCAGGAGTCGGGCTGCTTGGAATTTCTGAAGGGGTGGACTCTGCCTTTCCATGGCCTCTTCCCTGAAGGGCATCACGGCTGCTGTCATAATCAATGGCTCTGTGGCCAATGTTGGGGGAACCTTACACTACAAGGGTGAGACCCTGCCCCCTATTGGCATCAACAAAAATCAAATCAAGGTGACCAAAGATGGCTTTGCAGACATTGTGGATGCCCTGAATAGCCCTCTGGAAGGACCTGACCAGAAGAGCTTCATTCCTGTGGAAAGGGCTGAGAACACCTTCCTGTTCCTTGTAGGTCAGGATGACCACAACTGGAAGAGTGAGTTCTATGCTCATGAGGCCTCCAAACGCTTACAGGCCCACGGGAGGAAAAAGCCCCAGATCGTCTGTTACCCAGGGGCAGGGCACTATATTGAGCCTCCTTACTTCCCCTTATGCTGGGCTTCCCTGCATACTTTGGTGGGCAGTCCTGTCATTTGGGGAGGGGAGCCCAGGGCTCATGCCATGGCCCAGGTGGATGCCTGGGAGCAGCTCCAGACTTTCTTCCACAAACACTTGGGTGGCAAAGAGGGGACAATTCCAGCAAAACATGTTTGATTGCGTGGCATCTCTGCTGCTAATCTTTCCTGGGAACAGCTGCCACAATTGGCGTCTATATGTGTATTCTTTTTTCTTTCTAATAACTACTTAGAACCATTTTCCTCCTCACTGTTAAAATGAATTTACCAGTAAGAATGAGTTTTTAAGATTTTTATAAGCTTAAAAAACATTTTACAAACTGTACACTTCTTTATCAATTTAGGAGAAGAGTGATTCTGCAAAAAAACAGTAAAGATGAGAAAGCATGCCTCTTATTATCTCAAAAGGCACAACCGATAAGGCGTTAGCTCTGAAAGGAAAAGTAAGTAACACTAGCAGTGCCTAGTATATAATGGCAGTTCAATAATTATTTGCTGAATGACTGATTAATATATGATTACAGTTGAGCACAGTGGTTCATGCCTGGTATCCCTGCTATTCCAGAGGCAGGAGAGTCACTTGAATCCAGGGGTTCGAGTCCAGCCTACATAACATAATGCAACCCCCCCATCTTCGAAAATAACCCACAATGTTTGTATCACTCAATATAAATAGCTCCACAATAAACTTCATTTTTCATAAGGCTTAATTATATTTAAAGAAAAAATACCTTAATTTATGATTATCATGTTCTGCTTCCTCCATTTTCTTTCTTATTTTTTTTTTTTTTTTTTGAGACAGAGTCTTACTATGTCTCCCTCAGTAGAGTGCCAGGGCATCACAGCTCACAGCAACCTTCATCTCTTGGGCTTAAGCTATTCTCTTTCCTCAGCCTCCCAAGTAGCTGGGACTACAGGCGCCGACCACAACGCCCGGATATTTTTTGGTTGTAGTTGTCATTGTTGTTTGGCAGACCCAGGCTGGATTGATACCTGCCACCTCTGGTATATGTGGCTGGTGCCTTAGCCTCTTGAGCTATGGGTGCCGAGCCTTTTTTTTTTTTTTGAGACAGAGTCTCACCATGTCACCCTTGGTAGATTGCCATAGCATGACAGCTCACAGCAACGTCAAACTCTTGGGCTCAAGTGATTCTCTTGCCTCAGCCTCCCAAGCAGCTGGGACCACAGGCGCCTGCCACAATGCCTGGTTATTTTTTGTTGCAGTTGTCATTGTTGGTTAGCTGGCCTGGGCTGGGCTCGAACCCGCCACCTTCAGTGTATGTGGGTGGCACTGTAACCACTGTGCTACAGGCGCCGAGCTGGTAACATTTCTGTTTTTAAAACCTCCAATCTTCTCTTGGTTCTTCAGGCATAGGGAAGATCATCCAGTCTGTGTGTATGCTTTGCAAAGAAAATATTTAAAATTTAGGTTGGGTGTGGTGGCTCACACTTACAATCCTAGTACTCTGGGAGGCCAGGGCATGTGAATTGCTTGAGCTCAGGAGTTTAAAACCAGCCTGAGCAAGATTGAGACCACCCTCCCTACCCCCCTCACCACCGCCACCACCCCCCACCATCCCTACCCCTGCCATCTCTATTAAAAATAGAAAAACTAGCCGGGCATTATGGCATGCACTTGCAGTACCATCTACTCAGGAGGCTGAGGCAAGAGGATCACTTGAACCCAGAAGTTAGAGGTTGCTGTGAGCTAGGATGACACACCACTGCACTCTACCCAGTGTAAAAAAAAAGAATAAAAAGTAAAATAAAATTTAGAGATTCATCTGTAAGTTTTATTTTGTTACCTTCTTGTCTTCAAAAACAATACAGTGGCTCTGATTACTCATCATCTCCTGACATTTAATTATGTGTTATTAGTTATTTGACAGGCATTTTTCTTTTCATTTTCAATGTACACATACTGCCAAAATGTGAAATATTCAGAAAAGTGCATTAAACAAATATGACCCATAATGAATGAATACTTTTTTTTTTGGTTTTTGGCCGGGGCTGGGTTTGAACCCACCACCTCTGGCATATGGGACCGGCGCCCTACTCCTTGAGCCACAGGCGCCGCCCATGAATGAATACTTTTTAAATTTATTATAATATAAAAGTATAAGCTTATTTTATATTAGAGAAGAGAGCAGAGGGCAGAGAGTGAGAGAAGGGAAGATGGGGGCGGGGCGGGGAGGGGGAGGGCAAGAGAATGACAGTGACGCAACATCCCAAAGAAAGAAAGGAAGAATGCCAGCCAATAGTGAATAAATTTAAAGAGAATGCACATGTAACAAACATTCAAGATCAATTATAACTTTAAAAAAATTGGGGGGGGGCGCTCAGCGCTCATAGCACAGTGGCTACGGCATCAGCCACATACACCAAGGGTGGCAGGTTCGAACCTGGCCAGGGCCAGCTAAACGACAGTGACAATTGCAACAAAAAATAGCCAGGGGTTGTGACGAGCACCTGTAGTCCCAGCTACTAGGGAGGCTGTTAAGAGAATCACTTAAGCCCAAGAGTTGGAGGTTGCTGTAAAACAGTGATGCCATAGCCCTCTACCCAGGGCAACATAGTGAGAGACTCTGTCTCAAAAAAAAAAAAAAAAATTTTTTTTCTTGGCCCAGGCACCATGGCTCATGCCTATAATCCTAACACTGGAAGGCCAAGGTGGCAAGATCACTTGAACTCAGGAGTTTGAGGCCAGCCTGAGCAAGAGTGAGGCCCTATCTCTGAAACAAACAGATAAATAAATATATATATATATTTTTTAAGAAATGGTCTTGCCAGCTCGGTGCCTATAGCTCAGTGGCTAGGGTGCCAGTCACATACACTGGAGCTGGCAGGTTGCAACCCAGCCCGGGCCTGCCAAACAACAATGACAACAACAACAACAACAACAACAAAGCTGGGTGTTGTGGCGGGCACCTGTAGTCTCATCTACTCTTGGAGGCTGAGGCAAGAGGATCGCTTGAGCCCAAGAGTTTGAGGTTGCTATGAGCTGTGACGCCACAGCACTCTACCAAGGGCAACATAGTGAGACTCTGTCTCAAAAAAAAAAATAAAATAAAATAAAAGGAATGGTCTTGCCATGTTCTCAGGCTGAATTTATTGTCCTGGCCTCAAGTGATCCTCCCACCTTGTCCTACCAAAGTGCAGGGATTACATGCATAAACCACTGCACTCAATCCAGATGCATCATTTTAAAAAATATATTGAAGGTGATTTTTTTTTTTTTTTTTTTTGTAGAGACAGAGTTTCACTTTATTGCCCTCGGTAGAGTGCCGTGGCGTCACACAGCTCACAGCAACCTCCAACTCCTGGGCTTAGGCGATTCTCCTGCCTCAGCCTCCCAAGTAGCTGGGACTACAGGCACCCGCCACAACACCCGGCTATTTTTTTGTTGCAGTTTGGCAGGGGCTGGGTTTGAACCCGCCACCCTCGGCATATGGGGCTGGCGCCCTGCTCACTGAGCCACAGGCGCCGCCCTGAAGGTGATGTTTTAATATGTGTATATATTGTGAAATGATTTCTCCAAGCCAGTTAACCTATCACCTTACATATTTTATTTTATTTTTTGGAGGGATGAGGACATTTGTCTTAATCTATTCCAACTGTTATAATAAAATGCTTTAGCTTGGAGAATTGATAAACAGCAAATTTATTACTCCCAGTTTAATACGCTGGGAAGTCCAAGATCAAGGTGTCAGCACGTGGTGTCTGGTGAGTGAAAGGTGTAAACGGTGATGCCCAGAGACAAGGCCCCAGAAGAGAGATGTTCAGGCTAGGTTTATTGAAAGGGGAAGGTGACCCTCTGGGCAGTGTAAAGATGGCATTTGCACCCAGGGGGCAGTTAGAGACCTCTTTATATGGGGCCATAGGGTGTGGGCACATTCCACAGGTTGCCTGTAAGGTTAGGGTCTTTTGGCATGAACTTCTTGGGGGTGGGGCTAGCTAGATCCTTCGTGTCTTTGTCTTAGGAGGAGTGGAGGAGAAGGAGGGGAAAAAAGGGTTTGTGTGTGTCTGCATTAGGCCCCCCTAACATTACTGACTCTTGTTAAAAGAGGTGATGGAGACGATAGTCAGTCTTCTGAAATTGTTTCTGGCTTAATAGGGCAGTAGTTGTCTTCAGTGGGAAAAGTCGGATTTTGGTAGGGCTGTGTGGGTTTGGGAGAGGTAGAAATTGTGTTGCAACTACAGCTGGCTGACACCTTTTTTACCCTGGCTCAAATAAATGAGGGCAGGAATTGGAATTATATTATTGGTTAATAATAGAGGATTATAGGGAGGGGGTCCAAGAGGAGTGAAATCGAATTTCACCCTACATGTTCTTGAACCAGGATCCCTCATTTTGAGAGCATAGGTGGGTAGCTTGTTCCTGGAGCCCAATGATGTCTTCTTGGACCAGACCAGACTTCGTGGTGTGGAAACAGTAGGTCTCCCTGTAAGAGTATAAAGGGCCAGGCACAGTGGCTCATGCCTGTACTTGGGAGGCTGACGCAGGTGGATTGCCTGAGCTCGTGAGTTCAAGACCAGCCTGAGCAAGAGTGAGACTCTGTCCCTAAAAAACAGCCTGTAGGAGGGTGGTACCTTTGGCTCAGTGGGCAGGGTGCCAGCCCTATACACCGAGGGTGGCAGGTTCAAACCCTGCCCCAGCCAAACTGCAAAAACAAAAAATAGCTGGGTGTTGTGGCGGGTGCCTGTAGTGCCAGCTACTCGGGAGGCTGAGACAAGAGAATCGCCTAAGCCCAGGAGTTGGAGGTTGCTGTGAGCTGTGACACCATGGCACTCTACCAAGGGAGACAACAAAGTGAGACTCTATCTCTAAAAAAAGAACAGCCTGGGGCGGCGCTGTGGCTCAGTGAGTAGGGCGCTGGTCCCATATGCCGGAGGTGGCGGGTTCAAACCCAGCCCTGGCTAAAAACCACAAAAAAAAAAAAAGAAGGTTTTTGCTTTTGTCTGACCAGGAGGCTGTGCTTCCTATTTGTAGAACAAAGTGTGAAGTACTTCTAGACCAGTGGTTCTCAACCTTCCTAATGCCGCCACCCTTTAATACAGTTCCTAATGTTGTGGTGACCCCCAACCATAAAAAAAAAAAAAAAAAAATAAGAACAGCCTGTAGGGCTCAGCGCCTGTAGTCTGCTAGGGCACCGGCCACATATACTGGGGCTCTGTGGGTTCGAAGAACCTGGCCCAGGCCTGCCAAACAATAAACTACAACAATAACAAAAAATATATATATATACAGCCAGGCATTGTGGTGGTGCCTGTAGTCCCAGTTACTTGGGAGGCTGAAGCAAGAGAATTGCTTAAGCCCAGGAGTTTGAGGTTGCTGTGAGCTAAGATGTAATGGCACTCTACCAAGGGTGACCAAGTAAGGCTCTGTCTTCAAAAAAAGAAAAAGGGGTGGCGCCTATGGCTCAAAGGGGTAGGGCGCCGGCCCCATATGCCGAGGTGGTGGGTTCAAACCCAGCCCCGGCCAAAACAGAAAAAAAAAAAAAAAAAAGGAAAAGGAAAAAGAAAGTTGTAAAGGAGGTCCCCTTCTCCTGCCAAGGTTAGATCTAAGCCTCTAAGATGGTTGGGGGGAGGGCAAGTTGAAAGTCATAAAAGGATGAGCAAGATAACTTCAACTTCTAGAGAACTGAGAAACTGTAGACTATATAAGGGGGGGCTGTATTTTTTTTTTATTTTAATCATGGAGATAGGAGAGAGAAATAGAGGTCTTTAAAATTTAGAAAGAACAGAGGACGTGGCACTGATATTTATTAGAATAATTTACTTAATCAGTTAGAGTAAGATTTAGTTACTTAAAGCCATTCTGGTGTGATGAAGTTGAGTCCATTATGAAACCTGACATGTTAGATGGAAGCAGTGTTTGCCAACTGAGGGGACCACCGGTTTCAGAAGGCGAATGTAACCTCACTTCCAGTGTCTTTCTGATTTGCAGAGAGGACAGGGTTCTGGCGTCCCAGTGGAGGATGCTTCCTGAGGAACCTTTCTTCAGGGACATCAAGTCCTAGTGGAGGCAGGAGGCAGGGTTTCCATCTTGAAGAAGGGTGTGCTCTTCTTGCCTCAGCCTTTTGAGTAACTATCTCTGAAGAAGACTTAAAAGTGGCAGTCAGTATTTAAGAAAACTTTTCTGCTTTCCAGGATGTTGTCAGTTTTCTCTTTTTCTCTATCTTTTCTCCATCTCTATTAAAAGACCATGAAGGGGCTCGGCGCTCGTAGCACAGTGGTTACAGTGCCAGCTACATACACCAAGGGTGGCGGGTTCTAACCCAGCACAGGCCAGCTAAAATAATGACAACTGCAACAAAAAATAGCCGGGCATTGTGGCAGGCACCTGTAGTCCCAGCTACTTGGGAGGTTGAGGCAAGAGAATTGCTTAAGCCCAAGAGTTTGTGTTGCTATGAGCTGTGATGCCATGGCACTCTACCAAGGGTGCCATACTAAGACTCTTGTCTCTAAAAAATAAAAATAAATAAAAATAAAGACCATATAGGACAGGTCTGAAAACTCTGTTTGTAGGCCTGAGGCTTCTTTTAAGTTTTGGAGTTTATGCTGAGTATTGGGGCTGACTAAGACATGGGGCCAACTAGTAGTACTGTGTTCTTCTCTGGTATTAAGATTTAAATTAGTAAATAGTTAAAAGAGGGCTGGGAATGGTGGCTCTTGCCGTAATCCTAGCACTCTGGGAGGCTGAGGCTGGTGTATCGCCTGAGCTCATGAATTCGAGACCAGCCTGAGCAAGATTAAGATCTCATCTCTAAAAAAATAGCCAGGTATAGGGCTGGGGGTAGTGGCTCACACCTGTAATCCCAGCACTTGGGAGGCCGAGGCTGGTGGATTGCCTGAGTTCCTAGGTTTGAGACCAGCCTGAGCCAGAGCAAGATCCCTTCTCTAAAAATAGTTGGGCATTATGGTGGGCAACTGTAGTCCCAGCTACTCAGGAGGCCGAGGCAAGAGGATCACTTGAGCCCAGAAATTTGAGGTTGCTGTGAGGGTTGACAACCACAGCACTGTACCAGGGGAACAAAGTGAGACTCTGTCTCAAAAAAAAAAAAAAAAAAAGAAAAAGAAAAGAAAAATAAAAAGAAGAAAGGCCAGGTTCACGCCTGTAATCCTCACACTCAGAGAGGCCAAGGCAGGTAGATTGCCTGAGCTCACAGGTTCGAGACCAGCCCAAGCAAGAGTGAGCTCTCATCTCTAAAAACAGCCAGGTGTTGTGGTAGGTGCATGTAGTCCCAGCTACTTGGGAGGCTGAGGCAAGGCAATTGATTAAGCCCAAGAGTTTGAAGTTGCTGTGAGCTGTGATACACAGAACTCTACCAAGGGCGGCAAAGTAAGCCTCTATCTCAAAAAAAAAAGAGTTGAAAGGTTTTAGACAGGAAAAAGGGTTGGATTTTAGACAGGAAAAAGGGTTGGATTTTTACTCTGGTTTTGAGAGATTTTTTTTTTTTTGGGACAGAGTCTCACTGTGTCGCCCTTGGTAGAGTGCCATGGAGTCTCAAACCCTTGTGCTTAAGTGATTCTCTTGCCTCAGCCTCCCAAGTAGCTGGGACTACAGGTGCCTACCTCAATGCCCAGTTGGTTTTTTGGTTGTAGTTGTCGTTGTTTGGCAGGCCCGGGTTGGATTCCAACCCGCCAGCTCTAGTGTATGTGGCTGGCGCTCTAGCTGCTGAGCTACAGGTGCTGAGCCTGGTTTTGAGAGATTTAACATTTTTGATCTCTGAAATATCTTAGAGGAGGAGTTGGTATCTGGGAAAGAAGAGAGCATAGCTAGGGGGAGAGGTTGATGGGAAGCAGGTGGCAGGGCAGAGAAGTCCTTCTAAAGGGGACATCTAGGCAGTGCCCAGTCTGTGAGTTGCCCTGTCCTGCCCTGGCCCACGCCTGCCGTTTATGTCAGCAGTGTTGAAGGGAGAGTGTATGGCTTCAAGGGCCACTGCTATAGGAAGTTGTAGAGGCAGTGGCGGGGAGCTACTGGGCTGGGAGCTGGAGGGTTTTCGGCCTCGAGTTGAGTCTTGAGCCATGTCAGGAGCTGTCTGGGCTGGGAGAGGGTGGAGGCTATTGGGTGTGGGGGGAAGTCCTGAGAAGTCAGGGATCCTGGAGTGGGGGAGATCAGAAGGCCTTGAGACTTTAGGGGTGGGTCAGGAGGTGGAGGGGCAGTAGGATGGAGGAGGAAAGATAAGGGGAAGGTGTTGGAACAATGATCTGTGTAAGGAGGGGTAAGAGCAGAGGAAGAGAAAGGCCTGAAGATAGAGGATTTTGGTCCATTATTATTATTATTATTATTATTATTTTTTTGGTAGAGACAGTGTCTCGCTTTATTGCCCTGAGTAGAGTGCCGTGGCGTCACACAGCTCACAGAAACCTCCAACTCCTGGGCTTAGGCAATTCTCTTGCCTCAGCCTCCGAGTAGCTGGGACTACAGGTGCCTGCCACAGTGCCTGGCTATTTTCTTTCTTTCTCTCTTTTTTTTTTGCAGTTTGTCTGGGGCTGGGTTTGAACCTGCCACCTCCAGTATATGGGGCTGGTGCCCTATTCCTTGAGCTACAGGCGCTGTCCTGCCATGATTTTTTTGGAGGAAATTATTTAAGTTCTTTAAGATATTGAAATTGAAGGTCCTGTTTTCTAATTTGTATGGAGGTTGAAGGAGACACGCCAAGGGTGTCTCTGTTGAGTGGGGTGAAAGGACCAGCTCCCACGTGTCAGATGTCCTTCCCCTACCTTGGCAGAAAAGGACATCCCTTGTTTTCCAAAACCCAGGAGCAAAAAATGAAGAAAGACTGAGAAAAATCAGATGTTCCTTTTTTTTGTCAGAGAACTTCAGGGCCCTGAGACCTTAAGTTAAAAGAGGGTCTAGCTTTGGGCTTGAAACGAAAATGAAAAATGAAATGATTTGTGGTCATGGACCCCATAGCGCTAAGCCAATACCCTCTAGTTAGGCACAACCAATGAATGAAGAAAAGAAAGGAGGGGGCTGTAAGGACTTAAGAGGCCAGGAGCAAGTAAAAAATTGAGCCTAGGGGAATTCTGCTTGAAGCTATTTAGAAATCTTACATTTGAATGGCAGTTGGGGCGAAATTCTCTTGGATTCTCCAACAGACAGACAGGTTAGTGAAGTCAGGTCTGGGCACAATTGAACTAGGTTCTGAGCAAACTGGGGTGACTAGGGAGGCTGCAACCACCTTCCAGTCAGCCACCAGGCCTGGGTCTTTGGCACCATGTGAAAGGTGTAAACGATGGCACCAGAGAGGAGGCTACAGATATTTTAAACACCCCAGAAGGTGGGCGGCGCCTGTGGCTCAGTCGGTAAGGCTCCGGCCCCATATACCGAGGGTGGCGGGTTCAAACCCGGCCCCGGCCAAACTGCAACCAAAAAATAGCCGGGCGTTGTGGCGGGCGCCTGTAGTCCCAGCTACTCGGGAGGCTGAGGCAAGAGAATCGCTTAAGCCCAGGAGTTGGAGGTTGCTGTGAGCTGTGTGAGGCCATGGCACTCTACTGAGGGCCATAAAGTGAGACTCTGTCTCTACAAAAAAAAAAAATAAAAAAAAAAAAAACACCCCAGAAGGCTCAGGCCAGGTTTATTAAAAGGGGAGGGTGACCTGCTTGGGCAGTGCAAAGATGGCATCTGCGCCTGGGGGTGGGGGCAGTTAGAGACCCCTTTTATAGGGGCATAACGGGTAGACACATCCACAGGTTGCCTGCCAGGTTAGGGTCTTTTGGCTCCGACTTCTAGGAGGTAAGGCTAGTTAGAGCCTTTGTGTCTTTGTCTTAGGAGGAGGAGGAGGGGAAAAGGGTTTGTATGTGGCTGCATTATGTCCCCCAACAGTGACAGCATGTGAAAATACAGCACCTTCTTGTTTTCATGTGATGGAAGGGGCAAGCCCCTCTTCAACCTCTTTTTTTTTTTTTTGTAGAGACAGAGTCTCACTTTATGGCCCTCGGTAGAGTGCCGTGGCCTCACACAGCTCACAGCAACCTCCAACTCCTGGGCTTAAGCGATTCTCTTGCCTCAGCCTCCCGAGTAGCTGGGACTACAGGCGCCCGCCACAACGCCCGGCTATTTTTTGGTTGCAGTTCAGCAGGGGCTGGGTTTGAACCCGCCACCCTCAGTATATGGGGCCGGCACCTTACCGACTGAGCCACAGGCGCCGCCCTTCAACCTCTTTTATAAGAGCATTAATCCCATTCTTGAGGGGACAGCCCTAATGACTTAATCATTTCCCCAAAGGGTGAGAGAGAGCACTCCTTCCCTCAGTTTCCCCATCTATAGTGTGTATATAACAACAATCCCAGATTGTTGGGAGGAATTGATAACTGTGTATCAAGCTCTGAGACATCAGGCTCAAATAGTGTTAGCTAGCATTAGAGCTAATTATCACTTACTGTTTTTTTTTTTTTTTTTTTTGTAGAGACAGAGTCTCACTTTATGGCCCTCGGTAGAGTGCCGTGGCATCACACAGCTCACAGCAACCTTCAACTCCTGGGCTTAAGCGATTCTCTTGCCTCAGCCTCCCGAGTAGCTGGGACTACAGGCGCCCGCCACAATGCCCAGCTATTTTTTGGTTGCAGTTTGGCCGGGGCCGGGTTTGAACCCACCACCCTCAGTATATGGGGTCGGCGCCCTACCGACTGAGCCACAGGCGCCACCCAATCATTTACTGTTTTAAACACCCCAGAAGTAGGGAACATTCACCAGATATTATGCAGAAAAGGAAACTGAGGCCCAGTACCAAAGGCAGAATCTGGATCTGGGGGTTTACTCTAACGGTCCCCAGCCTTTTTGGCACCAGAGACCATTTTCATGGAAGACAATTTTTCCACAGATGGGGGTGAGTGGGTGGAGGGTGGAAGGTTTCGGGATGAGTCAAGCTCATTTCATCTCTGCCTCAGATCAGCAGGCATTAGATTCTCATAAGGAGCATGAGACCTAGATCACTTGCATGCACAGTTACAGAAAGGTTTGTGCTCCTATGGGAATCTAATGCTACCACTCAGGTGGTAAAAGGAAGCTCAGGCAGTTGATGGGAGCCACGGGGAGTGGCTTAAATACAGATGAAGTTTTCTAGGTTGCCCCCACCCCACCCCACCCGGCTGTTCACCTGCTGCTGTGCAGCCAGATTCCTAACAGGCCACAGACTAGTACTGGTCTACATACAGCCCAGGACATTGGAGACTGCAGCTTTACCTGGTTAAATGCCAAGAGAGGGCTGGGTGTCATGAGCCTGTAATCTTAGCATTCTAGGAAGCCAAGGAGGGAGGATTGCTTGAGCTCAAGAGTTTGAGACCAGCTCGAGCAAGAGTGAGACCCTCTCTCTACCAAAAATAGGGAAATTAGACTCGGCGCCTGTGGCTCAAGCGGCTAAGGTGCCAGCCACATACACCTAGCTGGCAGGTTCGAATCCAGCCCAGGCCCGCTAAACATCAATGACAGCTGCAACCAAAAAATAGCTGGACGTTGTGGCAGGCGCCTGTAGTGCCAGCTACTTGGGAGGCAAAGGCAGGAGAATTGCTTACACCCAGGAGTTGGAGGTTGCTGTGAGCTGTGATGGCACGGCACTCTACCCAGGGCGACAGCTTGAGGCTCTGTCTCAAAAAAAAAAAAAAGGAAATTAGCCAGGTGTGGTGGCATGCTGCCTGGGAGGCTGAGATAGGAGGATTGCTTGAGCCCAGAAGATTGAGTTGCAGCGAGCTATGATGATGCCACTGTACTCTACCCGAAGCAACACAGCAAGACTGTCTCAAACAAACGAACAGAACAAATGCCAACAGAGGGTACAGCCCTGCGGCCCCTGGTGGAAAAGAATGCATACCTGGGGCAGCGCCTGTGGCTCAAAGGGGTAGGGCGCCGGTCCCATATGCCAGAGGTGGTGGGTTCAAACCCAGCCCTGGCCAAAAAAAAAAAAAAAAAAGAATGCATACCTGAGCCTTCTTTTAGAGCCTCTGGGGCCACCTGGAGTAGTCAGTCTTTACAGGGCTTCTCACCTCCAGCTGCCCTTCCTTTGAAGGGGCCCCCTGCCAACAGAACCAGCCCCAACCACCCAGAAATCCCAAGCTTTTTTTCTATCATGTTGTAAAGGTAATACTGCCCTCCTACACACATCCCAAAGTCAGGGACCCTGGCCCAAATCCTTCTCAGGGGGTCCTTCCTCCTCTCATCAGGACTCCTTCCCAACCCTCAAAACAGCCTCCTGCAGGAATACAGGGCCCAACGGAGAGAAAGAGCACCCAAACACCACGTTTATAAGAGGAAGGGCTTTATTCACCAGCTGGGCACTTACAGCATGAAGAATTCCAAATGGCCGTGCTCCCCGACTGGCTTGATCTTTCCCTTTTTATCGACAGTCAAAAAGTTCCACTCCACAGGTACCCTTCTCATTGGCCAGTTTGAATCAAGTGGGAGATGCTATTCCAGCCCCTACAGAACTACAGGATTTCACAGAACTTGGAAATTTCCAAGTTTCAGGAAGTTAAGTTTACAAATTCCCAAGTGCTGAGTCACCATGGAGAGGACCCTGCAGGTGTATCCTTGTGGTCTCCTTGAGAAGACCTGTTCTCCTAGATCTCAACCTTTTCGGGTATCCTCTCTCACTACCTACATTCTACATCCTCCTCCTTGCCTCAGGCCTGTTGGGAGTCCCCAGCTATGGCTGGATCACCATTCCTCCCCCCAAACCAGAGCTTGGCAGAGGCAGAGCCATCATTCCAACTCATGGTCCCTTCCCTAACCTTCAACTGCCTATTTCATCTGGGCTCTGGCCCCATTTTCTTTTATCATTTTTTTCTTTTCTTTTCTTTTTATTTATTTATTTTTTTGAGGCAGAGTCTCACTTTGTGGCTCTTGGTAGAGTACCCCTTTGGTAGAGTGCCTCACAGCAACCTCAAACTCGCAGCGGGTGAAGTGATTTTCTTGTTTCAGCCTCCCAAGTAGCTGGGATTATAGGTGCCCACCACAATGCCCACCTATCTTTTAGAGACAAGGTCTTGCTCTTGCTCAGGCTGGTCTTGAACCTATGAGCTCAGGCAATCCACCTGCCTCAGCCTCCCAGAGTGTTAGGATTACAGGTATGAGCCACTGCACCTGGCCTGGCCCCATTTTCTGATCCCCTTCCAGCCCTCACCCCCACAATCCTGTTCCACACAAATTGTTCTCCCTGTGACCCAACCACTGCTGCCCCATGCCTAGGCCAGCCCACCTGACAGCTGCTTGTCATCCTATAAACACCCCATGTCCTCAGAATTTCCCCCTTACAGATACCATAACATCTACTACACCTTCCAGACGCCCTCTGCCTGGGCCTCACGTGATGTCAATCACCTATGCAGGCCTCCAAGACCCCATGCCATCTGATCTAGGGCATGGACCCCAAACCTCTCATGAAGTCATGGCCCCACAGCTCTCCCACTGTGCTCCTGGGCTGAGGCCCCTCCCTAGCTGGCTCTGACACCTTCCCCATAATTCCCTACCCCTTTTTATTTTGTGCCTGCTCCTTGGGGACACTTACCTCCTGCCCCCTCCTGGGGTCTTGGTCCTGGATATCCCCCTCCCCGCCCCCAGCTGCCAAAGCCCTGCCTTTGAATACTATCACACTGGGTATTAAGTTTATTAGGTTTATTAAATAAAGACAATGGCAGGCCATTGTTCTGTACTAAGCTCCGGCATTAGACTGCAATAGACCAGACTCAAAATCAAAATGGAGTCACTCATGCTAAAGTTCCACCTCACCAAACCCAAACTGAACTGTTATCTGACCTTCCCCAGAAATCAGGAGAGATAACAGCCAATTGCTCACACAGGCCAATTTTTATCTTCAATTTCCAGGACCATGAAGTTACCTCTAATTTAATCCTTACAGAAGTAGCCTGAAGCAAACTGATGTTAACTAATCTTTTTTTTTTTTTTTTGCTGTTCTGTCTCCAATTCCCAGTTTTAGAAGAAAAGTTGCTTCTAAAGGACTAATAATCTCTTTGTTCTTTGCTTCTACTTTCTTTACCTCTTTTCTGTCTATAAAGCCAACTTCTGCTCAGCTCACGAGAACATGTATTCTTCTATTTTATGTAATGAAATGTTGCCTAATCCTAGAATCGCAGTAAAGCCAATGGACATCTTTAATTAAATTTGTTGTAATTTTGTCCTTTCTGATGAGTTCTAATGTTTGAATATAGAATTCAAGCCATGGCAGCAATTATAATCAACTCTCTTAAGAAAAGTCCAGTGAGGCTGGGTATGGTGGCTCATGCCTGTAAACCTAGCACTCTTGGAGGCCGAGGTGGGTGGATTGCTTGAGCTGAGGAGTTTGAGACCAGCCTGAGCAAGAATGAGACCTTGTCCCTACTAAAAATGAAAAACTGAGGCAAGAGGATTGCTTGAGCCCAAGAGTTTGAGGTTGCTGTGAGTATGAGCTATGATACCACAGCACTCTACCAAGGGCGACAAAGTGAGACTCTTGTCTCAAAAGAAAAAAAAAAGGAAAGAAAAGTATACAATACATTACATATAATCACCATGCTGTCCAGAATTTATTCCTCTTGTAACTGAAAGTTTGTATCCTTTGACCCACATCCCTCCATTTCCCCCTCAGCCTCTGGCAACCTCTGTTCTGCTCTGTTTCTGTGAGAGTTTGACTCTTAGATCCACACTGAAGTGAGATCATGCTGTGTTGTCTGTGTCTGGCTGATTTTACTTAACTTAATGATCTCTTGGTTCATCCATGTTGTGACAACTGGTAGGATAACCTTCTTTTTAAAGGCTGAATAATATTCCTCTGTGTGTGTCTTTATATCACACTTCTTTAAATCCATTCATCTGTCAAGGGACACTTGGACAGTTTTCATATATTGGCTGTTGTGAACAATACTGCAATGATTATGAGAGTGCAGGTATCTCTTTGAGATACTAATTTCATTTCCCAATTTGGGAGCCAGGACAGCCCGGGAGGCCCTGGGGACATAATTTTTGGAGCCTCTGGGCCACCTGAGAAATTCAGTCTTTACAAGGCTTCTCACCTCCAGCTGCCCTTTCCTTCGAAGGGCCTCCCTGCCAACGGCACCAGTCCCAACCACTCAGAAACCCCAAGGTTTTTTTCTACCACATTGTAAAGTTAACACTGCCCTTCTACACACAAGTATATACTCAAAAGTGGGATTGCTAGATCACATGATAGTTCTATTTTTAGTTTTTTGAGGAACATTCATACTGTTTGCCACAGTGGGTGTGCCAATTTACAATCCCACCAACAGTGTACAAGGGAACTTCGCTTTTTCTTCACATCCATTCACATTCCATATGAAAAGTGCTCAACGTCATTAATCATCAGGGAAAGCACATCAAAACCACAATGAGATAGCACTTCACACCTGTTAGTACGATGTCAACCTAAAAAAACTGAGGCAAACTTACTAAATAGAGACTTTATTTAGGCCAAGTTGTATGACTACAATCAGGGAGCACAGATCAATTGGCCTAAATATATACTGATTAGTAACAGTTACCAATGATAGGTTGGTCGGAGGAACTCCAAAAACAGAGCAAGCATAGGCCACTCCATTTCGAACATAAGGTCCGCCATCTTAGCTATTCAGAGACCTCTGCTGAAACTACCCCCTTCTGGGACTCAGCCACAAGGAAGGAGAAACTAGTGTACACATTGGCTCCAGGAGAAGCTAAAGTACAAACAAACAGAACGGTCTCAGTGTGAGGCCAGCTAGAGCCATACCTGGCAACAGCTGCTGGTACACCAAAGTAACATTCTCCCCCTCCTCCCCTGCCTAAAACCTTTTTTTATTTGAGACAAAGTCTCACTCAGTTGCCCTAGGTAGAGTGCTATGGCGTCATAGCTCACAGCAACCTCAAACTCTTAGGTTCAAGTGATCCTCTTGCCTCAGCCTTCCGAGTAGCTGGGACTACAGGAACTTTCTATGATGCTTGACTAATTTTCCTATTTTTAGGAGAGATGGGGGCTCACTCTTGCTTAGGCTGGTCTTGAAGTCCTGAGCTCAAACAATCCACCTGCCTGGGTCTCCCAGAGTGCTAAGATTACGCCCAATCAGCAGGGTTTTAAAGGAAAAGAAGAGGCAATTTCTGTTTACCAAGAATTTGCATTAAAATAACATTAGCTGCAGCCCAGTGCAAAGGCTCATGCCTGTAATCCTAGGCCTAGGCGGGTGGATCGCTTGAGCTCAGCAATTGGAGACCAGCCTGAGGAAGAGTGAGATTGCTTGAGCCCTGGAGTTTTAGGTTGCTGTGAGCTATGATGACACTATGGCACTGTACCCAGGTGAGAAAATGAGACTCTGTCTCAAAAAAAACCAAACGAACAAAAATAAAACATAAGCTTTTGATTGTCTATACACTGTTCTTTATATCACGAATTCTAGGAAGATGAAGATAATGGATGAGACAGCTTGTCAGGAACAAAAAGTACGTAAGCAAAGGCCCAAATTCATCTCTCTCTGGGTAAGTCACAGAGCTCAGGCTCTTATCAAAAGGTAAAAAACAAAAACAAACAAAAAAACCCACAAGTGTTGAGGAGAATGCACCTCTATGTTTTGTTTTGTGTGATAACTTTTTACCCTAAAAAGATAAATGCTATAAAAAATGCTGTATAGTAAACGTTTTAGGATGCAGATGGGCTTTCTTTTGTAAAGGACTATTTTACTTTTTCTGAAATAGGACATACATGCACTCTGATAAAACAGAATGAAAGGCCTCCATTCATGGGAGTTCCTGTACAAGGCTCTGACCCCGTGTTTGAAGCTGAGCGACGCACCGCAGCTCTCCCAGCTATCTTTCCGGAATGGTGTTCTGTGAGGCAAGAGATAAATGGGTGCTAACTGACTTCTCAATTCCCTCTTTCTCCAATGGAATAAACCGCTTTCACAAATAACTGCTCTGGGTGGAGCCTGTGGCTCAGTGAGTAGGGCGCAGGCCCCATATACCGAGAGTGGCGAGTTCAAACTCAACCCTGGCCAAACTGCAACAAAAAAATAGCCGGCATTGTGGTGGGCGCCTGTAGTCCCAGCTACTTGGGAGCCTGAGGCAAAGAGAGTCACTTAAGCCCAGGAGTGTGAGGTTACTGTGAGCTGTGATTACTGAGGGCAACAAAGTGAAGACTCTGTCTCTAAAAAACAAACAAACAAACAGCTGCCCTATGTGAAACCCATCCTTTTCTAGCTTGCAACAAAATAATTAGGGAAAAATAGGAAAAAAATAAGAAAAACCAACACTGAAGCAATCATACTTCTCATGTCTTTAAATAGAGAAGTTTGGGGAACCTTCAACCAAAGGAAATAAAATATGTGCAGGTTAACGACTTAATTTATTCACCAGTAGCTAGGTTTGTTCACTGTGGGGAAGAAATCCTCAGGACCCTAACAAAAGTACAGCTATTTGGAGGCAGGAAGCAAAAGAAAGCAGGCCAGAAACCAAACTGCGTGATTACAACAACCCTCTTCCCATACTCCTGTAAATTCTCTGACCCTGACAAGAGTATAGCCATCCTGGGAGGACAGCTAGTGATAGAAAGCAGGTCAGAGACCAAATGGCAAGATCACAGCAACCTCTTCCCCACCCTCCTGAAATGCTTTAGGGCTAGTGTTCCTGGGAAGCATCAGAATTTCCTATCCTCATCCTGGCTGGCACTAGAGATAAGGCCTTCAAGTGCAAGATTAACACCTTTTGTGAAAGGCAGTAATTCTAAAATCACCCTCAGACACAGCATCATTCACTCTGTAGGAAAGATGACTTCCCTCTCCTCTCAAGACCCCCTCCCACATTCCAACTACAGTAATAAAAGTTCCTTGAGGCTTGGCACTTGTAGCTCAGCAGCTAGGGCACCAGCCACATATATCAGAGCTAGCAGGGTTCAAACCCAGCCTGGGCCTGCCAAACAACAAAGACAACTACAGCCAAAAAATAGCCAGGTGTTGTGGCAGGCACCTGTAGTCCCAGCTACTTGGGAGGCTGAGGCAAGAGAATCACTTAAGCCCAAGAGTTTTAGGTTGCTGTGAGCTGTGACCTTATAGCACTCTACTAGGGCAACATAGTGAGACTCTGTCTCAAAAAAAAAAAAAAAGTCCTTGAAACTATGTGAGGGGAGCTGACTTCTGGTCAGACTCCATTCTGCTCCTTTAAAATAAAATCCATCCAGGGTAGCTCAGCACCTGTGGCTCAAGCGGCTAAGATGCCAGCCACATATACCTGAACTGGCAGGTTCAAATCCAGCCCAGGCCCGCCAAACAACAATGATGGCTGCAACCAAAAAATAGCCAGGCGTTGTGGTGAGCACCTGTAGTCCCAGCTACTTGGGAGGCGGAGGCAGGAGAATCGCTTGAGCCTAGGAGCTGGAGGTTGCTATGAGCTGTGATGGCACAGCACTCCACCCAGGGAGAAAGCTTGAGACTCTGTTTAAAAAAAAAAAAAAAAGGGTGGCGCCTGTGGCTCAGTGAGTAGGGCGCCGGCCCCATATACCGAGGGTGGTGGGTTCAAACCCGGCCCCGGCCAAACTGCAACCAAAAAAAAAAATAGCCGGGCGTTGTGGCGGGCGCCTGTAGTCCCAGCTACTTGGGAGGCTGAGGCAAGAGAATCGCTTAAGCCCAGGAGTTGGAGGTTGCTGTGAGCTGTGTGATGCCACGGCACTCTACCGAGGGCCATAAAGTGAGACTCTGTCTCTACAAAAAAAAAAAAAAAAAATCCACCCAGGGGCAGTGCCTGTGGCTCAGTGAGTAGGGGGCCGGCCCCATATACCAAGGGTGGAAGGTTCAAACCTGGCCCCAGCCAAACTGCAGCAAAAAATAGCCGGGCATCGTGATGGGCGCCTGTAGTCCCAGCTACTCGGGAGGGTGAGGCAAGAGAATCACCTAAGCCCGGGAGTTGGAGGTTGCTGTGAGCTGTGTGATGCCATGGCACTCTACCGAAGGTAATAAAGTGAGACTCTGTCTCTACAAAAAAATAAAAATAAAAATAAAATCCATCCTTAATTCCTAGACTGGCCTCCTCTCTTTTTTGAGAGTCCTAGCAGGACTCTATCTCCAAATCTATCATTTACTTAAGGCTTTTAACCCCTTTCCAACCCAACGATCCAGCTATGCTTCTAATAAATGAAATGCAAACAATTCCTAGATAGATAGACAGTATATTTTTTCATTGTCAGGTACCAAATCCAGAGGCTCAATACTTCATTCTTCATTGATTCTTCATTCATACTTCATTGAACCTCTGGATTTGGTACCTGACAATGAAAAAATATGTTTTCTAAAGAGGAATCATGAAGGTGGGCATCTGCAGCTCAGTGGTTAGGGTGCCAGCCACAAGCTCTGAGGCTAGTGGGTTCCAACCCTTCCCAAGCTAAACAACAACAAAACAACAAAATAGCTGGGTATTGTGGTGGGCGCCTGTAGTCCCAGCTACCAGGGAGGCTGAGGCAAGAGAATTGCTTGAGCCTAGGAGCTTGAGGTTGCTGTGAGCTACGACACCACGGCACTCTACCAAGGGTGACAAAGTGAGACTGTGTCTCAATAAAAAAAAAAAAAAAAGAGAGTAATTATGACAGCTATGATTTGCAGTGGTCTAGGGAGGAAAAAGTTGACAACCTTGGTGACAACTTCTGTCTGTTTCACATATCCTGGCACTCGCTCAGTGCTGTAGAGAAGAGTTTGTTCACAATAAAAACAGGTAACAAGCAATGAGGACATCACTGTTGCAATGGAAAATTCTTATAAGGAACCTCTTGAGAAATGTGTCTTGTGTGGAAAGCGTGTAAATTATAAGAATGTACAGGTCTTATAAGAGCAAAAGCAATTAAAAGAGCCCAGAAATTGGGGTTTATGGCAGCTACATATAAGGATTCTGCGTATCTCAAAGACCCTAAAGTTTACAACATCAAGTATTGGGAATACATGATGTGTTAACACCAATAAACTTATTTTACAGTAAAAAAAAAAAGATGCTTTTTAACAGGTCAGGACTGAAGACTAAGAACAAGAAATCCAATTAAAGAACAATACTCTCTTACTCAGTAATATGTCATCCACACTTTCCCTAACCTCATATTAAAGGAAGGAATCCACCAAATTTAGATTGTTGGGACTCAGAAAATAATACCCTAAAGTGAAGACTTCAGAAGTAAAGTTTCTCTCTGACCTTCTACTGCCCTCCTAACCTCCTTCTCCCCTGAGGCTAGCCATTGGAACTTGAATTCCTTTCCCACAGGGCAGGTCACAGAAACCAGAAGCTCCTTTCCCCAAAGCCAGCCATAAAACCTAAAAATATTACTCTATTGGGCAGCGCGCGTGGCTCAAGGAGTGGGGCTCCGGTCCCATATGCTGGAGGTGGCGGGTTCAAACCCAGCCCCGGCCACTCTCCCTCTGCCTTTCTGTGTAAAACTGGCCATAAAGAAATCAGCACTCTGGGAGGCCAAGGTGGGTAGATTGCCTGAGCTCAGGGAGTTTGAGACCAGCCTGAGCAAGAATGAGACCCTATTTCTACTAAAAATAGAAAAAACTAGCTGGACATTGTGGTCCCAGCTACGTGGGAGGCTGAGGCAAGAGAATCGCTTGAGCCCAAGAGTCTGAGGTTGCTGTGAGCTATGATACTACAGCACTCTATCCAGGGCAAGGGAGTGAGACTCTATCTCAAAAAAAAAAAAAAAAAAGACAGAAAGAAATTATCTGACCTACCTTGTCTGACCATAGGTCACAAGATCCCCATTCCACAGAGGGCCCTGCCGCACACCCAGAAGGAAGGAATGCATGCTCAGATAAGAAAGGCCAAGAAGAATCTAGACAGACAGGCCCTGGGTTTCACTACTTAGTCTATTATTATCATATACTTTTTGTCCAAACATTTCTACATGGCTGTCCATACTTTGTTGAACCTAAGCATAAAAATAGACAATTTCCCTTCCATTATCTTTGCTTTTTCATCCTGAAGGCTCCCATGTATACATTAAAAATGTTTGGGGCGGTGCCTGTGGCTCAAAGGAGTAGGGCACCTGCCCCATATGCTGGAGGTGGCAGGGTCAAACCCTGCCCCGGCTAAAAACTGCAAAAAAAAAAAAGAAAAAAAATATTTGCATGCTTTTTCTCTGATTAATCTGTCTTTTGTGAGTTGATTTTTCAGCATACCTTCAGAGGCCCTTCAAGAGGAAAAGATCCCCTTGCCCCCTACAAGTTCAGTTTTCTGCAAATAAGTATCACCACCACAATTTTCAATTTTGGGGAAACTACCTCAAACCTTTTTTAAAGGAAAAATGAATAAAGATATTTTCCCAGGGCGGCCCTGTGGCTCAAAGGAGTGAGGCGCTGGCTCCATATGCTGGAGGTGGTGGGTTCAAACCGAGCCCTGGCCAAAAACTGCAAAAAAAAAACCCCAGATATTTTCCCAGCTTAAGATCATCTCCTAGCCTTTCATCTTCTACTATAAGGGTAGAATATAGGTTAAGATAATAAAAATCCAATGTCTCCTATGGCACCAGGAAAATGGAAGGCTATAAAAATAATCCTCACCACCCTAGTGTGGATGCTGATGCTTTCATACTGGGTATTCACTGACAATAAATGATGTAGCCTCCTAGGAGTCCAGCTCCAGGCTCGGCACCTATAGCTCAAGCAGCTAAGGCACCAGCCACATACAACAGAGCTGGTGGATTCGAATCCAGCCTGGGCCTGCCGAACAACAATGACAACTACAACCAAAAATAAAAATAGCAGGGCGTTGTGGCGGGTGCCTATAGTCCCAGCTACCTGGGAGTCTGAGGCAAGAGAATCACTTAAGCCCAGAAGTTGGTGGTTGCTGTGAGCTGTGATGCTACAGCAATCTACCCAGGGTGATAGCTTGAGGCTCTGTCTCAAAAAAATAAAATAAATAAAATAAATGAATAAAAATAATAAAGTAGGGGAGCACCTGTGGCTCAAAGAGGTAGGGCACTGGCCCCATATGCCGGAGGTGGTAAGTTCAAACCCAGCCCCAGCCAAAAACTGCAAAAAATAAATAAATAAATAAATAAAATAAAATAAAAATAATGAAGTACAGCTCCACAGAAAGTTTTTGGGTTAGTGTTTTTCCCAGCTTACTTCTGAAATAGGAAAAGGAAATTCCAAACCAAAAAAAAAAAAAAAATGAAAAAGCTATAGCTATTAACTTTTTTAAATTTATGTGTGTGTGTGTATATATATATATATATATATTTTTTTTTTTTTTTCTGGAGACAGAGTCTCACTATGTCACCCACAGCAACCTCCAACTCTTGGGCTTAAGTGATTCTCTTGCCTCAGCCTCCCAAGTAGCTGGGACTACAGGTGCCCACCACAACGCCCAGCTATTTTTTTGTTGTTGTTATTTTTGTCATTGTTGTTTAGCATGCCCCGGCTGGGTTCAAACTCACCTGCCTCACTGTATGTGGCCAGCACCTTAACCACTGAGCTATGCGTGCCGAGCCTTTATTTACGTTTTTTTTTTGCAGTTTTTGGCCAGGGCCAGGTTTGAACCCACCACCTCCGGTATATGAGGCTTGCACCCTACTCCTTTGAGCCACAGGCACTGCCCTATTTATGTATTTTTGAAACAGAGCCTCACTGTGTTGCCTTGGGTAGAGTACCATGGCGTCATCATAGCTCACAGCAACCTCAAACTCCTGGGCTTGAACCCTCTTCCTGCCTTAGCCTTCCAAGTGGCTGGGACTACAGATGCATGCCATGACACCTGGCTAATTTTTCTATTTTTAGTAGAGACAGGGTCTCTTAGGCTGATCTCGAACTCCTGAGTTCAAGCAATCTACCTGCCTGGGCCTCCTAGAGTGTCAGGATTATAGGCGTGGTGGCTTGCCTGGCCCAGATGCTAATCTTTAAATATGAATGCAATGGATTAACTGATAAGGAGAAAAGATGTAAGAGAAGGGGAGTGCCCACGAATAACCCAATAAAGATCAAATTCTGCAAATGGAAATTTTAAAGCTGAGTAAATCTTTCCTAGATCCAAACACAGGCTATTGACACCAGATTTTTTTTTTTGGCCAGGGCTGAGTTTGAACCCACTACCTCCGGTATATGGGGCCGGCGCCCTACTTCTTCAGCCACAGGCTCCACCCAGATTTATTTATTTTGAGACAGTTTCACTATGTTGCCCTCGGTACAGTGCAGTGGGAGGCACCTCAGCCTCCCAACTAGCTGGAACTACCCAAAAGTGCTACCATGCCCAGCTAAATTTTTTTTTTTTTTTGTAGAGACAAAGCCACGTTTCCCAGGCTGATCTCAAACTCTCAATCTATCACAGCTCACAGCAACCTCAAACTCTGTTATCATTGTTTGGCAGGCCTAGGCTGGGTTTGAATGCGCCTGCCTCGGTGTATGTGGTCAGCGCTCTAGCCACTGAGCTACAGGTGCCAAGCCTATGACACCAGATTTTTAAGTTCTCAACTTATAGAATTAAGAGCTCTTTAGCTGTTAACTTTGTCTTGTATCTGCCTATTCAGAAAAAAATTTCTCCTAGAATCTATATAAAAGTGACGAGACAAACCTGACAACACAAGAGATAACTTCCAGCTCTTTTATGAGATGAAAGTCATTTTTCTTTTCCTTAAAGACAGGATCTCAGGCTCAGCGCCTGTGGCTCAAGCATCTAAGGCGCCAGCCACATACACCTGAGCTGGCAGGTTTGAATCCAGCCTGGGCCCACCAAACAACAATGACGGCTGCAACCAAAAAATAGCTGGGTGTTGTGGTGGGCGCCTGTAGTCCCAGCTACTTGGGAGGCGGAGGCAGGAGAATCGCTTGAGCCCGGGAGTTGAAGGTTGCTCTTTGCTGTGATGCCACAGCACTCTACCCAGGGTGACAGCTTGAGGCTCTGTCTCAAAAAAAAAAGATAGGATCTCAATCTATCACCCAGGCTGGAGTGTAGTAGCCCAGTCATAGCTCATTACAGCCGTGAATGCTCCAGCTCACCTCATCCTCCCAACTAGCTGGAACTACCCAAAAATGCTACCATGCCCAGCTGAATTTTTTTTTTGTAGAGACAAAGCCATGTTTCCCAGGCTAATCTCAAACTCCTGGCCTCAAGCAATCCTCTGATTTGGTTTCCCAAATTGCTGGGATGAGTCATTTTTATTTATTTTTTTTGGGGGGGGCGACAGTCTCACTATATCGCCCTCATTAGAGTGCTATGGCGTCATAGCTCACAGCAACCTCAAATTCTTGGGCTTAAGCGATTCTCTTGCCTCAGCCTCCCAAGTAGCTGGGACTACAGGCACCCACCACAACGCCCAGCTATTTTTTGTTGTTGTTGCAGTTGTTGTTTAGCTGGCCTGCGCCGGGCTCAAACCCACCAGTCTTGGTATATGTGACTGGAGTAACCACTGTGCTACGGGCAACGAGCCCTCCCTCTGCTTTTTGGGAACACCCATTTGTTTTAGCGCTATTTCAATACTTGTAACTATTCTTTTTTTTTTTTTTTTGAGGCAGAGCTTCAAGCTGTTACCCTGGGTAGAGTGCTGTAGCATCACAGCTCACAGCAACCTCCAACTCCTGGGCTTAAGCGAGTCTCCTGCCTCTGCCTCCCAAGTAGCTGGGACTACAGGCGTCTGCCACAATGCCCGGCTATTTTTTGGTGGCAGCCGTCATTGTTGTTTGGCAGGCCCAGACTGGATTCGAACTTGCCAGCTCAGGTGTACATGGCTGGCGCCTTAGCAGCTTGAGCCACAGGCGTGGAGCCAATACTTGTTACTATTCTGATATCAATACAGTATCTGCTAGGAACACCTTATCTCACCT
Source organism: Nycticebus coucang (assembly GCF_027406575.1). NCBI lineage: Eukaryota > Metazoa > Chordata > Mammalia > Primates > Lorisidae > Nycticebus > Nycticebus coucang. The sequence goes on along the minus strand of NC_069788.1, from coordinate 111,937,764 downwards.
GACTTATTTCCACAGGGTCTCCCATGCCCACTTGATTTTCAGTGTTGAAGATAAACTGAGAAAGAATTTTCATCTTGCAGGGAAGTACCACTATGGGCTTAGTTTTTTTTTTTTATTTTTTTTAAGACAGACTCTCTCTCTGCTGCCGTGGCTAGAGTACTGTGTTATCAGCTTAGCTCACAGCAACCTCAGACTCCTGAGTAGCTGGGACTAACAGGTACCCACCACTACGCCTGGCTAATTTTTTCTATTTTTAGTAGAGATGGTGGGTGGTGCCTGTGGCTCAAAGGAGTAGGGCACCGGCCCCATATGCCAGAGGTGGTGGGTTCAAACCCAGCCCTGGCCAAAAACTGCAAAAAATAAATAAATAAATAAAAATAAATTAAAAAAAATAGAGATGGTGTCTTGCTCTTGCTCAGGCTGGTCTCAAACTCCTGAGCTCAAGAGATCCTCCCGCCTCAGCCTCCCAAAGTGCTAGGGTTATAGATGTGAGCCACTGTGCCCAGCCTAACATACATTTTGTATGTTCAAATCTACACCACAGTCTTCTTAAATTCAGCCTCCAACTTCCAAATTCCTTAGTATGTCTCATTAACACATTGACACACTAGAAAAAAAAATTTTTTCCCCTTGGGGCCATAGTGTTTTATTAGGTCAAGATAGCTCAAGAGACAGAGGTGCCCTGTAGCTAAAGTGGGTAGGGCGCTGCCCACATACACCACCGAGGCTGGCGGGTTCAAACCCGACCCGGGCCAGCTAGAACAACAATGACAATTGCAACAACAAAAAAATAGCCAGGCGTCGGGCGGCGCCTGTGGCTCAGTCGGTAAGGCGCCGGCCCCATATACCGAGGGTGGCGGGTTCAAACCCGGTCCCGGCTGAACTGCAACCAAAAAAAAAAAAAAAAAATAGCCAGGCGTTGTGGCGGGCGCCTGTAGTCCCAGCTACTCGGGAGGCTGAGGCAAGAGAATCGCTTAAGCCCAGGAGTTGGAGGTTGCTGTGAGCTGTGTGAGGCCACGGCACTCTACCAAGGGCCATAAAGTGAGACTCTGTCTCTACAAAAAAAAAAAAAAAAAATAGCCAGGCGTTGTGGTGGGTGCCTGTAGTCCCAGCTACTTGGGAGGCTGAGGCAAAAGAATCACTTAAGCTCAAGAGTTTGAGGTTGCTGTGAGCTGTGATGCCAGCACACTCTACCCAGGGGGACAGCTTGGGACTCTGTCTCAAAAAAAAAAGGTTAAGAGATATGTGAGTTATATATGCTTCATGAGGCCCAGGGCTCAAAAAATGGCATAAATTAAATATAAGTCATATGACAGTTAATGTGTTAACAGTCATAAATCCTATTAGACCCATATTTTCTTTTCTTTTCTTTTTTTGAGACAGAGCTTCAAGCTGTCGCCCTGAGTAGAGTGCTGTGGCATCACAACTCACAGCAACCTTCAACCCCCGGGTTCAAGTGATTCTCCTGCCTCCGCTTCCCAAATAGCTGGGACTACAGGCACCCGCTACAATGCCCGGCTTTTTGGTTGCAGCCATCATTGTTGCTTGGTGAGCCCGGGCTGGATTCAAATCCGCCAGCTCAGGTGTATGTGGCTGGCGCCTTAGCTGCTTGAGCCACAGGCACCAAGCCGATCTATATTTTCTTTAAATTCAAAAATTTTACTTTCTTGCCCAAAATGTTAAGGATTACTTATCAATAAGAAGTTTCTTCCATCATACTCACAGATGTTGTTGGGTACCTACTCAGCATACATCATCCCTTTCCCTTTTATAAGAACTTTTGGTTTGTATCCAGGTATTGCCCTTCCCCTTGCAACTGTGGGTTGCAGGGAATGCCAACTCCACCCAGATCCAGTGGGCAATGATGGTGATCTCCATTTGGTTTAAGCCAACCTCAACATTCCATGAGAGGAGAAAGTATGTGATTTAATGCTTGCTTGGAAATCTAGATATTCTCTCTACCACTAAATATTAAAAAGAAGCATGAACACTGATTACTCTAGCAGCCACCTTATCATGAATGGCAGAGCAGACAGAAAGCAGACAAAAACAATTATTTTTTTTCATCCCTCTCCTCCCCCAACCCTGGGTAGAGTGCCATGGCACAAACAGAAACCTCAAACTCCTAGGCTTAAGCCATTCCCTTGCTTCAGCCTCTCAAGTAGCTGGGACTACAGGTGCCCACCACAACACTTGGCTAATTTTTGGTTGCATTTGTCATTGTTGTGCAGCAGGCCCCACCCTAGGTATATTGTGGCCGGTGCCCTGCCAACTGAGCTACAGGCGCCGCCGAACAAAAACAATTTTTAGTGTCATCCTTGAGCCACTAGGTCAATCAAAGGGGAGACCCACTCCTGACTTTTCAGCCAATAAATTTACTTACTCTCTAAAGCCTTACTTTTGAGTGTTAGATTCACAGCAAAATTGAGCACAAGGTACAGAGATTTCCCATATACACCTTCCCCACCCCACACACAGTTTCCCTCCATCTGCTGTCAACAGCCAATACCAGAAAGGTACTTTTATTACAACTGATTAACTTACAGTGACTTATCATTACCACCCAAATTCCTAGGTTTACTTTAGGGTTCACCCTTGGTGTTGTGCATTCTATAGCTCTGGACAAATGTACAATGACGTGTCTACCATTATGTAATACAGCATAGTTTCACTGCCCTAAAAACTGCTTTTGCTCCAAATATTTATCCCTCTCTTCCCCCAACTCTGGCAACTACTGACCTTTTTACCATCTCCATAGTTTTTCCTTTTCCAGAATGTCATATATTTGGAATAATACAGTATGTAGCTTTTTCATATTGGGGTCTTTCAGGTAGTAATGTGCATTTAAGGTTTCTGTCTTCCCATGGCACATTTCTTTTTAGTTCTGAATAATATTCCATTATCTGGACATATCAGTTTATCCATTCACCTATTCAAGGACATCTTAGCTGCTTCCAAGATTTGGCAATTATAGTTTTTGGCCGGGTTTGAACCCACCACCTCTGGTATATGGGGCCAGTGCCCTACTCCTTTGAGCCACAGGCACCACCCAGATTTGGCAATTATAAATAAAGTTGCTCTAAACAACTGTGTGCAGGTTTTGTGTGATAAGTTTTCAACTCATTTGGGGAAATAACCAGGAGCCTGATTTCTGGGTAGTTTCATAAGAGTATGTTTCATAGGTGAGAAACTGCCAAACTGTTTCTTAAATTGGCTGTACCAGTTTGCAATCTCATCGGCAATGACTGAGAGGTCTTGTCACTCTACATTCTCACCAGCATTTAGTGGTGTCAGTGTTGTGGATTTCTGCCTTAGGTAGGTGACTCTATTTATTTATTTTTGTAGAGACAGAGTTTCACTTTATTGCCCTTGGTAGAGTGCCATGGCATCACACAGCTCACAGCAACCTCCAACTCCTGGGCTTAGGCGATTCTCTTGCCTCAGCCTCCCGAGTAGCTGGGACTACAGGTGCCCGCCACAACACCCAGCTATTTTTTGTTGTTGTTGTTGCAGTTTGGCTGGGGCTGGGTTTGAACCCACCACCCTTGGTATATGGGGCCAGCGCCCTGCCCACTGAGCCACAGGCGCCGCCCTTTATTTTTGTTTTATTTGTTTGAGAGAGACACTGTCACTCAGGCTAGAATGCAGTGGCCAAATCATAGCTCACTGCAATTTCAAACTCCTCTTGCCTCAGCCTCATGAGTAGCTAAGACTACAGGTGCATGCCACCACATCTGGCTAATTTTTCTATTTTTTGTAGAGACAAGGTCTTGCTCTTGCTCAGGCTGGTCTTGAACTTCTGATCACAAGTAATCTTCCCACCGGGGCCTCCCTAAGTGCTAGGACTTACAGATATGAGCTACTGTGCCCAGACTTTTCTTTCTTTTTTTTTTTGTAGAGACAGAGTCTCACTGTACCGCCCTCAGGTAGAGTGCTGTGGCGTCACACAGCTCACAGCAACCTCTAACTCTTGGGCTTACGCGAGTCTCTTGCCTTAGCCTCCCGAGCAGCTGGGACTACAGGCGCCCGCCACAACGCCCGGCTATTTTTTTGTTGTTGTTGCAGTTTGGCCGGGGCTGGGTTTGAACCTGCCACCCTTGGCATATGGGGCCGGCGCCCTACTCACTGAGCCACAGGCGCCGCCCGACTTTTCATTTTTTAAAAAAAAAAAAAATTTCTTTTTTTTTTAAATTTCAGTTTGCTTGTTCATTCTTCTTTGTTTGAAGTACTCCCTTTTTGTTCATTTTCTTCTTCCTCTGGCGGTGCTGGCTGTTTTTGATGTTGTTAGTAGAGACGGGGTCTTACTCTGGCTCACTGCTGCTCATACTGGTCTTGAACCTCTAAGCTCAGACAATCCACCCGCCTCAGCCTTCCACAGTGCTGGGACTACAGGCGTGAGCCACCACGCCTGGCCAAGACTTTTCTTTTTCAATTTTTTGCAGTTTTTGCCCAGGGCGGGGTTTAAACCCATGACCTCCGGTATATGGGGCGGGCACCCTTCTCCTTTGAGCCACAGGCACAGCCCCAGTGCCCAGTCTTAATTATTTTTTAACCACATTGTTGTTACCCTGCACTTAGAGAAGCCTAACTAATATAACTTAACTGATGTGGTCAGGGAATTATTAAAAGACCAACTTGAGGGCAGGCGCAGAGGCTCATGCCTGTAATCCTAGCACTCTTGGAGGCTGAGGCAGGTGGATTGCTTGAGCTCAGGAGTTTGAGACCAGCCCGAGCAAGAGTGAGACCCCATCTCTACTAAAAGTGAAAAACTGAAGCAAGAAGGTCACTTGACATCAAGATTTGAGGTTGCTGTGAGCTATGAGCACACAGCACTCTACTAAGAGCAAAAAAAAAAAAAAAAAAAAAAGAACCCAAATAAATAAATGACATAAAAGAGAGAAATAAAATTTTAATTGTTAAAAATAAAGTCATATAAGTATGATACTAGAAGAAAAAAAAATAGATCAAATTTAATAATCCTAGGTAGAGGAAAGTCTTTCTTTTTTTTTTTTTTAAACTTTTTTTTTTTTGGCCGGGGCTAGGTTTGAACCTGCCACCTCCAGCATATGGGACCGGCGCCCTACTCCTTGAGCCACAGGCGCCGCCCGAAAGTCTTTCTTTTTTCTTTTTTTGAGACAGAGCCTGAAGTTGTCACCCTGGGTAGAGTGGTGTGGCATCACAGCTCACAGCAACCTCCAACTCCTGGACTCGAGTGATTCTCCCGCCTCAGCCTCCCAAGTAGCTGGGACAACAGGTGCCCGACTGCATTTGAACCCACCAGCTCAGGTGTATGTGGGTGGAGCCTTAGCCACTTGAGCTACAGGCGCCAAGCCAGGAAAGTCTTTCTTAACATGACACACAGCCCAGAAACCATACAGAAAAGACCAAGAGGCTTGGCGCCTGTAGCTCAGTGGCTAGGGCACCAGCCACATACACCAAAGCTGGTGGGTTTGAACCCAGCTCAGGCCTGCCAAACAATAATGACAACTGCAACCAAAAAATAGCTGGGCATTGTGGCAGGCACCTGTAGTCCAAGCTACTTGGGAGGCTGAGGCAAGAGAATCACTTAAGCCCAAGAGTTTGAGTTTGCTGTGAGCTGTGATGCCATCGCACTCTACCGAGGGTGACATAGTGAGACTCTGTCTCAAAAAAAAAAAAAAGAAGAGAGATAAGACCAACAGATTCAGCATCGTAAGATCAAAAACAGGGCACAAGAACATTAATCGACAGGGCGGCGCCTGTGGCTCAGTGGGTAAGGCGCCGGCCCCATATACCAAGGGTGGTGGGTTCGAACCTGGCCTCGGCCAAATTGCAACAAAAAATAGCTGGGCATCGTGGCAGGTGCCTGTAGTCCCAGCTATTCGGGAGGCTGAGGCAAGAGAATCGCCTAAGCCCAGGAGTTGGAGGTTGCTGTGAGCTGTGACGCCATGGCACTCTACCAAGGATGATAAAGTGAGACTCTGTCTCTCACAAAAAAAAAAAAAAAAAAAGAAACGAAAATTAATCGACAAATTATATAATGGGAGAAAACAACACATAGCAGGTAATATATAAAAGGATATGTAAAAGGTCTCTACACAGTAATAAAGAATATGGACAAGGCTTGGCATCCGAAGCACAGTGGTTATAGTGCCAGCCACATACACCAAGGCTGGTGGGTTCCAACCCAGCCCCGGGTCAGCTAAACGACAACAACAGCAAAAAAAAAAAAAAAAAAAAAAAAGCCGGGCGTGTGGCGGGCGCCTGTAGTCCCAGCTACTTGGGAGGCTGAGGCAAGAGAATCGCTTAAGCCTAAGAGTTTGAGGTTGCTATGAGCTGTGACACCGTGACACTGTACAAAGGGTGACATAGTGAGACTGTTTCAAAAAAAAAAAAGAATATGGACAAAAGATAGAAAAATACATCTTTTAGGAGAAAAAAATACAAGTTGATAATAAATATAGGAAAATAATAGGGCGGCGGCTGTGGCTCAGTGAGTAGAGCGCTGGCCCCATATACTGAGGGTGGTTGGTTCAAACCCGGCTCCGGCCAAACTGCAACAAAAAAAATAGCAGAGCATTGTGGTGGGTGCCTGTAGACCCAGCTACTCAGGAGGCTGAGGCAAGAGAATCACCTAAACCCAAGAGCTGGAGGTTGCTATGAGCTGTGACGCCACAGTACTCTACTGAAAGTGACAAAGTGAGACTCTGTCTCTAAAAATAATAATAATAATAATAATAATATTGGCTCCACTTGGACTAAGTTCATCATTCTTCTTCCACATCCCTTAAAATGAAAGAAAAGATACATGTTTTAGAAGAGTAATTCATAATAATCTCAGAGGATAGAAAAACAGTGCTATTTTATTTATTTATTTATTTTTGGAGACAGAGTCTCATTATGTCACCCTTGGTAGAGGGCTGTGGTGTCACAGCTCACAGCAACCTCAAACTCTTGGGCTTAAGTGATTCTCTTGCCTCAACCTCCCGAGTAGCTGGGACTACAGGCACCTGCCACAACGCCAGGCTATTTTTTTTTTTTTTATATTGCAGTTGTCATTGTTGTTTAGCAGGCCCAGCCTGGCTCCAACCCACCAGCCCTGGTGTATGTGGCTATCGCTGTAATCACTGAGCTACGGGCGCCAAGCCTATTTTACTCTTTTTTTGATCAACATAATTTTAAGTGTGCCATGGAAGTTTAACTCTAGGTTCAAGTGTGCGTTGAGATAAAAAAGATTGAAAAAAACTGATATAGAGGTTCAGAGACAAGCAGCAGATACTGAAGTAATTTACAACCTCCACAAAAGACAGAGAGGGGAGGGGGTAAATAGGGAAAGGCAGCTCTGCCTGGAGGCAACTGGCATAAATTATACCTCCAATTCAAGTTGTAAAGTCCTCTTTTTGGGGGGTGGGGAGTTGGGGAGAGGTTGTCCCCAGGCAGCCTGCTTGCTCAGGCTGAAGATAAGTCTGATACTGACACTCACATGTCCCACTCATTTACATAAAGCCTATTCAGTCACTTCCCATTTAGGAGAGACCCCCCCCCCCCACAAGTGTATGCCAGAAACTGCGGTCAGCACGGAACACTACTTATACAGGGTGTCCATAAAGTTCGTGTGCAATTTAAAATAGTAAACACGAATTTTACGGTCAGGGCTAGGTTTGAATCTGCCACTTCCCGCATATGGGGCGGGCGCCCTACTCCTTTGAGCCACAGGCACTGCCCCGTCACTATGTTTTTGTTTTTTTTTCCCTATATATACATTTCTATGAAAAAGTTTAATTTATAAATTAGCAACAGTGCTCTGTCTGGCACATTAGGGGTCACTATCAAAAGTAAAATAAGGGTTACTTGAACATAAGCCTTGCAATATCTCCATGATGGATCTGATAGAGTAGGTGGCTGTTAAGTGACTCACAGGTGAATAACCTATACAGCAGGGATACTCTGCACAAAGAGCTAATTTATGTGTCAGGGAAGAAAGAGCAAAACACGAGATTTCATCATGCTACGCAGAATAGCATGAAATTTAAAACGTATGAATTGTTTATTTGTAGAATTCTCCATTTAATATGTGTCCACCCCAGTTGACCACGCAAAATATATTGGCTTGTGAAAATTCACTAACCTGTGCACGTAGGATTTGCCCATTGTGGAGGTATGTAAGTTATACTTTATTAAAATAATTTTTTTTTAAGTTGCCATAGAACCCATAGAGAGGCTGAAATTGGCTTGATCTCACTCACCTCTGGCTTTAGGAGGAATCCAGCAGTCAAGAACTTTCACTCCAACAGGGAGTGAGACAGAGAAGCGTCTTCGGGGCGGGTTAGGGCCACACCCACAACTTCCGGACGCCCCAGCTTGCCCCACCCGGGGGCCAGGACAGGAGCCAGGTATTTTTCGCCTCGGAGGAGTCCCAGCCGTCGGGTCCACGGATCTCAAGCGACAAGACGCCTCCCGGGCCCCTCAGCGCCGACCGCTCCTGGTGCCAGGGGACGCGGCATCAGGCACGTCTCTTGAAGCGCTCGCCACTACCCCGACGTGCCTGGAGACCTCCTCATCCAGCTCACCTGCCCCGACTCCGAGATGACGGCGGCGCTGAGCCTGGAGCCCGCGGGCCGCTGCTGCTGGGACAAGCCGGTGCGCATCGCCGTGCACGGCCTGGCCCCTGAACAGCCGGTCACGCTGCGCGCGTCCCTGCGCGACGAGAGGGGCGCGCTCTTCCAGGCCCACGCGCGCTACTGCGCCGATGCCCGCGGCGAGCTGGACCTGGCGCGCGCGCCCGCCCTGGGCGGCAGTTTCGCGGGGCTCGAGCCCATGGGGCTGCTCTGGGCGCTGGAGCCCGAAAAGCCTTTCTGGCGCTTTCTCAAGCGCGACGTGCAGACGCCCTTCGCCGTGGAGCTGGAGGTGCTGGACGGCCACGGGCCTGAGGCCGGACGGCTGCTGGGCCGGGCGGTGCACGAGCGCGACTTTTTGTCGCCCGGGGTGCAGCGGGAGCCTGTGCGCGCGGGCCGGGTGCGCGCCACGCTCTTCCTGCCTCCAGGTGAGCCGAGGCGGTGGGGATGGTGTGAGCGTAGATGGCCTGCGCTGCCGGTAGCTTCCGTGCTGCTCCAGCTGGGGTTTGGCCTTGGGCCAAAGTCATAAAAGCTGGCATTGACTGCCAATAGCCACTTGACCAAAACGGAGTTCTGCAGTATGCGTTTTACTTACATTATACCACTAAATCTTTGCAATATTCCCCCGAGGTGGGCGTTGCTCTTCAGCAGAGGAAAAGCTAGTGTCAGATGGGTGGGTGGATACATTGACCCGTTTGCTATTAAGCACTCCCCTAAGGTCCCTACAGGCATCAGCCCCACTGATCTTAGACAAAATGCTCACCATCAAAGAGGTGGTTGCCACGTCCCCTTCTCAAGTGTCCTAGGCACGCTGGGCCTCTTCTCCACTTCTTCATGTCCCACTTTAGATCACAATTCAGACTCCATGCCTCCCTCACCTACAGACAACTCTGGATATTTCTTTTTCTTTCCTTGCTTTTAAGTAGACACCTCAAATTATCAGTACACAAAAAACCTGAAGGCTGATGTAACACAACATAAAGCTGTTTTAGATCCTTATTTCTATGTCCCAACAGAGAACTTATTTCTTCTAACAGAGCACTTTGTCAACACCATTTAAAATGTGAAATCCCTCTTTCCAGGATGTATTCATAACAAAAGACCTTGTTACTCCTTTGTTACTTAAAGATTGTTAGTTAGCATAGAATCATTTGGAGGGTCAAATCATCCATGAGAAGGTACTCTGTTTTATATTTTTCTCTTTCCAAGAACCTTTGTTTGCCTTCTCAGTAGTGACTCAGGCATTTGCTCTCTTTCCTTTGATTTATAAGAACCCACTAGATTTAGGATTTAGAACAGTGGTTCTCAATCTTCCTAATGCCATGATGTATTTTCATTGTTACAAAGGGGTCGCGACCCTCAAGTTGAGAACCTGATTTAGAATGATGTGTAAAAGGAGCGTAAATTCTTTAAATTGTATAATGCCTTGCCTTTATAATTTCTGTTTTCTAGGACCTGGACCCTTCCCAGGAATCATTGACATCTTTGGTCTTGGAGGGGGCCTGTTGGAATATCGAGCCAGCCTTCTGGCTGGCCATGGTTTTGCCACATTGGCTCTAGCTTATTATGACTTTGAAGATCTCCCCAAGCAAGTGGACGGCGTACACCTGGAGTACTTTGAAGAAGCCTTGTGCTACATGCTTCAGCACCCCCAGGTTCTCCCATGTCCTTTCTTTAATCAGGCTCTCCAGAAAAATCTCCATAGAGGGATGACACCTCTACCAGGTGCAGAGATGCTATTCTGTTCGTTTTTGACATTAGATTAGGCTTCTTTTGGAGCCTTTTTTTTTTTTTGAGACGAAGTCTTACTCTGTTGCCCTGGGTAGAGTGCCATTTGTCGTAGCTCACAGCAACCTCAAACTCCTGGGCTTGAGCAATCAGTCCTCTTGCTCAGCCTCTCAAGTAGCTGGGACTACAGGCGTGCATCACTATACCCGGCTAGTTTTTCTTTTTAGTAGAAATGGGTTTCACTCTTAGTTAGGCTGGTCTCGAACTCCTAAAGTCAAGCAATCCATGCACCTCAGTCTCCCAGAGTGCTAGGATTACAGGCGTAAGCCACCATGCCCTGCTTCTTCTGGAGACTTTTTGAGCTTATTCATTTATTTATTTATTTATTTATTTTATTGCGACAGTCTCACTTTGTTGCCCTTGGTAGAGTGCCTTAGTGTCACAGCTCACAGCAACCTCAAACTCTTGAGCTTAAGCGATTCTCTTGCCTCAGCCTCCCTAGTAGTAGGGACGACTGGCGCCCGCCACAATGCCCAGCTATTTTTCTTTTTCTGTTTAGCAGGCGCAGGCTGGGTTTGAACCACCAGCCCCAAAGCATGTGGCCGATGTCCTAACAACTGAGATATGGGTGCCGCAAGGCTGTTATTTTTAATATTTGTTTATTTATTTATTTATTTTTTGCAGTTTTTGGCCAGGGCCGAGTTTGAACCCACCAGCTCTGGCATATGGGGCCAGCACCCTACAACTTTGAGCCACAGGCGCTGCCCCCACTTTTTGAGCTTATTATTATTTTCACTTTCACTGCCAGATGGATTGATGGTGCTAGAATTAATGGTAAAATTCATTTGAAATTATATTTAATAATATTAAGATGCCTTTTGTAGTACAAACTGAGCTTCTAATTTATTTTCTTTGCATGCTTATTTTTAATCTTTAATCTTCTGATATCAGCTTATGTTCTCAGATTTTTTTTTTTTTTTTTGTAGAGACAGAGTCTCACTTTATGGCCCTCGGTAGAGTGCCGTGGCCTCACACAGCTCACAGCAACCTCCAACTCCTGGGCTTAAGCGATTCTCCTGCCTCAGCCTCCCGAGTAGCTGGGACTACAGGCGCCTGCCACAACGTCCGGCTATTTTTTGGTTGCAATTTGGCCGGGGCCGGGTTTGAACCCGCCACCCTTGGTATATGGGGCTGGCGCCTTACCGACTGAGCCACAGGCGCCACCCATGTTCTCAGATTTTTATCAGAACTTGTCCACTCCTTGTAGAAGCTAAGAACTACTTATTTGAGCAATTCTCAGATTAAAGCTGGTAGCATCTCTATTTGAATTTTAGAAAAGCATTTTTGTGTTGGATGAGTTTTTGACTCTTCTCTCTTCTTTTCTTCCAGGTAAAGGGCCCAGGTATTGGGCTTTTGGGCCTTTCTCTAGGGGCTGATATTTGTCTCTCGATGGCCTCATTCTTGAAGAATGTCTCAGCCACAGTTTCCATCAATGGATCTGCGTTCAGTGGAAACAGTGGCATATACTATAAGCAGACCAGCATCCCACCATTGGGCTATGACCTGAGGAGAACCAAAGTAGTTTTCCCAGGCCTCCTGGACATTGTGGATGTACGGAATGATATGATCGGCGGTTGTGAGAACCCTAGCATGATTCCAATAGAGAAAGCCCAGGGGCCCATCCTCTTCATTGTTGGTCAGGATGACCACAACTGGAGGAGTGAGTTATATGCCCAGGTAGCTTCTGAACGGTTACAGGCCCACGGAAAGGAAAAACCCGAAATCATGTGTTACCCTGGGACTGGGCATTACATCGAGCCTCCTTACTTCCCCATGTGCCCAGCTTCCTTTCATATATTACTGCACAAACCTGTGGTCTGGGGTGGGGAGCCCAGGCCTCATTCTAGGGCTCAGGTAGATGCTTGGAATCAAATTATATCCTTCTTCTACAGACATCTGGGAGGTACCCAGAAGAGTGCTTTCCCCAAATTGTAATGCATTTGTCTGTTGTTGACATGAAAGTTTCAAGGTCAGTTTCTAATCTTCAGTAACCCCGTGTGAATCAGATGTGTCCTGGATAACATTCAATTCACATCTTTGCCATTTATGGTGTATTTTAGGTAACTTGATTGAATAAATTTTATTTGTTATTAATTTTACCAATGTAATACATGCTTGCTCTAGAAGATTCAGAGCTATACAACACCAAAATATAAAAATTATCCCCTTGTTAATTTTTATTTTCAGCTCGGCGCCTGTGGCTCAAGCGGCTAATGTGCCAGCCACTTACACCTGAGCTGGCGGGTTTGAATCCAGCCCGGGCCTCCAAACAACAATGATGGCTGCAACCAAAAAATAGCTGGGCGTTGTGGCGGGCACCTGTAGTCCCAGCTACTTGGGAGGCTGAGGCAAAGGAATCGCTTAAGCCCAAGAGTTTGAGGTTGTTGGGCGGCGCCTGTGGCTCAGTGAGCAGGGCGCCAGCCCCATATATCAAGGGTGGCGGGTTCAAACCTGGCCCCGGCCAAACTGCAACAAAAAAATAGCCGGGCGTTGTGGCGGGCGCCTGTAGTCCCAGCTACTCGGGAGGCTGAGGCAGGAGAATCGCCTAAGCCCAGGAGTTGGGGGTTGCTATGAGCTGTGTGATGCCACGGCACTCTACTGAGGGCAATAAAGTGAAACTCTGTCTCTACAAAAAAAAAAAACAAACAAGAGTTTGAGGTTGTTGTGAGCTGTGACGCTACGGCACTCTACTGTAGGTGACATAGTGAGACTCTGTCTCAAAAAAAAAAAAAAAAAAGAAAGAAATATAGCTTTACATTCTTTGACATTTCTTCAGAGAAGAAATGCCATAAAGAGTTTTACAGATCAGAAGGCCTATGTCCCTTTCCTTTAAGTCTGGATGGACTTGTGACTGTTCAGTGAGTGGACTAGAGCAGAAGTCAGCCTAGGTGCTAGATATGTGAGTGAGAAAACCTCCAGATGATTCCAACCCCCAGCTATTGGATTCTTCCCAGTGAAGATTTCAGATATCCTAGAGCAGAGAAGAGATGTCCCAGTTTGTTCTGTCAAATTGCATATTTGTGAGAAAAAGAGATTGTTCTTGTTTTACATGATTTATGTTTTGAGGTGTGTTTCTGTTCTCTATTGTTGTATAACATTCACCCCAGCACATAGTAGCTTAAAGCAATAACCTGGTATCTTTAAGTCTGCAAAGTGAACAGAACTCAGTAGAAGATCACTTCTGTTCCAAGTGGCAGTGGATCTGGCAGTTTGAGAAGGCTCTACTTTCATGGCAGGGAGGTTGGTGCTGGCTGTTAACTGGGACCTTAGGCAGGGCTGTGGTTAGGAGGTTCTTCCATCCAAGTACTAACCAGACCAGACCCTGCTTAGCTTCCAAGATCAGATGAGATCAGGATTATTTAAGGTGGGTGTGGCTATAAATAGAAGGGTCTCAATTTCTCTCCACCTGGGCCTTTCCGCAGGCTACTTGGGCTGAGTCTCAAGAATGAACATCTCAAGGCCAGGCGTGGTAGCTCACACCTGTAATCCTAGTACTTTGGGAGACTGAGGTGGGTAGATTGCCTGAGCTCAGGAGTTTGAGACCCACATGAGCAAGAGGGAAAGCTCATCTCTGAAAAATAGCCAGGCTTTGTGGTAGGTGCCTGTAGTCCCAGCTACTCCAGAGGCTGAAGCAAGAGGATCACTTGAGCCCAAGAGTTTGAGGTTCCTGTGATCTGTGATGCCATGGCACTCAACAACAGGAGGTAGATGTAGACTCTGTCTCAAAAAAAAAAAAAAAAAGAATGAGCATCCCAAGACAGCAAGGTGGAATTGCATGGCCTTCATTTGACAGTTCTGGAAGCTACGTACTATCACTCTAGCCATAAGGCTCACTGAAGTTCAAGGAGAACACAGAGGTCACCTCTTGAATGAAGAGTGGCCAGGATCTCGATTTTAGAAGACCATGCAGAATGGGAAATACTGTAGTCATCTTTGGAAAATACAATCTGTCTTCCTGTCTACAAATACTTTCCATATGTCAAATGCACATGTCCTTCCACTAAAACACCTCAACCTCCACAAATTTCATTTCAATATAGCATCACACTGAAGCTCAAGATCCAAGATCTCATCTGTGTCAGGTCCAGGTACAGAAGAGGCTCCTCAGACCAGTCTTGGGTATAGCTCCTTGAGGACTATTCTTCAGAGTCTGAACACGTTTGAAACAAAGAAACAAGTTAACTGTCCTCACAGATACATAATACAATGGTGGGAGAGGTATGAGAAAACTCAGATAGTCTGGGCCAGTGAGATGGCTCACGCCTGTAATCCTAGCACTTTGGCCAGTGAGATGGCTCATGCCTGTAATCCTAGCACTTTGGGAGGCCAAGGCAGGTGGATTGCCTGAGGTCAGGGGTTCCAGACCAGCTTGAGGAAGAGCAAGACCCCATCTCTAGTAAAAAATTAGAAAAACTAGTTGGGTGATATGGCAGGCACCTGTAGGCCCAGCTACTCGGGAGGCTGAGGCAGGAGGATCTCTTGAGCCCAAGAGTTTGAGGTTGCTTGAGCTATGATGATGCCACAGTATTCTATACAGGGTGAGAGTGAGACTCTATCTCAAAAAAAAAAAAAAAAAGATACCCTCTATAGACACTCATGTTTAGAAATAGGGAAAATGGGAGGCACAGAGCCATCATGGGCCCTTAGCAACTCTGAAATCCACTGAGAACATGGTGTGAACTCCTTCATTACCACTTGGTTTACTCTGTGAGTTGTCCTACGAGGTTCTTGGTCCCACCTTCTAAGTTGCAACCTTTCTTTTCCAAAAGAAAATGAAATAGCAATTGAATGTTGGCTCAAACTGCTTCCCCGATGGAGAGGATTAGGAGTGCCAAGTTACTTTTTGCTTGTTTGTATGTTTGTTTGTTTGAGACAGAGTCTCAAACTGTAGAGTGCCATAACATCACAGTTTCACAGCAACCTCTAACTCTCAGGCTTAAACAATTCTCTTGCTTCAGTCTCCCAAGTAGCTGGGACTACAGGCACCGGCCACAATGCCCGGCAATTTTTTGGTTGCATTTGCCATTGTTGTTTAGCAGGCTCACGCTGGGCTCGAACCCACCAGCCTCGGTGCATGTAGCCAATGCCATAACCACTGTGCTACAGGCACTGAGCCTACTTTTTGTTTTTGACTCAAACCCCCCCCCCACCCTTCTGTTCAAGCTCATAGTACTTCCACCCGAACACTTCTCTTAAACATTTTTGGGGTTTTGGCTCGGCTCCTGTAGCTCAGCGGCTAGGGCACCAGCCACATACACCGGAGCTGGTGGGTTCGAATCCAGCCCGGGCCTGCCAAACAACAATGAGAACTACAACCAAAAAATAGCTGGGCATTGTGGTGAGTACCTGTAGTCCCAGCTACTTGGGAGGCTGTGGCAAGAGAATCACTTAAACCCAAGAGTTTGAGGTTTCTGTGAGCTGTGATGCTACAGCACTCTACCGAGGGCGACAACTTGAGACTCTGTCTCCAAAAAACAAAAAACATTTTTGGGGTTTTTAAAAAAAGTTCAGTGTGCTTCACGTCATTAGTCAGAGTTCATAGCTGTAAATCTGTTTGATGTAAGAACCTGTGGGTATGCCACAGGACAATGCCCTTTCCAGTGCCCTTCTATTTACTGGACAGGCCTCAACTAACCTTCCTGCCTAAGCATCCTAAGTAGTAGGGATTGCAGTGAGGAACCACTGCTCAGTTTTAAGTCCACACAGAGGGTTGTAGCCTACAGGCTAGATTTTTCCCAGGCTTGGAAATATAGCCTAAGGTCCAGGCATTTTGAGGTAGGGAAAGATGAGACAGGAATCTGTGATGAATGTGTTGGCCAAGCATATATATTCAACAAGTTACAGGAAGAGCTCTGAATATTCATGAAGGTGGGACACGCACATGTATAGTAAGGAAACATGCATATCACATGAGGGTAATTTTCACTTTGAGGCAGAGACTTAACATTTAAATACAGGGCATTCCAAAAGTCTCCATACATAGGAAAATTAACAAGCTCATATTTCAATTTTTTTTATATTTATATACCTGTAGGGCCACTTAAAAGGCATAGTGTACAAGGAAAAGATTAGAAAGGTGGATCATTTAAAGGAATGCATCAAAATGTGATTACTTATACAACAACTGATACCTTGGGCCAGGTGAGGTGGCTCACGCCTGTAATCCCAGCACTTGGGAGGCTGAGGCAGATAGATTGCCTGAGCTCAGAGGTTCAAGATCAGCCTGAGCCAGAGCGAGACCACACCTCTAAAAATAGCCAGGCATTGTGGGGGCACCTGTAGTCCCCACTGCTTGGGAGGCTGAGGCAAGAGAATCACCTGAGCCCAAGAGTCTGAGGTTGCTGTGAGCTGACACAATAGGACTCTACCAAGGGCAACAAAGTAAAACTCTGTCTCAACAGATATCTTGGAATGTGTTCACCAGGAGTGGGAGAGAAGACTTCATATGTGTGTAGAAAGAAGTGGCCAACATGTAGAGAATATTTTGTAAATATTGTATAAGATTTTGTAAAGAATATTTTGTAAATAAAGGTGCATTTACCTATAATTTCCCATTTTCCCTATGTACAGTGATGCCCCACACATTAAAATTAGGCTCTCTGAATCAAAGGTGAAACAGGACACACAGGTATCTGGGGAGTAACCTTAGTAAACCAGTCAGAACCAGTCCGTCATCTGTCATTTCCTTTTTTTTTTTTTTTTTGCAGTTTTGGCCGGGGCCAGACTTGAACCCACCATCCCTGGTATATGGGGCTGGTGCCCTACTCCTTGAGCCACAGGTACTGCCCCCATCTGTCATTTCTTGTCTGGAAGAAATACTCATCAGTTGTATAAATCAGTAGTGGAGCAAGTCTCTCAAAAAGGTGATTTCCATCTAACCTGTCAATGGGAAAGAAGCCGTACTCTGTAAAATAATTTAAAGAGGTTTATTCTTTTTT
Source organism: Nycticebus coucang (assembly GCF_027406575.1). NCBI lineage: Eukaryota > Metazoa > Chordata > Mammalia > Primates > Lorisidae > Nycticebus > Nycticebus coucang. The sequence goes on along the minus strand of NC_069788.1, from coordinate 111,920,444 downwards.
TTTTTTTTTTGAGACAGAGCCTCAAGCTGTCACCCTGGGTAGAGCGCTGTGGCATCACAGCTCACAGCAACCTCCAACTCCTGGGCTCAAGCGATTCTCCTGCCTCTGCCTCCCAAGTAGCTAGGACTACAGGCGCCTGCCACAACGCCCGGCTATTTTTTGGTTGCAGCCGTCATTGTTGTTTGGTGGGCTGGATTCGAACCCTCCAGCTCAGTTGTATGTGGCTGGCACCTTAGCTGCTTCAGCCACAGGCGCCAAGCCACGAGGTTTATTCTGAGCCAGATTTGAGGACCATGACCTGGAGCTACACCCAAGAAGCCTTGAGCAAGTGGACTTGCTGTGGTGGGGTTACAGTTTGGTTTTATACACTTCAGGGAGGCAGGAGTTACAGGTAAAGATATAAATCAATATGTGAAAAGCATACATTGTTTTGGTCCAAAAAGGTGAGATGTCTCAAAGTAGGGGCTTACAGTTTAGTTTATAGGCGGGTTTAAAGATTCTTCAGTTGACAACTGGCTAAAAGAGTTAGGTTGTGTCTAATACACCAGGACTCAGAGAAAAAGGAATACTTGAGTTAAGGTTCTGTTAATCAGAGACAAACTACAATATATATGCCCAGATTCAAGTGGTTTGTTGTGTATACCGAGGACCTGCAAGTATGTCTTGCATAGTCATAGGCCTGTTTTTTTGATTTTGTTTTCTTGTTGTCATTTTGAGATAGTCTTATGCTAAGCCCTGGGCAGAGTGCCGTGGCATCCTAGCTCACAGCAACCTCAAACTCTTGGGCTCAAGTGAACCTCTTGCTTCAGCTTCTGGAGTAGCTGGGACTACAGGTGCACCCCACAACTCCTGGCTAGTTTTTCTATTTTTAGTAGAGACAAGGGTCTTGCTTATTCTCAGGCTGGTCTCGAACTCCTGAGATCAGGGGATCCACCTGCCTCAGCCTCCCAGAGTGCTAGAATTACAGGCATGAGCCACCTTGCCTGGCCATAGGTCTATTAATGAGTCACAAGGACATCTCTAAGAAGGAAGGGGAACATGATGAAGCAAGTCTGATCTCCTTTGTCATGGCCACCAACTCAGTTGTAAGGGGTCTATTTGGCTAAGAGTGGGTCTAGTCAGTCAGTTTCTGGCAGGTGGAACCTTAAGCTTTTATTTTAACGCACAGATCCTTAGGAAAGAAAGTATAATGGAGGTTAATTAGGAGGGAGCGGGTATAAACAGTGCCTGACTTCCTGTCCAGTCATGGCTGAGAACTCAGTTTTTAAGGCTTTCTCTGGGGTACCTTTCACCAAGAGGTCGTCCATTTAGTTGGGTGGGGAAGGGCTTAGATTTTTTTTTTTTTGAGACAGAGTCTTGCTCTGTCACTGAAGCTGGAGTGCAGTGGCTTGATCATAATTCACTGCAACCTCAGACTCCTGCCCTCAAGTAATCTTCCCTCTCAGACTCCCAGAGTGCTGGGATTATAGACATGAGCTACTATGCCTGGCCTAGAATTTTATTTTTATTTCTTTTTTTTTTTTTTTGAGACAGAGTCTCATTATGTTGCCTTTGGTAGAGTGCTGTGGTGTCACAGGTCACAGCAACCTCAAACTCTTGAGCTTAAGCGATTTTCTTGCCTTAGCCTCCCGAGTAGCTGGGACTACAGGAGCCTGCCACACAACCTGACTATTTTTGTTGTTGTTGTTGCAGTTGTCATTGTTGTTTAGCTGGCCCAGGCTGGGTTTGGACCCACCAGCCTTGGTGTATGTGGCTGACATCATAACCAACGTGCTATGGGCACCGAGCCAGAATTTTAATTTTATTTCTCATTTTGCATTTTGTTGTAGGCAGCAAGAAGAAAGCAGATCACTTTCAGTATTCTTCTGGGAAATCACCTTAACTAGGTCATTGCATTCATTAGGTATATTTTTATTTTTCACATTATAGCAGGTTTAATTGCTGACTCCAATTTCCAATATGTTTTTCTTGTTCTCCTTTAAGCCCTCCTGAGGGCTTAGGATTTCACTACCAATCTCCTGTGAGGCCCTTCTAGCTTCTACCTGCTACCTAGTCCTAAAGATACTGTGATTCCTGAGCATATGGTATGGATTTCTCCATAGGGTGCTTTGGCTTCCTTGGATCATGAAATTTGGTTTTCAATCATGAATGTATCAAGAGCAATACATGCTTTAAAAAAATATACGGCACTGTTCACAATCTAAATTTTGGAAGTCATATAATATCCCTTCCAATGTACTCTATTGGATGAGGTAGACACAAAGACCCGTTTGGGTTTAAGGAGAGTGGACACAGACGCAGTTTTCTTCATAGGGAATGGCCAGGTTTTGGAAGTGCACGTAGGGTGGGAGACACCATCACAGTCATTTTTGAAAAATATAATCTGTCCACAGACCTGTCTGTTGAGTATCAATGGGCAACAGAAACACTACTGAAATAAAGTTAAAACATTTAACCAGCAAAAGAAACAAAACAAAAGCAAATTAAAAAAAAAAAAATTTAACCAGCAGCCACGGAAAAAAAGAAGACAATATGCAAGGGAGTGGTAAGACTAACAACTAACTGCTCAACAACCATGATGGAAGAAAAAAAGCACTGGAATATCTTCAAAGTATTGGAAAAATAGCTGACAAAGGAGTAGTAAATTCTAACCTAGGGGAACATCATTAAAAATGAAGATACTGGGAGGTGCCTGTGGCTCAGTGGGTAGGGCACTGGCCCATATACCGAGGATGGCAGGTTCAAACCTGGCCCCGGCCAAAATGCAACAAAAAAATAGCCTGCATTGTGGCGGGCACCTGTTGTCCCAGCTACTCAGGAGGCTGAGGCAAGAGAATTGCCTAAGCCCAGGAGTTGGAGGTTGCTGTGAGCTGTGTGACGCCACGGCACTCTATTGAGGAGGATAAAGTGAGACTCTATCTCCACAAATAGAGATAGAATATCTCCAATAGAGATAGAATTTTGCTATGTTACTTTAGGCTGGTGTTGAACTCCTTGCTTCAGACAATCCTCCTGCCTCAGCCTCCTGAATACTTGGGGTTATAGGCGTGAACTAGTGCACCTCACTTTTAAGGTAATTGTTCTCCATACAGCATATTCAAAAAAATTGAATGAGGCAGTACCTGTAGCTCAGTGGGTAGGGCACCGGCCACATACACTGAGGCTGGTGGGTTCAAACCCAGCCCGGGCCAGCTAAAACAAAACGACACCTGCAACTTCAACAAATATCAAGAGCCTACTACGTGACAAAAAAAATTAATCAGACACAAAAATAAAGTCATTTTCATAAAAGTAGGAATGTAGAGAATTAATATAGTAAACCTGCAATAAAGGAAAAAGTAAAGAATATTCTTCAGGCGGAATGAAAATAATTCTAGGTGGAAGGTCGGAGATGCATGAAGACATGAAGCATAATAAATAAGGTAAATATGTAGATATTTTTATAAGTAATGTACCATAGGATTTGAAATACATGTAGATTTAAATAGCATATGTAGGGAGAGGGTAGATGGAGTTAGTATTCCAAGATTATTGAATTCTTCAGAAAGTGGCAAAAATATTGACTTATGGTTGATGTTAAAAAACTCCAAAGAGACATGTTGCAATAAGCTAATAAATGAAGCACTGGAGAAAACAATATAGAACAAGCAGGGTATAGTATAATAAAGTGGTAGATTTAATCTTAAATATATCAGGAACCACACTGAATGCAAATGCACATTCCAGTTAAGGACAACAAATAAGGTTGACCTTCCTGCCATGCCCAATTCTGTGCTCTAACAAAAGGTATTAGATCATAGACAGTATTGATTTCTAGTCGGGGATTAAAAAATGGACAGTTTAACCTCTAGAGATAGTAGGTACCTATGCAGAATGTTAAGTAAATGTGTAAGATAAAAGAATTGTTATGTTTAAACCCTGTCCTAAGAAATCATTACTGATAAATAATAAAACAAAAATCTCAAAAAGAAAAGTCACTTTAACCAATGTGTTTAATTTCCATATCACCTTAAGCGCATTGGCAAGTGATTTATATTAGGTGTTAATGTAGCATTCACTTGGTCAAGGGGAAATAAATTTGCTTGAATTCTTTGTTGAAAGATGATCATCTCAGACTAGTCTGGTAGTGGTGCAGGTGATAGAAAATAGTTACATCCCAAAGTAGATGTGCAAGATTTAAGGAATTCCAAAGATAACAAAAAAACCTTTTCTTTTTTCTAGTGTTGCCTCAGTCATTCAACTGCCTTCAACATATATCAAGAGCCTACTATGTGTGGGCAGTGCCTGTGGCTTAAAGGAGTGGGGTGCTGACCCCATATACTGGAGGTGGTGGGTTCAAAGATGGCCCTGACCAAAAACTGCAAAAAAAAAAAAAAAAGAGCCTACTGGGCGGCACCTGTGGCTCAAGGAGTAGGGCGCCGGTCCCATATGCCAGAGGTGGTGGGTTCAAATCCAGCCCTGGCCAAAAAAAAAAAAAAAGAGCCTACTATGTGGCAAACAGAGTTCTAAGCTCCTGGCTGTGATGAATAAAGAGAGAGTCTTTGCCATCAGGGAACATTTGTTCTAGTAGGGGAGACAGAAAATGAAATGATAACTGCTATGAAGAATAAAAAGAATAGGGGCTTGGCACTTGTGGCTCAAGTGGCTAAGGTGCCAGCCACGTATACCTGAGCTGGCAGGTTCGAATCCAGCCTGACCCGCCAAATGACAATGATGGCTGCAATCAAAAACATAGCTGGGGGGCAGTGCCTGTGGCTCAAAGGAGTAAGGCGCTGGCCCCGTATGCTGGAGGTGGCGGGTTCAAATCCAGCCCCAGCCAAAAACTGCAAAAAAAAAAAAAACATAGCTGGGTGTTGTGGTGGGTGCCTGTAATCCCAGCTACTTGGGAGGTGGAGTCAGGAGAATCGCTTGAGCCCAGGAGTTAGAGGTTTCTGTGAGCTGTGATGCCACAGCGCTCTACCCAGGGAGACAGCTTGAGGCTCTGTCTCAAAAAAAAAAAAAAATGCAGAATAGGATTAGAACATGAGGAGGGGGACCAAACAGGTTGGTCAGGCAGAGCCTGTAGCTCAGTTGGCAGGGTGCCAGGCACATACACTGAGGTTGGCGGGTACTCATCAGTCGTATAAATCAGCAGTGGAGCAAGACTCTCAAAACAACAATGACAAATGCAACAACAACAAAATAGCCGGGCATTGTGGCAGGCGCCTGTAATCCCAGCTACTTGGGAGGCTGAGGCAAAAGAATTACTTAAGCCCAAGAGTTTAAGGTTGATGTGAGCTATGACAACACAGTACTCTACCCAAGGCAACAGCCTGAGATTCTGTCTCAAATAAATAAATAAGTAGAAAGAAAGAAATAGGCTGGTCAGGGAAGGCATCTTTGAATAAGTGATCTTGGAGCAGAGACCTAATGGCACACAGGGAGTGATTCATGCTCCAGGCTGAGGGGACAGTGAAGGCACTGGCCTACAGTGGAAGCATGTGCTTGGTCTGAAGCCAAGAAGGGAGGGGCAGAGGAAGAGAAATGAAGTCACAGAGGCAGCCAGGGGATGTGTTATGGGAAGCCTCTGGGGAGTAGAAGATAGGGAAGTGGCATGATTTAATTTTTAATTAATATTTTAGAATGTCACGCTCACTATTATATGGTGAATCACCTGAAGGCAGTGTTAGCACTGATTCATTGAGGCCAATTGGGAAGCTATTACGGTTGTCCCCATGAAAGATGCTCACCTTGGACTAGTCTAGTAATAGTGCAGGTGATGAAAGGTAGTCAGTTTCATTCCAAAGCAGAGCTACCAGAGTTAATTCTGGATAGAATTTGGGATGGAAAAAAAAAAACGACAAGAATGATTCCAAGCCATGGATGAGTCATGGTGCCATTTTTAAAAACAGAAAACAGTGGGAAAGGAGCAGATTTGGGTAGAAAAAAACTAGGTTTCCTTTTTCTTTTTCTTTCTTTTCCCTTCCTTCCTTCTTCTTCTTTTTTTTTTTTGCAGTTTTTGGCCGGCGCTGGGTTTGAATCTGCCACCTCCTGTATGTGGGGCCAGTGCCCTATTCCTTTGAGCCACAGGTGCCACCCTCCCTTCCTTCCTTCTTTCCTTCCTTCCTTCTTTCCTTCCTTCTCCTCCCTCCTTCCTTTCCTTCATCCCTTCCTACTTCTTTTTACATAAGATCTTACTCTGTTGCCCTGGTTAGAGTGCAGTGGCATCATCGTAGCTCACTGCAACCTCAAACTTCTCAGCTCAAGTCATCCTCCTGCTTCAGTCTCCCAAGTAGCTGGGACTACAGGTATCAGCCTTCACACCCAGCTAATTTTTCTATTTTGTATAGAGATGGGATCTTTCCCTTGCTCAAGATGGTCTCAAACTCCTGGCCTGAAACAATCCTCCTGCCTTGGCCTCCCAACATGCTAGGATTAGAGACATGAGCCACTGTTCCTGGCCAAAAATCTTAGCTTTCAATTTTTGCCATGTTAAGTTTGAGTGTCTGTTGGGCATCCAAGTGAAGACTCCAGATAAGCAGCTAGACCTACAATCTCAGAGGTCTCATCTGGGTTGAGAACATATATCTTGGAGTTAACAGTCAGTAAACTGGAAAGTGACCGATCACAAAAACTGGGTTGTAGGAGGATCAATGTTGATTTTATATTAGTTTGTGCCCTGAAGTTAGACAAGTGAAATTAAATTCAAATATGTATGCCTTAAACACTACTATGTAAAAGTGAACTGATGTCCTTTTCTGGACCAGGTACCTGAATCTGGACCAGTTCTCCCACAGAAAACATTTAAAACTCCTGGATAAATATGTTTTTTTTTTTCTTTATAATAGCCTTTTTTTTTTTTCTTTTGCAGTTTTTGGCTGGGGCTGGGTTTGAACCCGCCACCTCGAGCATATAGGGCTGGCACCCTACTCCTTTGAGCCACAGGTGCTGCCCAGCCTTTTATTTTTTAATACCTATTATGCCATGAATTCATACGGAAAAGGTTCCAGCAGCTTTGGGAGAGGTGCCGTACCATTGAATGTGACAAAACTTACTATGCCTATTATTCCATGAATTCATGGGAATAGGTTCCAGCACCTTATGCTCCTGTTCCATTGGTTCTCTTGGTTCTCCTGTGTGCTGTGCTGCCCGCCTATTATTCCATGAATTCATGGGGATAGATTCCAGCACCTTATGCTCCTGTTCCATTGGTTCTCTTGGTTCTCCTGTGTGCTGTGCTGTACACCTATTATTCCATGAATTCATGGGGATAGATTCCAGCACCTTATGCTCCTGTTCCATTGGTTCTCTTGGTTCTCCTGTGTGCTGTGCTGTCTGCCTATTATTCCATGAATTCATGGGAATAGATTCCAGCACCTTATGCTCCTGTTCCATTGGTTCTCTTGGTTCTCCTGTGTGCTGTGCTGTCCGCCTATTATTCCATGAATTCATGGGGATAGATTCCAGCACCTTATGCTCCTGTTCCATTGGTTCTCTTGGTTCTCCTGTGTGCTGTGCTGTCCGCCTATTATTCCATGAATTCATGGGAATAGATTCCAGCACCTTATGCTCCTGTTCCATTGGTTCTCTTGGTTCTCCTGTGTGCTGTGCTGTCCGCCTATTATTCCATGAATTCATGGGGATAGATTCCAGCACCTTATGCTCCTGTTCCATTGGTTCTCTTGGTTCTCCTGTGTGCTGTGCTGTCCGCCTATTATTCCATGAATTCATGGGGATAGATTCCAGCACCTTATGCTCCTGTTCCATTGGTTCTCTTGGTTCTCCTGTGTGCTGTGCTGTCCGCCTATTATTCCATGAATTCATGGGGATAGATTCCAGCACCTTATGCTCCTGTTCCATTGGTTCTCTTGGTTCTCCTGTGTGCGGTGCTGTCCGCCTATTATTCCATGAATTCATGGGAATAGATTCCAGCACCTTGTGCTCCTGTTCCATTGGTTCTCCTGGTTCTCCTGTGTGCGGTGCTGTACACCTATTATGCCATGAATTCATGGGAATAGGTTCCAGCACTTTATGCTCCTGCTCAACTAGTTGGTTCTCTTAGTTCTCCTGTGTGCTATGCTATATGCCTTTTATGCCACGAATTCATAGGGAATGGGTTCCAGGAGCTCAGGCTCCTTTCCATTGGTTCTCACAAAGTAGGCTTCTCTGGGTGGCACAGGCTGGTGCTTTGATTGAACCCAGGCACCTTTCTCCTTGGCTTCCTTCTTTTTCTGATCATTTTCCTTCACATATTTCAGGAAGCTATCTCGCTTCTTAGAGTGCTTAACATACTCAAGACAAATATTAATCCTCTTGGCAAAAATCTTGCCCTTAACCTGTTTGTTTACAAAAATGCCAACACCATGCTGGGTAACACTGTAGACTCTTCCAGTTTTGCCACAGTGACATCTGTGTGGCATGTTTTTTTGAACAGTACCCATTCCCTTGATGTCTACAATGTTACTTTTCTTGTAGATTCACGTATATGTGGCTAAAGGAACAACTCCATTTTTTTTTTTTTTGTAGAGACAGAGTCTCGCTTTATGGCCCTCAGTAGAGTGCCGTGGCCTCACACAGCTCACAGCAACCTCCAACTCCTGGGCTTAAACGGTTCTCTTGCCTCAGCCTCCCAAGTAGCTGGGACTACAGGCGCCCACCACAACACCCGGCTATTTTTTTTTGTTGTTGCAGTTCGGCCGGGGCCGGGTTTGAACCCGCCACCCTCGGTATATGGGGCCGGCACCTTACCGACTGAGCCACAGGTGCCGCCCAACTCCATGTTTTCTAAAAGGCCTAGAGAACATGTATCGGGTGCCTCTCCTCTTTCCCTTTGTGTTTGTCATTTTGGTGAATTACTGGAAGATGGCGTCTCTGGCTGAAAAGCCTCGATAAATATGGATAAAAGCCTGGATAAAGCATTTGATGATCTGACAAGAAAGAAAGGAAATTCTTAGGGAATGAGTAACGGTAGGAATACTGAGGTCAGCACTGATTTATTTCCTGAAAGAATTTGCTGAATGTGGAAACATTTCACTATATAATATAAAAAAAAAAACAACTCACTCAGGAGGCTGAGGCAAGAGAATCGGCTAAGCCCAGGAGTTTGAGGTTGCTGTGAGCTGTGACACTACAGCACTCTACTAAGGGCGACAAAATGAGACTCTGTCTCTAAAAAGGAAAAAAAAATCTCATTAGTTAATATTCACTACTAATCTCATTATTTAATTAAAGGTACATGTAGCTATCAAGGTGACAGAAATTCTGATTTTCTCTTGAAAGTTCAAATCTCATCGTAGGTTTATAAAGTTGTCAATTTGAACCAAGAGGCTTGCTTACTTAGCAACCTGCTGGGAAAACATTCGGCAAATAACCAAGTGTTAGTGTCATTTTATCAAGCAATCCAGTGTTCTGTGAAAAAAAAAAAGTGGCTAGTTCAGTTCACAACTCAATCACATTAAGTACTTTTACTGAAGATAACCATATTTCTGTTGCAGCAGAAATGCTTCATGTGCTTCTCAATTTGTCAAACAGAATATTAAAAAGATGTATACCCTGGAGTGAAGATTTAGTTAAACCTGTAAATTTTACAGACTCAACAGAAATATTCTTCATTGAAATTGCCTTTTCCCCCCTTTCTGCCAGTGGTGGTGGTAAGGAATACAATGATTACAATGCACTGTTTGGTGTCACCACCTTATTCATGGTAAGGTGCCAGCAGTTTGACCCATTCTTGCATCAGTGCAGATGTCAACACGGTGAAAAAGGAAAATAACATCAGAGAGTTATTATAAAAATAGTTTTTATCTTCACCCAGGCATTTACAAACCACATTTGGAGAATGTTTATTCTAGTGAAACTCTTAATATATGCACCAGGAGACAAACACAAGGATATTTAGAGAGACCTGTTTGTACTAACAAAAAGCTGGAAATAGTCAAAATGCCTAGTAACAATAGATGTGATTAATAAATTGTGGACTACTAGTAAAATGTAGTAAGATGAAACAATGAAAATGTATGAGCTGAGTGGAGCCTGTATCTCAGTGGTTAGCGCACTGGCCACATACACCTGGGCTGGCAGGTTTGAACACAGCCCAGGCCAGCTAAACAACAATGACAACTGTAACAACAAAATAGCCGGGCATTGTGGTGGGCGCCTGTAGTCCCAGCTACCAGGATGGCTGAGGCAAGAGAATCACTTAAGCCCAGTAGTTTTAGGTTTCTGTGAGCTGTGACACCACAGCACTCTACTAAGGGTGACATAGTGAGACTCTGTCTTAAAAAAAGAAAGAAAGAAAATGTATGAACTATAGAGATCCAACACATAAAAAATAGTGGCATCTCAGCAAAATATTGACTAAAAAAGCAAATTGTAGAAAAATTAATAAAGTATGTATTCATTAAATACGCTACCCAAAACTTGAGCAAAAAAATCAATAAGTTGGGACTTGATCAAAATGAAACATCTTTTTGTGCTTCAAAATATACCATCAGGAAAGTGAAAAAAGATAATCCACAGAATGGGAAAAATTATTTGCAGATCATGTATCTGATAAGAGATTAATGTCTAGAGTATATAAAGAGGGCTGGGCGAGGTGGCTCACGGCTGTAATCCCAGCACTGGGGAAGCTGAGACAGGAGGATTGCCTGAGCTCACAGATTTGAGAACCAGCCTGAGCAAGAGCGAGACCCTGCCTCAAAAAAATAGCTGGGCGTTGTGGCGGGTGCCTGTAGTCCCAGCTATTTGGGAGGCTGAGGCAAGAGAACCACTTAAGCCCAAGAGTTTGAGGTTGCTGTGAGCTGTGAGGTCACAGCATTCTACCAAGGGTGACAAAATGAGACTCTGTCTCAAAAAAAAAAAAAAATAGAATATACAAAGAACTCTTAGAACTCAAAATAATAAGACAATGTAATATTAAAGGCATCTATTTGGAAAAGATATTTCCCCAGAGAAGTTATACAAATGGTAATAAGCACATGAAAATATGCTCAACATTAGTAGCCATCAGAAAATGTGAATTAAAACCACACTGAGACATTACTGCAATCCACTAGGGCAGCTATAATAAAAAGACATACAATAACAAGTGTTGGTGAGAACATAGAAAAATTGGAACCCTCATACACTGCTAGTAGGACTATAAAATGGTGAAACCACATTGGAAGTCTAACACATCCACAAAGGTTAAACATAGAATTACCATATCTTCCAGCAATTCCAGTCATAGGTATATATCTAAGAGAAATGAGACCACTGACCACACAAAAGCTTGTACACTGAAGCACTTTTCATAATAGCTAGAGGGTATATACAACCCAAATGTCCATCAACTGATGAATGGATAAATGAAAGTGATATATCCACACAACAGAATATTATTCAGCAATTAAGAAGGAATGAAGTACTAATAAATGGATGTACCAAGTAACATAGATGAACCTTACAAATAGTATGGCACAATAAAAGAAGCCAGTCATGAAAGACCACATATTTTATGATCCCATTTATAAGAAAGGTCTGGAATAGCCAAATCTATAGAGACAGATAGTAGATGAATGGTTGTCTAGGGCTGAGAATAGAGAGAGTTAGGGGCAAATGGGAAGTGATTGCTACTGGGCACAGGGTTTCTATATGGGGTGATGGAATATTGTAGAATTAGGTAATGGTGATGATTGTACAACATTGTGAACACTAAAAAACATTGAATTTGTAATGGTATGTACATCGATGCCTTAGAAAGATACTATTTTTTTAAAAAGTGGATGAACTCATAAGATTTGCATTCAGCTAAAATAAAAGCTTAACTTTGATCATGGAAAAAAGAGAATGATTTAATTTATGTAATTTTCAAAAATTAGCAAAACTTCCAGCATGAAACTGGAGGTGAAAAAAATTAGCAAAACTAAAACTATTTAAAATTATTATATATATATGCCACCTCTGGTATATAGGGCTGGCGTCTTACTCCCTTGAGACACAGGCACCACCCTATATATATATATTTTGAGACAGAGTCCCACTATGTTACCCTCAGTAGAGTGCTGTGGCATCACAGCTCTCAGCAACTTCAAACTCTTGGGCTTAAGCGATTCTCTTGCCTCAGCCTCCCAAGTAGCTGGGACTATAGGCACCCACCACAATGCCCGGCTATTTTTTGTTGCAGTTGTCATTGTTGTTTTTTTAGCTGGCCAGGGCTGGATTCAAACCCCACAACTTCGGTGTATGTGGCTGGCACTGAAACCACTGTGCTATAGGCTCTGAGCCTAAATTATTATTATTATTTTTTTTTTTTAGACAGAGTCTCACTATGTCTCCCTCGGTAGAGTGCTATGGCGTCACAGCTCACAGCAACCTCATTGCTTGCCTCACTCTCCCAAGTAGCTGGGACTACAGGCACCCGCCACAATGCCCAGCTATTTGTTGTTGCTATTGTTGTCATTATTTGGCAGGCCCAGGCTCGGTTTGAACCCACCAGCCCCAGTGTATGTGGCCAGTGCCCTAGCTGCTTAGCTACAAGCGCTGCCCTATTTTTAAAGTATTATTATTATTATCATTATCATTATTATTATTATTTAGAGACAGAGTCTCACTCTGTTGCCCTCAGTAGAGTGTAATGGCATCACAGCTCACAGCATCCTCCAGCTCTTGGGTTGAGGCGATTCTCTTGCTTTAGCCTCCCAAGTAGCTGGGACTACAGGCACCCACCAGAACGCCTGGCTATTTTTTGTTGCAGTTTGGCTGGGGTCGGGTTTGAACCTGCCACCCTTGGTATAGGGGGCTGATGCCCTACTCACTGAGCGACAGGCACCGCCCTTATTATTATTATTTTTGAGACAGAGTCTTATTCTGTTGCCCAGGCTAGAGTGCCTTGGCATTACAGCTCGCAGAAACCTCAAACTCCTGGGCTCAAGTGATCCTCTCGCCTCCACTTCCTGAGTGGCTAGGAGTTAAGCCCAGGAGTTCAAGGTTGTAATGAGTTACGATAACACCATTGCATTCTCCTTGGGTGACAGAGAAAGACTCTGTTTTTTAAAAAAATGCAAATTTTGAAATAAGAAAGAAGGCTCTAGAAAACTTGCCTGTCTTATGTTAGGACCCTCCTCCTTCCTTGCGCACTTTAGAGCCAATCAGCATTTGGCACTGCCTTAGGGATCCCTAATGGCTTCAGATCAAGGGAACAGTGGGTGATGGGCTCTTTTTTTTTTTTTTTTTTGCAGTTTGGCTGGGGCTGGGTTTGAACTCGCCACCTCTGGCATATGGGGCTGGCGCCCTACTCAGTTGAGCCACAGGCGTCACCCCAAGTGATGGGCTCTTCTAAGGGGATGGGGGATGGGTTGGCATGACCCATCAGTATTTTATTTCTGTCACTTTCCATTTCACCCTTTTAATTAGAGAAATCAATGATACTGACTTCAAGAAGAGCCACTAGTTCTGCCCTGTTTTCTGAGCTCCTTACCCAGCTTCTGGAGTTTCTCTTTGAGAAGATCTCCTGGCTAGACTGATGTCGTCTGATCATCCTTACCCAACATATGATGTGTTTCATGAATTAGATTGGTCTTATTAAGATACTTAAATATTGAGCAGTAACTACATCAAACCACTTTCTTCTCAAATACATCAACAAATAATGGTCTTCAATAAGGAATCTCTCTCTGTGGGTTTGGGGTTTTTTATCTCTCTCTCTTGGGTTTTGTTTTTCTTTTGAGACAGCGTCTTGCTCTGTTATGGAGTACAAAGGAGCGATTACCTGAGGTTCTCATTAGGTGAGAGTGTGACCAAAACTTGGGGCTTCAGCACTCTCTCAATTACCATTATTTTGGATTTTCAGTCCTAGCATGTCACTCAAAGGTTATGGTGTCCTCAAGATCATTCCAGTTTTTGTCATTCCGTTTGAAGAGAGAACATTTGACGAGAGAAATACATTTAATTAATAATTTTAGCTATGGTTATACACACAGGTGTAGCATTGGCCTTTTTGCATAGGAGTACCTCTGTACAACCAGAAAATGTATTAAAAATGACAATTGAATGAAATCGCTCTATAAATATTCAAATGGCCCATCAGATAATGGAAATTTGTCTGAAACTTTGTCTTCCCAAGATTATGGGTTTTATCTGTTCCATGATGAGTTATGGAGTGTTTTTTTTTTTTGAGACAGAATATCACTTTGTCACTCTCATAAGAGTACCAGGGCGTCATAGCTCGCAGCAACCTCAAACTCTTGGGCTCAAGCAATTCTCTTGCCTCAGCCTTCCAAGTAGTACAGGATCCCACCACAACGCCCAGCTATTTGTTTTTGTTGTTTAGCAGGCCAGTGCTGGGTTTGAACTCACCAGCCCTGGAGCATGTGGCCGGCACCCTAACCACTGAGCTATGGGCACCCAGCCAAGTGGAGAGCTTTTAATGATGGAAGTTTTAAGGACTCAGGAAAGGCCATGTGGCTGTCCACACTCTCCAAGAGTTCACGCTTAACAGTGGATTTATAGTCTCTTAAATGCTAATTTTGTTTCTCTAATTTAGGTGCATGGTGCTGTTTATTAGATGGGTTACGACAGGTAATTTGACTTGGACCATAGAGTTCCTTCAAAATTGTATATCTAAACAATTTTGGTATTGGCTGACTTAGCATGAGAATCTGGTAAGGCACTTTCTTGGCATTCAATTAATTTTTGTCATGCTTAGGTGAATAGTTTATAAAACTAGTCAGTTTCTTCATTAGAGTTCAGGAAATTCTTTCCTAGTGCAAATGATAACGATCCTAAAGTTATCAAAAACTTGTATTTAAGAGTGCTTGTCAGGCTTCTTACCATCCTTTCAAGAACCTCTTCAAAGATACAACATGCTAGGATTATACTTGCTTGTGAGGGGTTTTTAAGAAATGCATCAGAATTAATTATCCCAGAAATATGGATGCCTTAAAAATGTATTTTAAAAAAAGAAAGTAGTAAAAATGAATTAAAATGGTCACAGTTAAGGACACAATTGACAAGGAAATTTGTTTATTTCTGTGGCCTATAATAATTAGCATAATCATAATTATGAATGATAACATTACCAAGACATAGAATCTTAGGAATATCGTACAATTTTGGAGCACATATATTAATAACACACACATAAAAATATAACTTGAAGGTGAAATATAATTTCTTATTTGGCAATGTTTCCCATATAATTTAACATACCAAATAAATAAGCCTATTTATTATCACTCTTTTGGATGCTGCTGGGGCCCTCTGTAATATCTCAAAGTTAATATGAGGTCAAAAACTTAATTTTGAGGGCGGCGCCTGTGGCTCAGTGAGTAGGGCGCCAGCCCCATATGCCGAGGGTGGCGGATTCAAACCCAGACCCGGCCAAACTGCAACCAAAAAATAGCCGGGCGTTGTGGCGGGCGCCTGTAGTCCCAGCTGCTCGGGAGGCTGAGGGAAGAGAATCGCGTAAGCCCAAGAGTTAGAGGTTGCTGTGAGCCGTGTGACGCCAGGGCACTCTACCCGAGGGCGGTGCAGTGAGACTCTGTCTCTACAAAAAAAAAAATAAATAAAAAAAAAACAACTTAATTTTGAATTTGAAATTTGATTTTGGGAAGCATGTCAAATATTTCAAAGGTTTAAAATGCTTGATAAAACTAGGATCACTGTAAAATAAGTCATCCATTTAGCCACTGTAATAATCCAAAGGTTTTAAAAAAACAAAATCCTTTATTCTTTGCCAGAGAGGAGTCTCAGTTTTCCAAACGATCAGAAAATCTCTTTTCTTTGGAATCCGTGAGTCTACTCACAGAAACTGTGGGTTCAATTGGGGGTATCTTCAACTATTTATTAAATTTCCTTCTTTGTCAACTGAGCTTTGGGAAGTCATCATATTTATTCATTAGTGGTTTAATGGATTTCTTGGTCATTCTTTGAAAAATAAACGTGTAAAGTGTGTAGCTCAATATTTTTTCCTCACAGGGTTTCATAAATCCTGCTGAGAATGAGGCAAAGCAACTAAGGAAGCAGGGAATATGCTTCAGATTACCAAGCTGAGCGAGTAAACGGGAAAGTAGAAGCTGCCCTTGGGCCTTTTCCATCCCCTTTCATCTCCTCACTCCTACTTAATCTCCTCCATCTATACATACAGTTCAATTCCATTCTCCTGAACCCTGGATCCTGGCTAGATCCAGCTAATAGTGTTAGTCATTAACACTATTTTTAAAAGGGGACTTCAAGTCCTGGATTTCTAATAGTATAATTTCAGGCCCACGGAAATACTAATCATCACCTTGTGAAACAAACTAATTTATCCTGACAGCAGGAAGTATTTCTGGGCCTAAAGCTCCATCTAGCTGACGCAGGTCATGCTCAGCATCTGTTCCTTCCAGGTAAGGCTGGCATTGCTGACCTACCTGGGCACTGACTTTAGTGCCTGGCTCCAGCTGTACTCAGACCCTTGGACCCCCAGAAAATGTCAGAGGATATAGTCTCTGGTATGAGACTGAAAGATTTAAAAAATTAAAGATTTAAGTCCTGTTGAAATTCTCTCAAAAAATTAAACATGGAATTACTATGTGATCCAACAATTCCCCTTCCAGGTATATGCCAGAAAAAACTGAAAGCAGGGACTGGAACAGGTATTTGTACATCCATGTTCATAGTAGCATATTTGCAATAGTCAAAAGGTGGAAGCAACTCAAGTGTCTATCAATGGATGAACAGATAAACAAAATGTGGTATATGCATACAACAGAGTGTCATTCAGCCTTAAAAAAGCATGAAAATTTGATACATGTTTCAAGTATATGTATTAACCTTGAAGATATTATGCTAGGTGAAATAAGCCAGACATAAGAGAACAAATATTATTATGATTCCACTTATGCAGGAACCAGAATAGTCAAATTCATAGAGACAGCGTAATAATGGGCTGGGGGCAGGGAGGGAGGAATGGGGAGTTATTTTTTAATGGGTAAGGATGTTTAGTTTGGGATGATAAAGTAATTCTAGAGATGGATGGTGTTGAATATACTTAATGCCACTGAATCACACACTTAAAAAATGGTTAAAATGGGCTTGGCACCTGTGGCTCAAGCGGCTAAGGCGCCAGCCACATACACCTGAGCTGGCAGGTTTGAATCCAGCCTGGGCCCGCCAAACAACAATGATGGCTGCAACCAAAAAATAGCCGGGCATTGTGGTGGGCGCATGTAGTCTCAGCTACTTGGGAGGCGGAGGCTTGAGCCCAGGAATTGGAGTTTTGCTGTAAGCTGTAATGCCATGGCACTCTACCCAGGGCGACAGCTGGAGGCTCTGTGTCAAAAAAAAAAAAAAATGGTTAAAACAGCCAAGTGCAGTTGCACAAACCTGTAATCCCAGCTACTTGGGAGGCGGAGGCAGGAGAATCGCTTGAGCCCAGGAGTTGGAGGTTGCTGTGAGCTGTAATGCCATGGCACTCTACCCAGGGCAACAGCTTGAGGCTCTGTCTCAAAAAAAAAAAAAAAAAAAAATGGTTAAAATGGCCAAGTGCAGTTGCACAAGCCTTTAATCCCAGCTATTTGGGAGGCTGAGGGAGGAGAATCCTTAGAGCTCAGGAGTTTGAGGCTGCAGTGAGCTCTGATCACATCACTGCACTCCAGCCTGGGAAACAAAGTGAGACCCTATGTTTAAAAAAAACACTTTAATGGTTAAAATGGTACTACATAAAATAATAGTAATAAAATAAGTAAAATGGTAAATTATATGATTGTATATTTTGCCACAATTTAAAAAAAACAAAATTCTGTTTAATCATAAAAGCCATTTAGATATTGTGATAGAAATTCTAGACAAAGAAGAAAATTAAAACTATGCATAATATCCCATGGCCTAATAAACAACAGTATGCAGTAGTTTTTGACTATTTTATAAAATGTATTAATATCTTATAAAAGATAATACATACTCTAACCTATCTGTAATATGCTTTTTTTTTTTTTTTTTGAGACAGAGTCCCACCTTGTCACCCGTGGTAGACTGCCATGGCCTCACAGCTTACAGCAACCTCCAGCTGTTGGGCTTAGATGATTCTTTTGCCTCTGCCTCCTGAGTAGCTGGGATGACAGGTGCCCACCACGGTGCTAGGCTATTTTTTTTGGGCGGGGTTGGGTTTGAAACCCCCACCTCTGGCATATGGGGCTGGCGCCCTACTCCCTTGAGCCACAGGTGCCGCCCATCACCTGGCTATTTATTATTGCAGTTTGGCTGGGGTCAGGTTTGAACCTGCCACCCTCGGTATATGGGGCCAGCGCCTTACTCACTGAATAGGCACAGGCCATAACATGCTTATTTTTCAATTTTATAAAACTTTCCTCATCATATAGTTTTCTGCTGTATCATTTTGATTTTTTTTTTTTGAGACAGAGCCTCAAGCTGTTGCCCTGAGTAGAGTAGTGTGGCATCACAGCTCACAGCAACCTCCAACTCCTGGGCTCAAGTGATTCTCCTGCCTCTGCCTCCCAAGTAGCTGGGACTATAGGCGCCTGCCACAACCCCCGGCTTTTTTTTTTTTTTTTTGGTTGCAGCCATCTTTAGATTGGAACCTGCCAGCTCAGGTGTATGTGGCTGGCGCCTTAGCTGCTTCAGCCATAGGAGCCGAGCCTGATGTTTTTTTTTTTTTTTTTTTTTTTCAGGCAGAGTCTCACTCTCATCCTCCACAGAGTGGTGTGGCATCATAGCTCACAGCAACCTCAGACTCTTGGGCTCAAGAGATCTCTTGCCTCAGCCTCCAGAGTAGCTGGGACTACAGATACCAGCCATAATTATTTTCCAAATCCTCAACACTGTACATGCCATGTGAGAGACAAAACGTAATAGTTCCCAGCACAGGCTTGGCAATCAGATTGCAAAGGTATGAATCCCAGCATTTCCACATTCTAGCTGTATGATCTTCAGCAAATCAGTTAACCTCTCTGAGCCTTAATTTATTCATAGGGATTTTGCAAAATTAACAACTAGCTTTTTTTTTTTTTAATTGAGACAGAGTCTCACTTTGTCACCCTCTGTAGAGTGCTATGGCATCACAGCTCACAGCAACCTCAAGCTCTTGGGCTTAAGCGATTCTCTTGCTTCAGCCTACCTTAGTAGCTGGGACTGCAGGCGTCTGCCACAGTGCCCCGATATTTGTTTGTTTGTTTTAGTTTAGCAGGCCCAGGCTGGCTTGGGACCCACCAGCCCCGGAGCATGTTGGCACTCTAATCACTGAGCTTCAGGCACACGGAAAACTAGCTATTATTATTTACCTTCTTTATTTCCTGCAACTCCTGTGCACAAAATACACCTGCAGCAAGCCACAGAACCCATGCAAAAGTAATCAGAGATACAGGGAGCTGCATGATTAACAACCAGCGGGACATGAGAGAATTTGGAATTAGGTTAAAAGGCTTGTCTTGAGGGCAACGGTACTGCCAGGAAAGGCAAACAAGATTTTTGCACTTGAAGAGTATACAGTTCCCTAAAGCAGGTTTCTCTAACAAAGAGAGGAAACCATGAATGTAAAATCAGGTACAAGGCCTTGGAAGGGGCCTAAGGCTTAAGTCTGACGAAAAATCCACCCCTGGTTGGAACTAACAGCTTATGAGAAAGGGGGGAAAGGTGCTGAGAGGGCGATTTGGCTATTTTTACATCTGTACCGAATGAGGCTCAGATGTCACACTGCTAGGAAGAGGTGCTTAGATATGAGACCGCTGGGGAGGGCACAGAGAACACATACGCCAAACACCCTGCTGCTGAGCGGCCCCTGTGGCTCAGTGAGTAGGGCGCCGGCCTCATATACCGAGAGTGACGAGTTCGAATCCGGCCTAGGCCAAACTGCAACAACAAATAGCCGGGAGTTGTGACGGGCGCCTGTAGTTCCAGCTGCGTGGCGCCCTCGAGGGCGACAAAGTGATACTGTCTCAAAAAACAAACAAAAAAACACTCTAACACTTTGCTGCGAACTTTGAAAGAAAAGGCTTGTTTAGTAAGGAGCGGAGTCTGGCGATTGGAGACTTTGGTAGCTGCGGGCTCTTCAAGAGCCAGCTCACCCTTCGCGGGCAATGAACTTATGAAAAGCAGTGGCAGGAAGCTCCCAACAAAGAGGTCTTCGCAGGTGGAGTTGAGCAAGTTCGCTTGCATGGGTCTGTGTTCGCTTCCGCTGCCTGGCAGGGCTATGGCTTTCCCAGCTCACATAAGCTGATCACTTGTCCCAGTGGGCGCTGGGCCGGCGGGCAGGCAGCCCTAGAGGATTTTCTTCCTTTTTCTTTGGCTAGGGCTGTGTTTGAACCCGCCACCTCCACAGCGCCTACTCCTTTAGCCACAGGCGCCGCCCAGCCCTGTGGAGGATGATTTCATCCGTGTGCAGTTGTTCCCAGGTCTGAAATCCAGGTGCAAAATGCCGTCTCTTGCTGTCTTGCGAGCGTCCGGACTGTTCCGAGGGGGCCTGAAAAGTTGGGCGCAGTGCTGGGGGCCTCCTCCGCTGAGATCTCATGGCCCGATGACTTGGGCTCCTGCACGGACAGCGGCTACGCTGAGCCTGGAACCCGCGGGCCGCTGCTGCTGGGACGAGCCGGTGCGCATCGCCGTGCACGGCCTGGCCCCGGAACAGCCGGTCACGCTGCGCGCGTCTCTGCGCGACGAGAGGGGCGTGCTCTTCCGGGCCCACGCGCGCTACCGCGCCGATGCCCGCGGCGAGCTGGACCTGGCGCGCGCGCCCGCCCTGGGCGGCAGCTTCGTGGGCCTCGAGCCCATGGGGCTGCTCTGGGCCCTGGAGCCTGAGAAGCCCTTGCTGCGGCTGGTTAAACGCGACGTGCAGACTCCCTACGCGGTGGAGCTGGAGGTGCTGGACGGCCACGGACCGGAGTCCGGGCGGCTGCTGGGCCGGGCGGTGCACGAGCGCGGCTTCCTGCGGCCCGGGGTGCGGCGGGAGCCGGTGCGCGTGGGCCGGGTGCGGGCCACGCTCTTCTTGCCGCCAAGTGAGCGTCCGCTGCCCTAATTATGCCGGCTGCTTGTCCCTCTTCCTCTGGCTTTTACACTGAGAAAGGAGGTAACTTTCTGGAGGTCAGTGTAAAGGAGACAGGAAAGGAATGGAAGGTTGGCGTGGGAGGTGGCCCTGCTGCTCCAAAACTAAGAGGTCCTTCAAATTTGGTACTATTAAAAGACCTCGTAAGGAAGGGTTGAGGATACTTGAAAATTTTAAAATAAAACCAAAGGTAATTTAGTTTGGATTTTTAAATTTTTTTTTGTGTGTGTGTGGTTTTTGGCAGGGGCTGGGTTTGAACCCGCCACCTCTGGCATATGGGACCTGTGCCCTACTCCTTGAGCCACAGGCGCCGCCCTTAAGTGTTTTTTAGTTTTGCAACTTTTTAAAAAACTCTCACAGCATGTTGTTTACATACGTAGATTAGCATCTCCAATAGGAAGAAGGCCTTTTGCTGTCAACTGCAAATCTGAGATAATTGGATATTTTTACATAAAGACCAGCTGGCTAAGGAAAAGATGTTTATCCTTACTAATAATCAAGGAAGTGCAAAATAAAGCTGCAGAGTATATATATTTCATACCCTCAAAAGTGGCAACACTTTAGAAGTCAAACATTACCAATTGATGACAAGTACAGAGGACATGAAACCCACATGCACTGCTAGCAAAATATCCATCTACTCTGGGGAACAATTTTTTTTTTTTTTTTTTTTTGAGACATAGTCTCACTATGCTACCCTCAGTGGAGTGCAATGGTATCACAGCTCACAGCAACCTCAAACTCTTGGGCTTAAGTGATTCTCTTGCCTCAGCCTCCCAAGTAGCTGGGACTACAGGCATCTGACACAACGTCTGTCCAGCTATTTTTTGTTGTTGTTTTCGTTGCCATTGTTGCTTGTAGGCCCCTGCTGGGTTCAAACCCACCAGCCTGGGTGCATGTGGCCAGCACCCTAACCACTGAGCTATGGGCGCCAAGCCTGGGGAACAATTTGTTTTTAGTTAGTTTAATATGTCATTTGAAGGGATCATGGTGAAACATTCCTTTTTCGTTGGTTGGTTAGCTGAAAGATCAACTCACAATTATGGTAGATTAGTAAGAGAAAGGTTTATTGGCTCAGCTCTGGTGCTCAGTGGTTAGGGCACCGCCCACATAGACACGGCTGTCAGTTAGGAAACTGGCCTGAGCCTGCTAAACAACGACAATTACAACAAAAAAATACCCGGTTGTTGTGGTGGGCGCCTGTACTCCCAGCTACTTGTGAGGCTGAGGCAAGAGAATCGATTGAGCTCAAGAGTTTGAGGTTGCTGTGAGCTGTGACTCCAGAGCACTCTACCCGGGTGAGAGCTTGTGCTCAATGTATAAATAAATAAATAAGGTTTATTTCCAAATACCATGAGCATGGTGGGAACCACAAAAATGATTACCTCATGTCTCAGTGATAGAGACCTTTTATAGATGCCTTTTGGGGGGAGAATGTGGAAAATACAGGGACAGCAAGAGATTGCTAGAGGGGGTGTACGTGTAGATAGGTGGAAATAGATTGATTTGGAGATTAACCTGAGAGACAGGTATCATGCTTCAGATAACCCTGGGGCCAGGTCTATTGGCATGTAATAAGGAAGTCAGCAGCCCCTTTTTGATTCTGAATCAAGTTACTCAGGTTTTATGTTTACAGAGGAAAGCCCTCCTTAAAATATTCTGTATACTAAGGAGTCATATTTTAGGGCAAAATTTCCTTAGCTCTTTCACATTGTACTCATATATGTGTGCCAGGAGACATGTTGTCCATAAGCAGAAACTATTGGAAACAGCCCACATGCCCATTCATAAAGAATTGATGAATAAATTGAAGTATATTTCCAGCAGTTGAAGTGGTTGAACTATAGCTACAAAACATAATCAACATGGCTGAATCTCCAAAATAGTGTTATGTGAAACAAATTCTCAAAAAACACATTGAATATCTTTCCACTTAGATAAAATTTTAAAAATATGCAAAATAAAATATTATTTCAGTTACACATTGAAGTGCTAATACTATAAAGAATATCAAGAGAATAAGAAACAGAAAGTACAGGATAAGGGAGGTGGAGGAAAGGGACACATTCGGGATCTTAGTACTTAAAAACCATTTATTTTATTTTTTTAGAATTAACCAGTTACCCAAGTAAATACTGAACAACTTCTTCTTTTTTTTTTTTTTTTGTAGAGACAGAGTCTCACTGTACCGCCCTTGGTAGAGTGCCGTGGCGTCACACGGCTCACAGCAACCTCCAACTCCTAAGCTTACGCCATTCTCTTGCCTCAGCCTCCCGAGCAGCTGGGACTACAGGTGCCCGCCACAACACCCGGCTATTTTTTTTTGTTGCAGTTTGGCTGGGGCCGGGTTTGAACCCGCCACCCTCGGCATATGGGGCCGGCACCCTACTCACTGAGCCACAGGCGCTGCCTTGAACTACTTCTTAAACCAACTTTTGGCTATAATGTGTTTGCTTTATTATTCTTTAAATTTTATATGTGAAATACAAACTTTTTATGTAAATGAAGAGAATATCTAATAAGTGGAATCATAAGAATGCGTATGTAGCCTTTTGAGTCTGTTTCCATTCACTTAAGCTGTATGTGTAAGTGCATTCTAGTAAGTGAATGTTTTTGAGATTCATTTGTGTTCCTCTGCGTATCAGTCCCTTTAGTTTCTTAGTACTCCATTATATGGATGTACACAGTTTTGTTTATTCATTTGCCAGTTGAAGGATATTTGGGTTCTTTTCAGTTTTTGGAGATAATTAATAAAGTCACTATGCATACATGCATACAAGTTTCTGTGTGAACACAAGTTTTCATTTCATTTGTTGGGCTCATTATCTAGGAATAGGATTGTGGTAAGTATATGTTTAACTTAAGAAACTGCCCAACAGGCTTAGCGCCTGTGGCTCAAGCAGCTAAGGCGCCAGCCACATATACCTGAGCTGGCAGGTTTGAATGCAGCCCCGGCCCACCAAACAACAACGGCTACAACCAAAAAAAATAGCCTGGTGTGTGGCAGGCACGTGTAATCCCAGCTACTTGGGAGGCAGAGGCAAGAGAATCGCTCGAGCCCAGGAGTTGGAGGTTGCTGTGAGCTGTGATGTCAAAAAAAAAAAGAAAAAGAAAAGAAACTGCCCAACTGTTTTCCCAAGTGACTGTATTTTGAATTCCTGCCAGAATTGTATGAGGGTTTAATAGCTCTGCCGCCTCACTAGTATATGGCAGCGTCAGTTTTGGAGGGGAGAGTTCAGTGTTTTTGTTGTCATTGTTTATAAATTTTTTTTTTTTTTTTTGCAGTTTTGAACTCGCCACTCCAGTATATGGGGCCGGCACCCTCCTCCTGTGAGCCACAGGCACTGCCCTATAAATTATTTTTATTTTTTATATTATTGGGGGAAAATTATTATTAAAAAAAAATCTTCTTGAGACAGTCTCCCTCTGTTGCCATGGTTAGAGTGCCATGATGTCATAGCTCACAGCAACTGCAAACTCCTGAGTTCAGGAGATTTTCCTGCCTCAGCCTCCCACGTAGCTGGGACTACAGGCACCTGCCACAATGCCCAGCTATTTTATTTATTTTTATAGTAGAGACAGGGTCTCACTCTTGCTCAGGCTGGTCTTGAACTGAGCAGCTCAAGTGATCCACCTGATTTGGCCTCCCAGAGTGCTAGGAATACAGGTGTGAGCCACTGTGCTAGGCCTTATAAATTATTATTATTATTATTATTATTATTTTTTGAGACAGAGTCTCACTATGTTGCTCTTGGTAGAGTACTGTGGCATCACAGCTCACAGCAACCTCAAACTCTTGGGCTTAAGCGATTCCTTTGCCTCAGCTTCCCAAGTAGACTACAGGTGCCTGCCACAAGACTTGGCTATTTTTTGTTTCAGTTGTCATTGTTGTTTTAGATGGCCCAGGCTGGTTCGAACCCTCCAACTTCTGTGTATGTGGCTGGCGCTTTAACCACTGTGCTACGTACAGGTGCCGAGCTGCTTATAAATTATTTTTAATCTCAAAAGTAATACAGTCTCTTTGTAAAAATCTGTGATGCTTTGAGGCTTTGAATGTAGACAGGAATGTAGATTTAGCCTATGCCAATCTCTAGATTAGTATTTCTCTTTTCTTTTTTTTTTTGAGACTGAGTCTCACTCTGTCACCCTGGATTGAGTGCCCTGGTGTCATCATAGCTCACAGCAACCTCAAACTCTTGGGCTCAAGCCATCTTCTTTCTTCAGCCTCCTGAGTAGGTTGGACTACCTACAATACATGGCTAATTTTTTTCTCTTTTAGTAAAGATAGGTTGGCCTTGAACTGCAGAGCTCAAGTGATCCTCTCCTGTCAGCCTCCCAGAGTGCTAAGATTATAGGTGTGAGCCACTGTACCTGGCCAGTGTTTTTCACAACCTTTTTTTATCTCATGGCATACTTGAACCTAGAGTTAAATTTCCATGGCATGCTTAAATTATGCAAAAAAAGAGTAAAAAAAGAATATACTGGGCGGCGCCTGTGGCTCAGTCGGTAAGGCGCCGGCCCCATATACCGAGGGTGACGGGTTCAAACCCCGCCCCGGCCAAACTGCAACCAAAAAATGGCCGGGTGTTGTGGCGGACGCCTGTAGTCCCAGCTACTCGGGAGGCTGAGGCAAGAGAATCGCTTACGCCCAGGAGTTGGAGGTTGCTGTGAGCTGTGTGAGGCTACGGCACTCTACCGAGGGCCATAAAGTGAGACTCTGTCTCTACAAAAAAAAAAAAAAAAAAAAACAGAATATACTTACTGTACTTTGAACTTCTTTCAAAAACAATTTAATTAATGATCTTTAAAATATTTTTCAGCAGGCTTGGCTCCCATAGCTCAGTGAGTAGGGTGCCAGCCACATACACTGAGGCTGGTGAGTTTGAGCCCAGCCTGGGCCTGCTAAACAACAATGACAACTACAACCAAAAAAAAAAAAATAGCTGGGTGTTGTGGCGGGCGCCTTTAGTCCCAGCTACTTGGAAGGTTGAGGCAAGATAATCGCTTAAGCCCAAGAGTTTGAGGTTGCTGTGAGCTGTGACATTACAGCACTCTACACAGGGCGACATAGTGAAACTCTGTCTCAAAAAATATATATATATTTTTTCTCAGCACACCTAAGATCCTCCCATGGCACACTGGAGTGCTGTGGCACATTGGTTGAAAATCACTGCTGTAGATGTTTGAAGACCAAGGTGTTTCAGCATTTCTGATTGTTAGTAGAAAACTTTGATATCGCCAAGTAGGCAACAAATGGCTTTTGTTATCACTGCAAAGAGTTTCAAGAATAGTTTCATTTTAGGGTGGTGCCTGTGGCTCAAGGAGTAGGGTACCAGCCCCATATACCAGAGGTGGTGGGTTCAAACCTGGCCCCAGCCAAAAACTGTAAAAAAAAAAAAAAAAAAAAAAAGAATAGTTACTTTTGTGTTTTATTTTCTTTCTTCCCTAGAACCTGGGCCCTTTCCTGGGATTGTGGACATTCTTGGAGCTGGAGGTGGCCTCCTGGAGTACCGAGCTAGTCTGCTGGCTGGGAAGGGCTTTGCTGTGATGGCTCTGGCTTATTATAACTATGAAGACCTCCCCAAGAGCCTGGAGACCCTCCACCTGGAGTACTTTGAAGAAGCTGTCAACTACCTGCTCAATCACCCTCAGGTTAGCTCTTCTCTGAGTTTTATGGGCTACCTTTTAGGTCTCCTCCTCCTCCAACAGAAGTTGGCTCATTTATCACAGCTCCTCCTTACCCAGCATACACTACCTTTTATAGTCACTCTCATAGACATCTTCTACACAATTCTGTATTACTATCATACACTTTCTGCTAGTAAAGATGTTCGTAGTTGTTATTATGGAATTTTAAATTCCAATATTTTATAATATTTCATAATGAGTCCAAACACATTTAGGAAGCCTTGGTTTGATATAGGAAGTAAATGGAAAGAGGAAAGGAGTTGCTGTCTCTGGAGGTGCCAGATTCAGTGTTTGAATTTAACAGTTCTCTCTCCTAATATCTCCTTGTCCTGAGTACAAAATTAAGATTTTTTTCTTCTATTAAATTTTAAGGGAGAAACATGGTAGTCAGAGAACCTGGATACTAGGTATGTTTTGAGGGTTCTAGATTTAGCATATCAGGGGATTTGAAGATAAATCTTGCTTATTATATAAGTCAATCAGAGCTCAAGGTTAATCGCACTGAAGCTCATAAAAAAGGTGATAGGAGAGTTGAGCACAGTGGTGTGAGCCTGTAGTCCCAGCTATTTGGGATACTAAGGCAGGAGGATCACTTGAGCCCAGGAGTTCAAGACTATCATGAATTGTGATCGTGCCTGTGAATAGCCACTGCACTCTAGCCTGGGCAACATAGTGGGACTCTGTCTTGAAAAGAAAAGAAAAAGGTGATAGGGGGACAGGAGAGGTGGCTCATACCAGTGATCCTCCCACTCCAGGAGGCTGAGGTGAGTGGATTGCCTGAGCACAGGAGTTTGAGACCAGTCTGAGCAAACATGAGACCCCTTCTCTACTAAAAATAGAACTACCCAGGTGTTGTGGTGGGCACCTGTAGTCCCAGCTACTCAGGACGCTGAGGCATGAGGATCACTTGAGCCCAGGAGTTTGAGGTTGCTATGAGCTACGACACCATGGCACTCTTCCCAGGGCAACAGAGTGAGACTCTGTCTCAAAGACAAACAAACAGAAATGTTTTTGTTTTTTTTTTCTCATTGTATCTTTAGGTCTTTGTCAGGAGAATGACATTAAACTCTAGCTCTGCTCTGATGAGGCTCCAGGAGATTTGGATGTGGATGTTTACACTATGCCTTTCATGGGATTATTTTTATCCTGGTAGATGGCCTAATGCCTAAGTATCTGACATTTGACCAGATGTCCTTTTTAGAGGAAATTTGTTTGTATTTGTTTAATGCCCTGTTTCTCTTACCAGACTCAGGTCCGGTTTGTTCCTAACAAGATAGCCACTCTATAAGATAGCCCTGACCTGGAAAGAAGTTAGCTGTGTGGGTCAGGTGAGACACAGAAGAGGCAGTAAAATGAAAAACATGAAATAACAGAAGCAGTTTATTACTTACAGATCCAGAGTAAAAGGATGGTATAACTTACAGACATGCACATTCAACTAAGGAGTGGGAGAGAGAGAGAGAGAACCTGTGGGCCAAGTGCTTTATTGGGGCTGAGGGTGTTACTCAGGCATATTTTTCCATAGGGGATTATGAATTGGCCAGTTTTTAGAAATGATGCAGAAGGTAGGGAATTTATTTCCATGACTCTGGTCTTGGTCATTAGGTTTTAATGCAGTCAGCAGCAATGAGCATCCCCAGTGTCCATTAATCCTGCCACACTTCACTGGCATATTTACTTTTCACGTCTGGGAAAGACTACTTCATACCTTATCCTGTCTCCTCTAGACCCTGTAACTCCCACTTCCCCCTCACTTTTTTTTTTTTCTGAGACAAAGTCTCACTCAGATGCCTCAGTTGAGTGTTGAGGCATCATAGCTCAACAACTCTGTAACCCCCACATCCCCCTCATACAGAGGTATGTTGGGTTTTGGGTTTGTGGGAAGAGGCACAAGTGGGTTATATCATAAACTGCCACACACAGGGGAAGTCTTCAGTAGGCCAATGATGTTGGGGGTACAACTGGGTTTCAAATAACTTATATAAGGCAACTGTATTGAGACAGCAACTGTATTGAACAAATTTATGTCAGGTGCTTCCTTGGACACAGGACAGAGGGCAGAAATGTTCATGTGAAAATTAGATTTGGCAGTAAGAAAATAGTATCTGTTATCATTTTAATGAAGTATGAAGAACTGATGATCACACACTGTACTACAGCCTGGGTGACAGAGTGAGGCACTATTCCTACCCAAAAAAAGTATGAAGAGCTAAAAGTAAGTGGGAAAGGCCGAGCGTGGTGGCTCACACTCTGGGAGGCCAAGACAGGTAGATTGCCTTAGCTCAGGAGTTTAAGACCAGCCTGAGCAAAGCAAGACCCTGTCTCTACGAATAGAAAAACTAGCTGTGAGTTGTGGCAGGCATCTGTAGTCCCAGCTACTTGGGAGGCTGAAATAAAAGAATCGTTTCAACCTGAGAGTTTGAGGTTGCTATGAGCTATGATGCCTCAACACTCAACCCCAGGGCATCTGAGTGAGACTCTGTCTTGGCAAAGAAAAAAAAAAACTGAGGGGAATGTGGGGGTTACAGGGTCTAGAGGAGATAGGAGAAGGTGTGAAGTAGTCTTTTACAGAAGTGAAAAGCAATTATACCAGTAAAGTGCAGCAGGACTGATGGACACTGGGGATGTTCATTTGAAATTTGTGGTCATGAAATGAAAGTGAGGTCTGTTACCATCAATGTATATATTTTTTTCCTCTACCAATGTTCATTTGCACAAATGCAGTCCTGGATGAAGTGAATAGGTAGATTTAATCAGAGTTAGCATTTTTCCAGGTCTGTATGATCAAAGTTTGCAATGGAGTGATAACGAATGAAGCATGAAATTTAAGCTGGAGAAGATGGGAAGTGAAAACAGGAGAGAGATATTGATAGTGAAAAAGTGGTAGCCAGGGTTGCAAAGAAGTGGACACAGGGGTTATCAGAATGGCTAAACTGAAAGTATTAAAGATGGTGATCTGAGAGTGGAATGCTTAAAGATGAGATTTTGGACATGATATACTTATTGATGACTCATTTTAGTTATGATAATGGGACTGGGTGGCTTGGGTAGGACAGAGAAAAAGACCTTGGAAATACAAAGTCAAGGAAATGAGCAGCCAAAATAATTGACAGATTAGACATATGGTTGTCACTAAACAGTGATGGAGAAATTGTGGAAAAGAAGACATGGAGAGGAAGGGTAAGTAAATTTCCCAAGCCTGCAAACTGGGTAGATGGTAGAAGCCACATTCAAGCTCAGGGTTGTCTGACTTCCAAGGGTGGTACCATTTATCACACTCCCTGTTGTCTCTTTCTTCTTCTTGTGTCCCTGTCCCTTTCACAGGTAAAGGGTCCAGGAGTCGGGCTGCTTGGAATTTCCAAAGGGGGTGACCTATGCCTTTCCATGGCCTCTTTCCTGAAGGGCATCACGGCTGCTGTCATAATCAATGGCTCTGTGGCCAATGTTGGGGGAACCTTACACTACAAGGGTGAGACCCTGCCCCCTATTGGCATCAACAAAAATCAAATCAAGGTGACCAAAGATGGCTTTGCAGACATTGTGGATGTCCTTAACAGCCCTCTGGAAGGACCTGACCAGAAGAGCTTCATTCCTGTGGAAAGGGCTGAGAACACCTTCCTGTTCCTTGTGGGTCAGGATGACCACAACTGGAAGAGTGAGTTCTATGCTCATGAGGCCTCCAAACGCTTACAGGCCCACGGGAGGAAAAAGCCCCAGATCGTCTGTTACCCGGGGGCAGGGCACTATATTGAGCCTCCTTACTTCCCCTTATGCTGGGCTTCCCTGCATACTTTGGTGGGCAGTCCTGTCATTTGGGGAGGGGAGCCCAGGGCTCATGCCATGGCCCAGGTGGATGCCTGGGAGCAGCTCCAGACTTTCTTCCACAAACACTTGGGTGGCAAAGAGTTCAGGGAACTCTCTTGAAAATACAATTCATTATTTGAAGGTCTGTAGGTTAAGACTTTAATATAGTCTAAGAACATCAGTTAGATCACTTAAATGTGTTGTTATAACCTCTTCAAGTTTTTAGTATTTTCTTTTAAAAAAATATTACTATTAAAATAGTTTTCATACAAAAATGATATCCAGAATGAAAAGGGAGCCATATGTATAAACACCTTTGTTAAACTAAGACATGGAAAAGCCTCCATCTCCTTCAATACTTAGATTTTTTTTTTATTTGCAGCTTTTGGCCAGGGCTGGGTTTGAACCCGCCACCTCCGGCATATGGGGCCGGTGCCCTACTCCTTTGAGCCACAGGCGCCGCCTAATACTTGGATTTTTGTCACTACCATCATTCTCATTTCCAAAAGTAACCATTGTGATGATTTTGATTTTTTTGAAATATTATTCTTTAACATGCATAAATATACTAAATAACAAAGCTTTTTAGTGCTTAATATCATTTTAATAAGAATATTGATCTTATAAAACAAATAAGTGTTAGAAAAAGAGCACCTTTTACCTGAGATAAACCTTAGGCCACGGCAGCACCTGGAACTAACCAAAGGTTTTATTCCAGGATGGAAAAAAGAATTTCAAGGAGAAAACAGTGCTCCCAGGACACCTATTTTATGTAATCCCACAATCATTCTGTGAGTCAAATAAAAGAATGTGTGCAAGTAAAAATATGTGTGCAAGTAAAAGCTCTTGTTCACAACTTTTTTTTTTTTTTTTTGACACAGAGCCTCACTCCATTGCCTGGGCTAGAGTGCTGTGGTGTCAGCCTAGCTCACAGCAACCTCAAAACTCCTGGGTTTAGGTGATCTTCCTGCCTTAGCCTCCCGAGTCTCAGGACTATAGGTGCTTGCCAAATACCCAGCTAATTTTTCTCTTTCTTTCTTTCTTTCTTTCTTTTTTTTGAGACAGAGTCTAACTACGTTGCCCTCGGTAGGGTGCTATGGCGTCACAGCTCATAGCAACCACCACCTCTTGGGCTTAAATGATTCTCTTGCCTCAACCTCCCAAGTAGCTGGGACTAAAGGCACCCATACAACGTCTGGCTATTTTTTTTGTTGCAGTTGTCACTGTTTAGCAAGCTTGGGCCGAGGTCAAACGCACCACCCTTGGTGCATGTGGCCGGTGACATAACCACTGGGCTATGGGCGCCCAGCTGCCCATCTAATTTTTCTAGTTTTAGTGGAAACAGTCTTTCTTTGCTCAAACTGGTCTTGGACTCTTGACTTCAAATGATCCTCCTGCTTCAGTCTTCCTGTGTGCTAGATTACAGGTGTAAGCCCCTGCACCCAGCCTTGTCTATGAACATTTCACGGCAAAAGTAATCTGTCAGAATCAGTGATTGCTATTAACAGCCATTCAGCCAAAGATAGACCAGAAAGACAAAATCAGTCTAAATTGTCTCTCCCTAACAATGAAAATTTAGGTATTTCTATATTGAGCATTAGAAACCAGCAAGGTTGTTTTACATAATTAAGTAGTGAGGCTTAGATATGGATGGTTCCATTCTATGGGTCATAACATTAAACTTTTTATAGTCGAGGCTGGCGGGTTTGAGCCCAGTCCCTACCTGCTAAACAACAATAACAAATGCAACCAAAAAGTAGCCAGGCATTGTGGTGGGCGCCTGTAGTCCCAGCTACTAGGAGGCTGAGGCAAGAGAATCGCTTAAGCTCAAAGAGTTTGAGGTTGCTGTGGTGCCACGGCACTCTACCAAGGGCGACATAGTAAAACTCTGTCTCAAAAAAAAACAAAACTTTTATAGTCTAGATCAGGAGCCTTCAAACTTTCTAAACAGGGGCCAGTTCACTGTCCCTCAGACCGTTGGAGGGCCGGACTATAGTTTAAAAAAAAGCTACGAATAAATTCCTGTGCACACTGCACATATCTTATTTTGAAGTAAAAAAACAAAACGGGAACAAATACTATATTTAAAATGAAGAACAAGTAAAGTTAAATCAACAAACTTACCAGTATTTCAATGGGAACTATGGGCCTGCTTTTGGCTAATTAGATGGTCAATGTTGGGTTCCATACTTGTCACTGCTAGTCATAACAAGTGATGCAAGTGTGCATCCATTAGTCTAGATCTGGTTGGAGATTTCAGATGTTTCATTCTGGAAAAAGTCTGTTCACAGACATAAGTGCTACCAAAGATGGTTGCCATTTTGAGTGCATGGTTCCTGAGATTAGAATATGTCTCAGAGGGGAGAGATGCATAGAAATTAGGAAGGCTGCTTGACTTGAATGTGTCTTTCAGAGAGTCACAATTCTGCAGTTCAGCCAGTTCCATTTGGTAAATCGTATCCACATTTTCAATGTCAATAGAAAATGGGTTACGGGAAAGCCGTATGTCCTGTTCATGGAGATGAAGCTCTTTAAATTTAAATTGGAACACCTTTTGCAACTTTTCCAGTGAATCCACACATGTTTTATCTGGGAATGCAACCAATGGATTTTCCGCTAACAGATTTTGAGTTGTGGGTAGATAGCAGGAATTTTCCTCCTTCACTTGTTAGATGAGGAAGCCTAATTTTACTCCAAATGCTTTCACATGTGATTGCATATCACAGATGAGCTTCCCCTTTCCTTGAAGTTGCACATTGAAATTATTGAGTTGCTCTGTTACATCTATCAGAAAGGCAAGGTGCCATTTCCATTCTGCATCATTGAGCTCTGGTACTTGTGTTTTGAAAGCAGAAAAGCTGTAATCTGTGGAAGCAGGTCATAGAAATGTTTCAAAATTCTCCCTTGACTCAGCCAAGGGACTTCTGTGTGGTACGGAACATCTTCACAGGCAACATTTGGCTCAGACAGAAATTCCTGAAATTGTCTGTGGTTTAGTGTATTACCTCTAATGAAGTTAACACAAGATACCACAGTTTTCATAACAGAGTCCCACTTCAGTGATTTACTACACAGCGCTTGTTGGTGGATGAGGCAGTGTATGGCTATTGGATGAGAATGGTTATGCTTGTCCATCTCTTGGTTAATGTGAGCAATTACTCCTTTCTTAGACCCCACCATGCTAGGAGCATCATCAGTTGTCACACTGGCTAGTTTTGCCCAGTTCAGCTCTAAACTATTCATGGTTTGGCAAACCTTTTCATAGATATCCTGTCCTGTAGTTGTTCCTTTGATGCTTTGCAATGCAGCAAGCTCTTCTGTGACTTCGAAATAGTCATTCGTACCACAAATAAAAATTAGAAGTTGTGCAGAATCACAAACATCATTACTTTCATCAAGTGCCAAGGAAAATGGGAAAGGTTTTTTGTGGAGTTTTGCAAATGCTGATGCAAATTGTCTCCCATTTCTTCAATCCTTCATGTAATTGAGGGTCCTAAAAGACTCACTGTACTAAATAAATCAGCCTTCTCTGAACACATCTCTTTGGCAACAGAAAGAAGGCGTTCTTTAACAAATTCTCCCTCCACGAATGGTCTGCCAGTGTATGCTATTAGCTTGGCAACTTGAAAAATTGCTTGCAGTGATGAAGTATTTAGTTGTTTCTGCTTCACAAAAGTATTTTGCTGAGTTGTCAATGTATATTTCAGTTTTAATATTTTATCTTTTCTCACTTCTCCGACCAAACGATCATCTTTATTTTTGAGTTTGATAATGTCGATGCAAATTGTATTCTTTGAACACAGACGCTTTATTCTAGCATATCAAACACACAGCTCTTTCCTTGTACTGCATGAAAAAGTAATCATAAGTCCACTGTTCTTTGAATATCCTACCCTCTGAGTCAATTTTTCTCTTTCTTGATATCATTGTTTCCTAGGAATTCCAAATTGCTATTAGTAAAATACCTATATATATATATACAGCACTCCAAAAACAATATACCAGCAATAACTTTGCCCACACAGAGACATATAGACTGCACTGCCCATCAATGCAGTCTGATCAGTGTCCATCAATGCAGCCTTGTCAGTCCACATCATTTCAGCCTCGCCAGTGCCCGTATGGTAGAACTCTGCTTTTACGTCAGGCTCACACTGGTGGTGCGGGAACTGGCACGATTACAGAGCTGGTTCCTCTACCACCTTTCCAGTTCACACTACCCTGTGCAAACTGCACTGCAATCTGTGAACTCGCACGGGAATGCGATCAGATTCCACTGCAGGAAAAAAGAAGGCTTGTATGCCTTTTTTCTTCTGAATCTAATGTGAGTTCAGCCATACAAGCATATGGCTGAACTCGCACTGCTCAGAGATTGCGACAGTGTGAACCGGGGCTTACATAGCACACAACATACAACATCATACACAACTGAATAGCAAACAGAATATAAATGCACTTACTGGCAATTAACTTGGGTTTCCTACTCCTTGGCTGTCTGCAGAGCCAGATTAAGTTCCCATGGGGCCCTAGGCAGATTACCAGTTTGGGGTCCCCATGCAATAACACTGAGCACTGACCATTTGCATTAACACTGACCACTGACCATTTGCATTAATACTGAGTGCTAACAGTTTGCATTAACACTGAGCACTTACAATTATCACAATCACTGAGCACTGACTATTTGCATTACCTCTGAGCTCTGACCATTTGCATTGCCTCTGAGCACTGACAATTAGCATTAGCACTGAGCTCTGACTATTTGCGTTATCACTGTGATGCAACCCCCCCTTAGAAACTACCCCCAACCAACTAACCAACTTAAAACAAAAGGCTTTCCTAACTTCAAAAAAAAAGGCTCTTCTAACTTCAAAAAAAATTGCCCCCATCTGCAAAAAAAAAAATACCTTCTAACTTCAGAAAAAAAAGGACCCCCTTAACTGCAAAAAAAAAGGCCCCACTAACTGCAAAATAAAAAAAAAAAAGACCTCCTAACTTCAAAAAAAAATAAACATCCTAACTTGTTCTTACCTCAGTCCTTAGGCAGCAGCAGGCTCTGCACAGGCAACCTGGTGACTCCTCAGATTACACCAGAGACTGAGATGAGGAGTCAAGAGACAGAGAGAAGGAGTGGAATTGGAGAGTAGGAGGGGATTTGGAGAGTGTGGGGCATATTCCACACATGCGCACTGCAGCCTGGACAGTGGGTTGCTAAGCAGGACGGCAATAACACCTGGCGGGGAGAGACAGAGGGAAGGAATGGAGTTGGAGAATTGGCACACATTCCACACATGCACACTGCAGCCCGGGACAAGTTGGCTACTAAGCAGGACAGGCAGCTGTGGCAAAAACCCCCGGCAGACTGGATAAATGTCCTCGGAGGGCTGCATGTGGCCCGCGGGCCGTAGTTTGAGGACCCCTGGCGTAAGCAATTCTCTTACCTCAGCCTCCCAAGCAGTTGGGACTACAGGTGCCCGCAACAACACCTGGCTATTTTTTTGTTTTTAGCAGGCCAGGGTTGGGTTCGAACCTACCAGCCCTGGAGCATGTGGCCAGCCCCCTACTCTCTGAGCTATGGGTGCCACCTCATTTTTTTTTTGAGACAGAGTTTCATTCTATCACCCTGGCTAGAGTGCCATGGTGTCATCCCAGCTCACAGCAACCTCAAATTCTTGGGCTCAAATGATCCCCTTGCCTCAGCCTCCTAAACAGCTGGGACTACAGTTACAGGCAATCACCACAACACCTGGCTAATTTTTCTATTTTTTTTAGTAGGGATGGAGACTCGACTCTACTCTTACTCAGGCTGGTCTTGAACTCCTGAGACAAACAATCCACCTGCCTGGGCCTCCCAGTGTGCTAGGATTACAGGTGTGAGCCACCTCACCTGGCCTGAACAAATTTTTAAATATTGAAATCATATCAAGTATATTCTCAGAGCCACAGTGAAATAAAATTAGAAAGCAGTATTTTTTTTATTATTATTATTTTTTTTTTGTAGAGACAGAGTCTCTCTGTACCACCCTCCGGTAGAGTGCCGTGGCGTCACAGGCTCACAGCAACCTCTAACTCCTGGGCTTACGCGATTCTCCTGCCTCAGCCTCCCGAGCAGCTGGACTACAGGCGCCCGCCACAACGCCCGGCTATTTTTTTGTTGCAGTTTGGCCGGGGCTGGGTTTGAACCCGCCACCCTCGGCATATGGGGCCGGCGCCCTACTCACTGAGCCACAGGCGCCTCCCCTAGAAAGCAGTATTAAGAAGAGCTTCACCAGTAGACAATCTAATACACATAAGAGAATAACTCAAATCAATTCAAGGTGACTGGCAAGGCAATGAGGGAGTGAGGGGAGGGGAGGCAGGCAGGGGATGGGTGGGCTCCCATTTAATGGACACAATGTTAGGGTATATGGCACACTTCTTGGGGGCAGAACATAAATGTAAGAGGAACTCTACCTAACAAATGCAAACATTGTAACCTAATTCTTTATACCTTCAAATTAACCTGAAACTATAATAAAAACAAAGAGCTTCAGAAACTGTGTGTGTGTGTGTAAATTAAACAACATGCTCCTGAATGATCACTAGGTCGATGAAGAAATAAGAATGTAAAAAAAAATTTTTTTTAGGAAGTAATGAAAATGAAAATACAACATACCAAAACTTGAGGGGTACATAAAAATCAATGGTGAAAGGGAAGTTTATAGCATTAAATGCCAACATCAAAAAAGTAGAAATTTATCAACAAGTTACCAAGATAACAATGCATCTCAAAGAACTAAAAAAACAAGTAAAATCCAAACTCAAAGTTAGGGGGAAAAAAGAAATAACAAAGAGCAAAAGAACAATACAGAAGAGACCAATGAAACTAAAAGTTGGTTCTTTGAAAAGATGAACAAAATTCATAAAATATTAGCTAGACTAACCAAGAAAAGAAGACCCAAGATAACACAATCACTAATGAAAAAAAGAGACATCACAATTTATGCTGCAGAAATTTAAAAAATTATCAGAGACTATTATGAACAAATAATACTCGCATACTAAAAACTTAAAAGAAATGGATGGTACACATCCATTTCCATTGGATGGAAAAGGTACACATACCCTTTCCTCATGAAGCATACAACCTCATGAGACTGAACCAGGAAAAAAAATAGAATTCCTGCACAGATCAATAATGAGCAATGAGATGTAATCAGTAATAAAAAAAAAAAATCTCTCCTCCATAAAGCCCACAACTAGATGGATTCACAGCTAAATGCTACATACAAAGAAGAATTAATATAGTCTTTCTAACAGTGTTCCCAAAAATATCAAGGAGGAGGGGATTCTTCCTGACTAATCTATGAGGCTAGTATCACTCTGATATTAAAACCAGACAAGGATGCCACAGAAAAAGAAAACTACAGAGAAAAATACCTAATGGACATAACCTCAAAAATCCTCACAAAATTCTAGCAAACTGAATCCAACAGCACATCAAACTATAAAACACCATGATCCTAAAGGGTTTTACACAAGGGATGCAAGCATGATTCAGCATATACAATAAACATGACACTCACATAAACAGGATTCACATAAACAAAAACCATATGACCATCTTAATAAACACAGAAAAAGCATTGGATAAATTTAGCAACCCTTCATGATAAAAATCCTCAATAAACTAGACACAGAAGGAACATACCTCAAAACAGTAAAAGCTATATATGACAAACCTACAGCCAACACCATACTTAATATTGGGGAAAAGTTTAAAGCATTCCCCCTAAGAACTGGAACAAGACAATGATACCCCCTTTCACCATTCTTTATTTATTTATTTTTATTATCAAGTCATATACACATAGATCATGAATACATTTATGCATATGTCGGGTACAATGTGTTGATTTTTTTATACAATCTGACGGGGTTATATCAAACCAATCAACATAGCTTTTGCCTCATTTACTTGATTATTGTGTTAAGACATTTATGTTGTACACTTGACAGATTTGACTTGTACCCTTGCAATATGCTCCATAGGTGTGGTCTGTCTTTTACTCTCCCTTTATCAAACTTCCCCCCTCCCCTCCCTTCCCACTCCATTTCTCTCCTTTATCCTGGACTATAGTTGTGTTCTATCTTTCATAAGAAAATGTCAGTAAATATAAGTTGGTTTCATATTAGTACTGAGTACATTGGATACTTTTTCCTCCATTCTTGAGATATTTTACTCAGGAGAATATGTTCCAGGTCCCTCCATGTAAACATAAAAGAGGTAAAGGATCCATCTTTTTTAAGGCTGCATTGTATTCCATGGTATACATATACCACAATTTATTAATCCATTCATAGGTCAATGGGCACTTGGGCTTCTTCCATGACTTGACTATTATGAATTGAGATGCAATGAATAATCTGATGCAAATATCTTTTTTGCAAAGTGATTTTGGTCTTTTGGATATACTCCTAGTAAATGAATTGCAGGATCCAATGGCAGGTCAATTTTGATTGACCTGTCAGTCAGATCCCTGAATGTTCTCCAAACTTCTTTCCAAAAGGAACATATTAGTTTGCATTCCCACCAGCAGTGGAGAAGTGTTCCCTTTTCTCCACATCCACGCCAACATCTGTAGTTTGGGGATTTTGTGATGTGGGCTACTCTTACTGGAATTAGATGGTATCTCAAAGTGGTTTTGATTTGCATTTCTCTGATGATTAAAGATTATGAGCATTTTTTCATGTGTCTGTAGACCATGCACCTGTCTTCTTCGGAGAAGTTTCTGTTCAGGTCTCTTGCCCATAGTGAAATGGGATCACTTTTTTTTTTTTTTAGGACACATTAAACTTTGCTTTAATACTTCTTTGGGGGAAAAAATCACACTTTTAGTGAATAAACAAGAAACATTTTTACAGTAGCAGTAGGCTATTATTTTTATCTACCATGCCATGAATTCATAGGGAAGAGTTTCCAGTAGCTTGGGGAGGCACCTTGCCAATGAATGTGACAAAGTGTTGATTGACTTTTGAATTCATGGGAAATAGGTTCCAGCACCTTGTATCACTGTTACATGGGGTCTATTGGTTATTCTGTGTGCTATGTTGTACACCTATTATGCCATGAGTTCATGGGGAATAAATAGGTTCTTGCACCTAAAAGCATAGGTCCACTGGTACACCTGTGTGCTATGTTACATGCTTATTATGCCATGAATTCATAGGGAATGGGTTCCAGGAGCTCAGGCTCCTTTCCATTGGTTCTCACAAAGTGGGCTTCTCTGGATGGAGCAGGCTGGTGCTTCAGTTGAACCCAGGTACCTTTCTCTTTGGCTTCCTTCTTTTTCTGACCATTTTCCTTCATATGCTCAATACGAACATTAATCCTCTTGGCAAGAATATTGCCCTTAACTTGTTTGTTTACAACAATGCCAACAGCATGCTCGGTAACACTGTAGACTCTTCCACTTTTGCCATGGTAACATTTGTGTGGCATGCCTTTTTGAACAGTACCCATTCCCTTAATGTCTACAATATCACCTTTCTTGTAGATTTGCATATATGTGGCCAAGGAACAACTCCATGTTTTCTAAAAGGCCTAGAGAACATGTATCAGATGCCTCTCCTCTTTCCCTTTGTGTTTGTCATTTTGGTGAATTACTAGAAGATGGCGTCTCCGGCCGAAAGGCCACTTGTTCTTTTTTTATTAATAAGTTTGAGTTCTCTGTGGATTCTGGTTATCAGACCTTTGTTGGAAACATAACCTGAAAATATCCTCTCCCATTCTGAGGGCAGTCTACTTCTTTACTGTTCTTGGCAGTGCAGAAGCTTTTTAGTTTGATGAGATCCCAGTAATGTATTTCTGGTATTGCTTCAATTGCCCTGCGGGTCCTCCTCATAAAGTTTTCTCCCAGGCCAATTTCTTCAAGTGTTTCCCCTGCACTCTTTCCAAGAATCTTTATGGTTTCATGTATTAGGTTTAAGTCTTTTATCCAGTGAGAATCAATTTTTGTGAGAGGTGAATGTGTGGGTCCAGTTTCAGTCTTCTACAAGTCACCAGCCAATTCACCCAGCACCATTTGTTAAATAGGGAGTCTTTCCTCCAATTTAAGTTTTTGATAGGCTTATCAAAGATCAAATGACAGTAAGTGTCTGGATTCATCTCTTGGTTCTCAATTCTGTTCCATACATCTATCTACCTCTCTATTTTTGTGCCTATACCATGCTGTTTTGATCACTATAGATTTATAGTATAGTCTGAAGTCTGGTAGCATGATTTCACCTGATTTATTTTTATTTCTGAGTAATGTCTTGGCTATTTGAGATTTTTTCTGTTTCCTTATAAAATGAAGTACTAGTTTTTCCAGATCTTTAAAGTATGACAGAGGTACTCTAATGGGGATTGCATTAAATTTGTAGATTGCTTTGGGACATTTTAACAATGTTGATTCTTCCCAGTCATAAGCATGGTATGTTTTTCCATTTGTTGACATCTTCAGCTATTTCTTTTCTCAGAGTTTCATACTTCTCTTTATAGAGATCTTTCACATCCTTTGTTAGGTACACTCCCAGATATTTCATTTTCTTTGGCACTGCTGTAAAGGGAATAGAGTCCATGACTGTTTTTTCAGCTTGACTATTGTTAGTGTCTATGAATGCTACTGATTTGTGTATATTGATTTTGTAGCCTGAGATGCTGCTATATTCCTTGATCACTTCTAAGACTTTTGTGGTTGAGTCCCTGGGGTTTTCCAGGCATACAATCATCTCATCTGCGAAAAGTGAAAGTTTGATCTCCTCTGACCCTATATAGATACCCTTGATTGCCTTCTCTTGCCTAATTGCAATGGCTAAGACTTCCATTACAATGTTAAAAAGCAGTGGAGATAATGGGCAACCTTGCCTGCTTCCTGATCTGAGTGGAAATGTTTTCAATTTTACTCCATTCAATATAATATTGGCTGTAGGTTTGCTGTAGATGGACTCTATGAGTTTAAGAAATGTCCCTTCTATACCTATTTTCTTAAGTGTTCTGATCATGAAAGGATGCTGGATATTATCAAAAGCTTTTTCTGCATCAGCTGAGAGAATCATATGGTCTTTGTTTTTAAAATTTTTTATGTGATGTATTATATTTATAGATTTACATATATTGAACCAACCTTGAGAGTCTGGGATAAAGCCTACTTGGTCATGGGAATAATTTGTTTGATGTGTTGCTGGATTGTTTGCTAGGTTCTTATTGAATATTTTTGCATCAATATTCATTAGAGATATTGGTGTATAATTTTCTTTTCTTGTTGGGTCTTTTGCTGGTTTGCGGATCAGGGTGATGTTTGCTTCATAGAATGTGTTGGGAAGTATTTCTTCTTTTTCTATGTTTTGGAAAATGTTAAGTAATATGGGTACTGGTTCCTCTCTAAAGGTTTTGTAGAATTCTGATGATGCCATCTGGTCCTGGACTTTTCTTTTTAGGAAGATTTTGTATAGTTGATGCTATTTCAGAACTTGATATAGGCCTGTTCAACATTTCCACTTCTTCCTGGCTAAGTCTAGGAAGATGGTGTGATTCCAAGTATTGGTCAATTTCCTTCAGATTTTCATATTTCTGAGAATAGAGTTTTTTTGTAACATTCATTAAGAATTTTTTGAATTTCTGCGAAGTCTGTGATTATCTCGTCTCTGTCATTTCTGATTGATGAAATTAGAGATTTTACTCTTTCATTTCTGGTTAGGTTAGCCAAAGGTTTATCTATTTTACTGACCTTTTCAAAAAACCAACTTTTTGATTCATTGATCTATTGTATAATTATTTTATTTTCAATGTAATTTAATTCTGTTCTAACTTTGGTTATTTCTTTTCATTTGCTGGGTTTGGGGTTGGAATGTTCTTCCTTTTCCAGTTGCTTAAGCTGTCACATTAAGTTGTTGATTTCCTCTCTTTCCATTCTTTTAAGAAAGGCTTGCAGGGCGGCGCCTGTGGCTCAAGGAGTAGGGCGCCGGTCCCATATGCCGGAGGTGGCAGATTCAAACCCAGCCCCGGCCAAAAACCACAAAAAAAAAAAAAAAAAAAAAGAAAGAAAGGCTTGCAATGCTATAAATTTCCCTCTTAGTACTGCGTTTGCAGTATCCTAGAGGTTCTGGTAGTCGGTGTCTTCATTATCGTTTTGCTCCAAAAGTTTGGTAATTTCTTTCTTAATCTCATCTATGACCCAGCTATCATTTATGCTATTTAGCATAAGATTATTTAGTTTCCATGTTTTTGTGTGAGTTTGCGGATTCCTGTTGTTACTGAGTTCAACTTTTATTCCATGATGGTCTGACATGATACAAGGAATAATTTCTATTTTTTAAAATTTGCTGAGGTTAGCCTTGTGACCTAAAATGTGATCAATTTTGGAGGAGGTTCCACGTGCTGATGAGAAGAATGTGTATTCAGTTTTGTTAGGATGAAATGTTCTGTATATGTCCGTTAAATCCAATTGTTGAATGGTTAATTTTAAGTCTAAAATTTCTTTGCTTAGTTCCTTATTGGAGGATCTATCCAATACAGCCAAAGGGGTGTTAAAATCTCCAACTATTATAGTGCTAGAGGAAATCAAGTTGCTTATTTCAGTTAGAGTCTCTCTTATAAATTGAGGAGCATTCTGGTTGGGTGCATAAATATTAATAATTGAAATCTCATCATGTTGAGTGTTTCCCTTAACAAATATGAAGTGATCATCCTTATATTTCCTTACTTTTGTAAGGAAAGGTTTAAAGCCTATTGTATCTGAGAATAAAATTTCAACACCAGCTTTTTTCTAATTTCCATTTGCCTGAATTATAGATGACTATCCCTTCACCCTGAGTCTATATTTATCTTTTAAGGTAAGATGAGATTCTTGTATGTAGCAGATATCTGACCTGAGTTTTTGTATCCAGTCAGCCAACCTGTGCCTCTTTATAGGGCAATTTAAGCCATTCACATTAATTGAGAGTAATGATAAGACTGGTATTATTTTGGGTGTCAAATTTTTCGAAATTCCAGTGGACATTTTTAATCCTTTCCCTACTGTGGAAGTTGGGTTTTGATCAAAATTTTCAGAGTGAGTTTACTTTGGTGGTAAAATGTGGTGGTGGTCATTGTGGAGGATGGGTCTGAGAATATCCTGGAAAGCTGGTTTAGTTATAGCAAATTTCTTCAGCATGTGAATATCATTAAAGTATTTAATTTCTCCATCATAAATGAAAATCAGTTTAGCTAGATAGAGGATCCTGGGTTGAAAATTGTTTTGTTTTAGGAGGTCGAAGGTAGATGACCATCCTCTTCTAGCTTGAAATGTTTCAGCAGAGAGATCTACAGTCATTCTAATATCTTCCCCTTGTAGGTTATGGTTTTCTTACATCTGGCTGCTTGCAGTATTTTCTTCTTCATATTAACTTTGGCAAAATTAATTATAATGTGCCTAGGAGATATCTTATTTGGGTTGAGTGGAGCTGGGGTTCTGAAACTGTCTGATATCTGAATTTCAGAATCTCTTGGCATGTCTGGGATGTTCTCCTTCATTATCTCATGAAGTAGAGCATCTGTGCCTTTCAAAGCCTTTCAAATTCCTATAAGGTGAATATTAGTTTTCTTCAAATTATCCCAGAGCTCTTTGAGAGAATGATCCGTTTTTGCTCTCCACTTCTCTTCCTCTTTGAGTGTTTGGGAAAGTTCAAAAGCTTTGTCTTTGATGTCAGAAATCCTTTCTTCTGCCTGTTCCATTCTGTTACTGAGGAATTCTACTGTATTTCTCATATCTTGAAATGCTGCAACTTCTTTTCTCAATGTGTCAAAATCTTTGGTGATTTTGTCTTTGAATTCATTGAATTCTGGAGACAACTTTTGAATTATTCCTAGAATTTCTAATTCCAACTTTACTTCCATTCTGTTAATCTTATTTGCCATCCAAATTCTAAATTTGATTTTTGACATCTCAGCATCTGTTTATGAAGGGGATCCTCTGGTGTGGCTGGTTTGTCATTTCTTGGGGGAGTTGATCTGTTCTGATTATTCATGTTGCCAGAGTTTTCCTACTGATTCTGTCCCATGATTGTTTTTCACTGTTTGGCTAGATGAGCAGGTAAGGTGAAATTGCATTGGAGGCTTCTGGGGTTGTGGTTGACCAGCCCTTCACCAAAGAGCTGGGACTGGTGACTGCAGCTTTTCCTCTACAGCTTTGCAAAGGACCCCTACAGTACTACAGCCTGAGACTCTGGAGACCTGCTTGGTGGGGTGGGGCTAGGTGGCTCTGTCTTGTATTCAGCTGATCTCTGTCCAGTCTTAGTGAATCAGTGACTCTGGGTTGAAGTCTCAGCTTTGGAAAAATACAAGCAACTAAGACATCCCGCCTGCCACAGGCAACACCTGGAAGAAGAAAATCAAACCTTCCCACTACAACAAAATGAGGGTATTGGCTCAGCACCTCTAGCTCAAGTGGCTAAGGAGCCAG
This sequence comes from Nycticebus coucang, assembly GCF_027406575.1. Classification (NCBI taxonomy): domain Eukaryota; kingdom Metazoa; phylum Chordata; class Mammalia; order Primates; family Lorisidae; genus Nycticebus; species Nycticebus coucang. The sequence goes on along the minus strand of NC_069788.1, from coordinate 111,875,498 downwards.
CCACATACATCTGAGCTGCAGGGTTCAAATCTAGCCTGGGCCCGCCAAACAACAATGATGGCTACAACCAAAAAATAGCCAAGGCACTGTGGCAGGCACCTAGTAATCCCAGCTACTTGGGAGACAGAGGCAGGAAAATCACTTGAGCCCAGGAGTTGGAGGTTGCTATGATTGTGATGCTACGGCACTCTACCCAGGGTGACAGCTTGAGGCTCTGTCTCAAAAAAAAAAAGAAAAAAAGTTCAAAACCAACTGTCCCAACTCCACTAGCTGGACAGTTCAAAAGGTCTCCAGCAACTAGATAGCAGGAGTCTACTGATAGCTCAAGTTTGGCTCACTCTGGTGCTCCAAGGAGTCAGAAAGGCCCATCCAGTAGAAGGTTTGGACCAAGGGGGCTGATGCCTCTTTCCCTACCTTGCTCACCCTTCACCACTGGACTCTGGTAACCCCAGTTTCTGGTAACCCCACCGCCAGTCTCTGTGGCCCAGTTCTGTCCAATAAGCAAATGTGCCAGGGTTTTGCGCCTGCCAGAGTTGAATTAAAGTCAATGCCTCCTTCTCTCGGCCACCACCCTCTACCACCAGCCGGCAGGGGAAGCTGAAGCCTGCCTGCATCAGGTACTCAATGACAACTGGAGAATGTTCCACCTGAGCTCAATCTAAGCCTGAGGATATCCAGACAGCAAATGTATTTCTCCCTCAGCCACCACATCTTTGCTGCAGCTGTTCTGCAACTCTGGTATCCCTGTAGGGTGAGGTCTGGTTCCCTTGGCAAACCACAGAGTTGGGGAGGTAACTCTCCAAAATTAGACCCCAGCAGGATCGCTCTATTAATGCTGATGTTGGGTGGGAGGTGTCTCCACTTGGGTTCGTGCACCTCATCAATTCCCAAGTCTCCACCTGTCGCGTGGAGACCCAAGCCTCTGCCCACTGCTGAGATACACTTTCTCAGAGCCAGGCCAGACACCTTCCCCTCTGTGTCTTTCTGTACTGTTACCAGATTCACTGATACTGCAAGCAATTACTCCTTAGACCCACCATTCTAGGAGCACCATCAGTTATCACACTGGCTAGTTTAGCCCAGTTCAGCTCCAAACTATTCACAGTTTGGCAAACCTTTTCATAGATATCCTGTCCTATAGTTGTTCCTTTGATGCTTTGCAGTGCAGCAAGCTCTTCTGTGACTTCGAAATAGTCATTCATACCACAAATAAAAATTAGAAGTTGTGCAGAATCACAAACATCATTACTTTTGTTGAGTGCCAAAGAAAAATAGGAAAGTTTTTTGCGGAGTTTTGCAAATGCTGATGCAAATTGTCTCCCATTTCTTCAATCCTTCATGTAATTGTAGGCCCTGAATGACTCACTGTCCTAAATAAATCGGCCTTCTCTGGACACATCTCTTTGGCAACAGAAAGAAGGCATTCTTTAACAAATTCTCCCTCCACGAATGCTCTGTCAGTGTACGCTATTAGCTTGGCAATTTGAAAAATTGCTCGCAGTGATGAAATATTTAGCTGCTTCTGCTTCACAAAAGTGTTTTGCTGTGTTGTCAATGTATATTTCAGTTTTAATATTTTATCTTTTCTCACTTCTCTGATCAAACAATCATAATTTATCTTTATGTTGAGTTTGATAGTGTTGACGCAAATTGTATTCTTTGAACACAGACACTATATTCTGGCATATCAAACACACAGCGTTTTCCTTGTACTGCATGAAAAAGTAATCATAAGTCCACTGTTTTTTGAATATCCTATACTCCAACTCAATTTTTCTCTTTTTTTTTTTTTTGTAGAGACAGAGTCTCACTTTATGGCCCTTGGTAGAGTGCCGGGGCCTCACACAGCTCACAACAACCTCTAGCTCCGGGGCTTAAGAGATTCTCTTGCCTCAGCCTCCCCAGTAGCTGGGACTACAGGCGCCTGCCATAACGCCCAGCTATTTTTTTTTATTGCAGTTTGGCCGGGGCCGGGTTTGAACCCGCCACCCTCGGTATATGGGGCCGGTGCCCTACCAGCTGAGCCACAGGCGCTGCCCAATTTTTCTCTTTCTTGATATCATTGTTTCCTAGGGATTCCAAATTGCTATTAGTAAAATACCAATATATATATATTGAGAAGACCCATGCAATCAGATTCCACTGCAGGAAAAAAAGGCACGTTTGCCTTTTTTCTTCCGAATCTAATCTACATACACTTGTATGGCTGAACTCGCACTGCTCAAGATCACAACAGTGTGAACCATGGCTTACACAGCACAGAACATACAACATCATACACAGCTGAATAGTAACAGCACACAACATACAACATCATACACAATTGAATAGTAATCAGAATATAAATGCAGGGGAGTTGGAGAGTTTGGCTCACATTTCATACATGCGCACTGCGGGCCTGAGATGAGATGGCTGCTAAGCAGGACAGGCAGTGGCGGCAAAAACACCCAGCGGGCCAGATAAATGTCCTTGGTGGGCCACATGTGGCCTGTGGGCCGTAGTTTGAGGACCTCTGATCTAGAATCTACAAGGACCTCAAATAAATTTATAAGCAAAAAACAACCCTATTAAAAAGTGGGGGAAAGATTAAAACAAAATTTTTTCAAAAGAAGATATATAAATGGCAAAAAAGTATGTCAAAATTTTCAACATTACTTATCACCAGGGAAATGCAAATTACAACACAATGGAGACTCCCTTCTCCTCTCAAAGTGGTTATTATTAAAAAGTCAAAAAACAATAGATGCTGGTATGGATACAGTGAAAGGGATTGCTTACACACTCTGGGAATGAAAATTAGAACAACCTCTATGGAGATCAGGATGGAGATTCCTCAAAGAACTAAAAGTAGATCTACCATTTGATCCAGCACTCCAACTACTGGGTATCCACCCAAAAGAAAAAAAGTCACTGTGTCAAAAATACATCTTCACCTAAATGTTTATCCCAGCACAATTCACAACTGCAAAGATGCAGAATCAACCTACGTGCCCATCAGCTGAGGACTGGATAAAGAAAATGTAGTATACGTATGTATACATCTCACACACACACATACACACACACACAAACCACACACACCCTCAACTACTACTCAGCTATTAGAATGAGTGAAATAATGTCTTTTCCAGTAACTGGAATGGAATTGGAGACCATTATCCCAAGTGAAGTATCTCAGGAACAGAAGAACAAACAGCATGTTCTCACTTATAAATGGGAGCTAAACAATGGGTATATATGTCACACAAAATGAAATTATTCCATCAGAGACTAAGAAGCCGAGGGGTGCAAGGAGAGGGGAATTAGGCATAATATCCTTGCATTTTGGGAACATTATTAAGTAAAATAAAGGTTACTTGATTGCAAGCACTGCAATACATCCGCAGGGGATCTGATAAACCAGATGGTTAGCAAGTGACTAACAGGCAAGTGGCCTATAGAGGTAAATACCCTGCCAAAAGGGATAATTCATGTTGGGGCAAGATAGAGTAGGACAAGACAAGATTTCCTTATGCTAATCAGAATAGCATCAAATTTAAAACTTATGAATTATTTCTGGGATTTTCCATTTAATATTTTTATTATTTATTTATTTTCTTTTTTCTTTGCAGTTTTTGGCCGGAGCTGGATTTGAACCCACCACCTCCAGTACATGAGGCCGGCACCCTACTCCTTTGAGCCACAGGCACCGCCCATATTTTTATTTATTTTTGAGACAGAGTCTCATTATGTCGCCCTCGGTAGAGTGCTGTCACATCACAGCTCACAGCAACCTCAAACTCTTGGCCTTAAGCGATTCTCTAGCCTCAGCCTCCCAAGTAGCTGAGACGACAGGCGCCCGCCACAATGCCCGGCTATTTTTTTGTTGTAGTTGTCATTGTTGTTTAGAGGCCCCGCCGGGTTCGAACCCTCCAGCCCGGGTGCATATGGCCGGCGCCCTAACCACTGAGATACCCGCACGGAGCCCATTTAATATTTTTAGACCACAGTTGACCACAGATAACTAAGACCACAGAAAGTTGTGAAAATTCACTGAACTATACGTGTAGGATCTGTGCATTTTATTTATTTATTTTGAGATAGAGTCTCACTAGGTCGCCCTTGGTAGAGTGCTGTGGAGTCACAGCTCACAGCAACCTCAAACTCCTGGGCTTAAGTCATTCTCTTGCCTCAGCCTCTCAGTAGCTGGAACTACAGGCACTCCTCCACAACTCCTGGTATCCTGGTATATATATATATATGGTATATATGGTATACATATACATATATTGGTTTTGCTTTTGGTTTTGGCTGTAGGTGTCCTTGTTTGGCAGACCCGAGCTGGGTTCGAACCCACCACCTCTGGTGTATGTGGCTGGCGCCCTAGCTGTTGGGCGACAGGCGCCGAGCCAGTAAGTTCTATCTCATAAAAATCTTTAAAAAGAAACGTCATGGATCACATGAAGGGACTCGATCTCATTTACCTCAGGTTTCACCACGAATCGAACACGCAATAACTTTCAGTCCAGCAAGTGGGGCAGAGAAGCGTCCTCAGGGCGGTTTAGGGCCACACCCACAACCTCTGGGCGCCCTCGCGCGCTCCGCCTCGGAGCCCGCAGTGGAGCCCGCTACCTTTAGCCTCAGAGGAGTCCCGGGTGTCGGGTCCACGGATCTCAAGCGACCAGACGCCTCCCGGGCTGCTCAGCGCCTACCGCTCCTGACGCCAGGGGACGCCAGATCCCATCGGGACTCTCGACCTGACTCCGTGACTTCGGACGCACCCGTGACTTAGGTCTCCGGTTTCTCCGCTCAGATCCGAGATGACAGCAACGCTGAGCCTGGAGCCCGCGGGCCGCTGCTGCTGGGACCAGCCGGTGCGCATCGCCGTGCACGGCCTGGCCCCCAAGCAGCGGGTCACGCTGCGCGCGTCCCTGCGCGACGAGAAGGGCGCGCTCTTCCAGGCCCACGCGCGCTACCGCGCCGATGCCCGCGGCGAGCTGGACCTGGAGCGCGCGTCCGCCCTGGGCGGCAGCTTCGCGGGGCTCGAGCCCATGGGGCTGCTCTGGGCGCTGGAGCCCGAAAAGCCTTTCTGGCGCTTTCTAAAGCGCGACGTGCAGACGCCCTTCGCCGTGGAGCTGGAGGTGCTGGACGGCCACGGGCCCGAGGCCGGACGGCTGCTGGGCCGGGCGGTGCACGAGCGCGGCTTCCTTCGGCCCGGCGTGCGGAGGGAGCCTGTGCGCGCGGGGCAGGTGCGCGCCACGCTCTTCCTGCCGCCAGGTGAGCGGAGGCTGTGGGGATGGTGTGAGCGTAGGTGGCCTGCGCTGCCGGTAGCTTCCGTGCTGCTCCAGCTCTGGAGCCATGTCAGAAAAGCTGGCATTGACTGCCAGTAGCCACTCGACCACAACGCAGGATTTTGATAGTAAGTTCTGCAGTGTGCGTTTACTTGTATTATGCCGTGAAATCTCTGCAAGGGGGGTGTTACTATTCTTTAGATTAAAAGCTAGTGTCAGGGCTCGGTGCCCATAGCTCAGCAGTTAGGGCGTTGGCCACTTACACCGAAGCTGGCGGGTTCAAACCCGGCCCGGGCCTGCTGAACAACAATGACAACTACAACTACAACTAACGGTGGCTGGTGTCTGTAGTCCCAGCTACTTGGGAGGCTGAGGCTAGAGAATCGCTTGAAGCCGAGAGTTGGAGATTGTTGTGAGCTGTGACGCTACAGCACTCTACCAAGGGCAACATAGTGAGACTCTGTCTCAAAGAAAAAAAAGCTAGTGGCAGATTGGTAGGTGCCCTGTGCTCTGTGCTATTAAGCACTCCCCTACATCAGCCCCACTGTTCTTAGACAAAAAGCTCACTGTCAAGGAGTTTGTTGCCATGTCTTCTCTAGTGTCCTGGGCACACTGGGCTTTTTCTCCACTTCTTCACGTCTGGCTTTACTACAGACATGAAGTAAAAGGCCTTCCACACCTAAAGCCATCTCTGGATATTTCTAATTCTTTCCTCTGTTTTCATATAGACGTCTGAAATATCAGTACACACACCCCCCAAAAAAAGTTTTGATTCAGATTAATTCTTTTTTTTTGGTGAGGCAGAATCTCACTTTGTCATGTTGGGTAGTGTGCTTCAGCGTCATAGCTTACAGCAACCCCGGACTCTTGGACTCAACTGATCCTCTTGCCTCAACCTCCCACGTAGCTGGGACTACAGGCTCCCACCACAACACTAGGCTATTTTTTTTTTATTTGTTTGTTTAGCAGGCCCAGGCTGGGTTTGAACCCATCAGTCTCAGTGAATGTGGCCAGCACCCTAACTGCTGAGCTACAGATGCCGAACCCTGGCTAATTTTTTTTTTTTTTTTTAGTAGAGAGAGATCTCACTTTGCACGGACTGGTCTCAAACTCCTGAGCTCAAGCTGCCTACTCCTGTCATCTGCCTCCTCCTCCCAGAGTGCTAGGATTACAGGCCTGAGCCAATGCTTCCCCCAGCCCAGATTGTTAATTGTTAATCTTCAGCAGCACACTGTGTTAACATTAACGCTGTCTGAAATATGAAATCCCTCCTTTCATGATGTATTTATTCATTAACAAAAGACTTTGTTACTTAAAGATTCTTAGAATCTTGCCAATAAATTAGCATAGAATCATCTGGAGGGTCAAATTATCCATGAGAAGATACTCTGTGTTTTAGATTTCTCTCTCTCCAAGGACCTTTGTATCCCTTCTCAGTGACTCAGGCATTTGGTCTCTTTCCTTTGATTATACCCTGTTTCCCCCAAAATAAGACAGTGTCTTATATTAAGTTTTGCTCCCAAAGATGCACTAGGTCTTATTTTCAGGAGACGTCTTATCTTTCCTGTAAGTAGGTCTTATTTTCGGAGGATGTCTTATTTTCGGGGAAACAGGGTAGGAACCCACTAGATTTAGGATTTAGAATGGTGTGTAAAAGGAAAGCAAATTCTTTGAATTGTATAATGCCTTGCCTTTATAATTTCTGTTTTCTAGGACCTGGACCCTTCCCAGGGATCATTGACATCTTTGGTCTTGGAGGGGGCCTGTTGGAATATCGAGCCAGCCTTCTGGCTGGCCATGGTTTTGCCACATTGGCTCTAGCTTATTATGACTTTGAAGATCTCCCAAAGCAAATGGATGGCGTACACCTGGAATACTTTGAAGAAGCCTTGTGCTACATGCTTCAGCACCCCCAGGTTCTCCCATGTCCTTTATTTAATCAGGCTCTCTAGAAGCATTTCCATAGAGGGTGTCACCTGTACTAGTTGCAGTGATGCTGCTCTTTTCTTTTCACAAAGATTTCTTTTGGTAACTTCCTTGGTTGAAGGTGCCAGCTTTCAACCAGTTATGTAGAGTTTATCTGATGGCTTCATAATATAGTATTAATCATAAAATCTATGTGAGATTTAATTTAGTAATAATAAAATCCCTTTGTAATCTAAATCAAACTTTTATTATCTTTGCATGATTTAATTTTCTGATGTCAGATTATGTTCTCAGATTTTCATCAGCATTTGTCCACTCCTTTCAGAAGCTAAGAACTACTTATTTGGTCACCTTAGCCTTGCATTATAATCATTTACCAGTATACATTGACGGGGATTGATCAATGATTCAAATCTTGGAACAGAATTTTAGATATACACTATTGGATACACAACCATGTTAAGACTTGTATTGGGCCTACCTGAATGAGGCCCTGAACTTGATAGGCTTCATGTGGCTCAGCCTTCTATAGTGGATGATCCTCTGGATATTATCAAATATGCCAAGGAGTTTAAGATTTGTTGGCCATAATGGGGGGAAGAAACTCCACTGTCATCTGTGGTTGATTCTTTTGTGGATAATTCCCAGATTCATTAGCTAGCATTAGCTAGCAATATCTCTAATGCATTCCAAAAAAATATTTTTGTGTTGGATGAGTTTTTAATTCTTCTCTCTTCTTTTCTTCCAGATAAAGGGCCCAGGTATTGGGCTTTTGGGCCTTTCTCTGGGGGCTGATATTTGTCTCTCAATGGCCTCATTCTTGAAGAATGTCTCAGCCACGGTTTCCATCAATGGATCTGTATCCGGTGGAAGGACAGGCATACACTATAAGCAGACCAGCATCCCACCATTGGACTATGACCTGAGGAGAACCAAAGTAACTTTTTCAGGACTCCTGGACATTGTGGATGTAGGGAATGCTATGGTTGGGGGGTGTGAGAACCCCAGCATGATTCCAATAGAGAAAGCCCAGGGGCCCATCCTCTTCATTGTTGGTCAGGACGACCACAACTGGAGGAGTGAGTTATATGCCCAGGTAGCTTCTGAACGGTTACAGGCCCATGGAAAGGAAAAACCCGAAATCATGTGTTACCCTGGGACTGGGCATTACATCGAGCCTCCTTACTTCCCCATGTGCCCAGCTTCCTTTCATATGTTGTTGAACAAACCTGTGGTCTGGGGTGGGGAGCCCAGGCCTCATTCTAGGGCCCAGGTAGATGCTTGGAATCAAATTCTATCTTTCTTCTACAGACATCTGGAAGGTACCCAGAAGAGTGCTTTCTCCAAATTGTAATGCATTGTTGTTAACCTGAGAGAGTCAAGGTCAGTTTCTAATCTTGAGTAACCCTGTGTGAATCAGACGGGTCATGGATAACATTCAATTCACATCTTTGCCATTTATGGTGTATTTTAGGTAACTTGATTGAATAAGTTTTGCTGTTTTATTAATGTAAAACATACTTGAAGTTTCAGCTGTATATAACACAGAAATATTAAAAGCATCTCTACTATTAAAAATTTGTGTTTTCTTTCTCTATTTTTTTAGTTAACGTTTTAAGCCATAGATGAGTTTTTTTTTAATTTTTTTATTAAATCATAACTGTATACAATGATATGATTATGGGGCATCATACACTCACTTCATAAACCATTTGACACATTTTTATCACAGTGGTTAACATAGCCTTTCCGGCGTTATCTCAGTTACTGTGCCAAAACATTTATATTCTACATTTACCAAGTTTCGCAAATACCCCTGTAATATGCACCACAGGTGTGATCCCACCGATTCCCCTCCCTCTACCCACCCCCCCTTTTCCCACTTCCCCCTATTGTTAAGTTGTAGCTGGGTTATAGCTTTCATGTGAGAGTCCCAAATTAGTTTCATAGTAGGGCTGTGTACATTGGGTATTTTTTCTTCCATTCTTGGGATACTTTACTAAGAAGAATATGTTCCAGCTCCATCCATGTAAACATGAAAGAGGTAAAGTCTCCATCTTTCTTTAAGGCTGCATAGTATTCCATGGTATACATATACCACAATTTATTAATCCATTCGTGGATCGATGGGCACTTCGGCTTTTTCCATGACTTAGCAATTATGAATTGGGCTGCAATAAACATTCTGGTACAAATATCTTTGTTATGTTGTGATTTTTGGTCTTCTGGGTATATGCCCAGCAGAGGAATTACAGGATTGAATGGCAGATCTATTTTTAGATCTCTGAGTGTTCTCCATATATCTTTCCAAAAGGAATGTATTAATTTGCATTCCCACCAGCAGTGCAGAAGTGTTCCCTTTTCTCCGCATCCACGCCAACATCTCTGGTCTTGAGATTTTGTGATATAGGCTAGTCTCATTGGAGTTAGATGATATCTCAAAGTAGTTTTGATTTGCATTTCTCTGATGATTAAAGATGATGAGCATTTTTTCATATGTCTGAAGGCCGTGCGCCTGTCTTCTTCAGAGAAGTTTCTCTTCAAATCCCTTGCCCAGCCTGCGATGGGATCCCTTGTTTTTTTCTTGCTGATGCGTTTGAGTTCTCTGTGGATTCTGGTTATTAAACCTTTGTCAGAGTTATACCCTGCAAATATCTTCTCCCATTCTGAGGGCTGTCTGCTTGCTCTGCTTACTGTGTTCTTAGCTGTGCAGAAGCTTTTTAGTTTGATCAGAGAAGTAGATATCTGGAATAGAATAGAGAACCAAGAGATGAATCCAGCTACTTACTGCTATTTGATTTTTGACAAGCCAATTAAAAACATTCAGTGGGGAAAAGATTCCCTATTTAACAAATGGTGCTGGCTGAACTGGCTGGCAACCTGCAGAAGACTGAAATTGGACCCACACCTTTCACCATTAACTAAGATAGACTCTCATTGGATTAAAGATTTAAACTTAAGACATGAAACTATAAAAATACTAGAGGAGAATGCAGGGAAAACCCTTGAAGAAATTGGTCTGGGTGAGTATTTCATGAGGAGAACCCCCCGGGCAATTGAAGCAGCTTCAAAAATACACTACTGGGACTTGATCAAACTAAAAAGCCATAGATGAGTTTTAAAGCTGTTGACTTTCTCTGTCACTGTGAGAGAATGGTCATCCACTGTTTGCTTTTGAGCTATTGGTAGTAGGGTAGAATTGTCTTTGCCAAAAGCATAGATAGATGGGTATTGATATAAGGAAAGGCAGCTGACCTTTTCATTCTAGAGTTCAGAGAAGATCCTTCGAGAGGAGGAGTTGGGGGCATCTGCCTCTAGAATAGTTAAGTGTAAACACTGTTCCTCGAATGAATGGCTGTGATCTGTTTTCCTTCTCACTTCCTGGCTTCAATAGTGGACCTGAGAAAATCAGCATGATAATCTTTCTTGTTCTTTTTTTTTTTTTTTTTTTTTTAGAGACAGACTCTCACTTTATTGCCCTCAGTTCAGTGTGATGGCGTCACAGCTCACAGCAACCTCCAGCTCTTGGGCTTAGGCGATTCTCTTGTCTCAGCCTCCCAAGTAGTTGGGATTACAGGCGCCTGCCACAATGCCCGGCTATTTTTTGTTGCAGTTTGGCCAGGGTGGGGTTCGAACCCACCACCCTCGGTATATGGGGCTAGCGCCCTACTCACTGAGCCATAGGCACCGCCCTATAGCATGATAATCTTAGAGGAGTCATTTTTCCCTTTCCTTGTCTTCAGGCTACAATCATTGCATAAGTATATTTGAAGAGAAAATGGCTGAGAATTTGCCAAAACTGATGTCAAAGACATCAAGCCATATTTTCAAACAGCACTATAAACTCCAGGCGAAGAACACATCACAGTAAAACTGTTCATGAAATTTTTTTGTTGTTGTTCATGGAATTTTTAAAGACAGCTCCCAGCAAAAAAAAAAATGCCCTGGTCCAGATGGCTTCACACCAGAATTCTACCAAAACTTCAAAGAAGAGCTTATACCTGTATGTTGGAGAAATTATTCCCAAAAATAGAGAATGAAGGACTGTTCTTCAGCACATTCTACAAAGCAAGCATCACCCTAATACCAAAAACAGGAAAAGACCCAACTAAAAAGGAGAACTTCAGACCAATTGCAATAATGAATACAGATGCAAAGAATTCTCAATAAAATCCTAGCCAATAGATTACAGCTTGTCATTAAAAAAGTCATACATCATGATCATGTAGGTTTATCCCAGGTATGCAAGGCTGGTCTAACATACACAAGTCCATAAACATAATTTATCATATCAATAGAAGCAAAAATGAAGACCATATGATCCTCTCAATAGATGCAGAAAAAGCGTTTGATAAAATTCAGCTTCCTGGGCAGCGCCCGTGGCTCAGTGGGTAGGGCACCAGCCCCATATACCGAGCGTAGCAGGTTTGAACCTGGCCCTGGTGAAACTGCAACAACAACAACAAAAAAATAGCCAAGCGTTGAGGCAGGCGCATGTAGTCCCAGCTACTTGGGAGGCTGAGGCAAGAGAATCACCTAAGCCCAGGAGTTGGAGGTTGCTGTGAACTGTGACACCACAGCACTGAACCAAGGGCAATAAAGTGAGACTCTGTCCCCCACAAAAAAGAAAATTCAGCTTCCTTTTCTAATTAGAACACCAAAGAATATAGGCTGAGGTGGCACATTTCTTAAAGTGATCAGAGCCATCTGTGACAAACCACAGCTAATATTATACTGAATAGAGTTAAACTGAGATTTTCCACTTAGAACTAGAACTAGACAAGGTTGTCCTCTATCACCACTACTATTCAACACAGTGCTGGAATTTCTAGCCAATATAATCAGGCAAGAGAAGTAAATAAAGGGCACCCAAATGGGGGCAGAGGAGGTTAAACTCTCTTTGTCGACGATATGATCTTATACTTAGAGAACACCAAAGACTCAACCACAAGACTCCTGGAAGTGATCAAAAAATACAGTGATGTCTTACCATATAAAATCAATGTCCACAAATCAGTAGTCTTTGTATATGCCAATAACAGCCAAGATGAGATGCTAATCAAGGACATAATTCCTTTCAAAGTAGCTTCAAAGAAAAAGCTAGCAAAAGAAGTGAAGGACCTCTATAAAGAAAATCATGAGGCTTGGCGCCTGTAGCTCAGCAGCTAGGGCGCCAGCCACATACACCAGAGCTGGCAGGTTCAAATCCAGCCCGGGCCAACTACCAAAAAAAAGAAATAGCTGGGCATTGTGGCGGGTGCCTGTAGTCCCAGCTACTTGGGAGGCTGAGGCAAGAGAATCGCTTAAGCCCAAGAGTTTGAGGTTCCTCTGAACTGTGACACCACGGCACTCTACCAAGGGTGACATAATAAGACTCTATCTCAAAAAAAAAGAAAAAAGAAAAGAAATAGCAGAAGATATTAACAAATAGAAGAATATACCATGCGCTCATGGCTGGGAAGGATCAACATTGCTAAAATGTCTATACTTCCCAAAGCAATCTACAGATTCAATGCCATTCCAATTAAAATACTAACATCATACTTTCAAGACTTGGAAAAAATAATTCTTCATTTTGTATGGAACCAGAGAAAACCTCGTATAGCTAAGGAAATTATTAGAAATAAAAACAAGCTGGGAGCATCAGCCTACCAGACTGTAGGCTGTACTACAAGGCCAGAGTGATCAAAACAGCATGGTATTGGCACAAAAATACAGACATAGACATCTGGAACCAAATAAAAAACGATGAGATGAAACTAACATCTTTGACAGCCACCTAATCTTTGATAAACCAAATAAGAACATACACTGGGGGAAAGACCCCTGTTCAATAAATTGTGCTGGGAGAACTGGATAACCACATGTAAAAGACTGAACCTGAACCCACACCTTTCTCCACTTACAAAAATTAATTCAACATGGATAAAAGATCTAAATCTAAGGCATGAAACAATAAAAGTCTTTGAAGAAACTGTGGGGAAAACACTTGAAGGTATTGGCCTGGGGAAAGACTTTATGAAGAAGACTTCTGTGGCAATTGCAACAACAACAGAAATAAACAAATGGGACTTAATTAAACTGAATAGTTTCAGTACAGCTAAGGAGACAACAACCAAAGCAAATAGACAATTATCAGAATGGGAAAGATATTTGCATATTATGAATTGGACAAAGGCTTGATAACTAGGATCTACAGAGAACTCAGATTAATCAACAACAAAAAAGAGCCAACAATCCCTTATACCACTGGGCAAGAGAGATGAATAGAATCATCTCTAAAGAAGACAAATGAATGGCTAACAAACATATAAAAAAGTGCTCATCATCCCTAATTATCAAAGAAATGCAAATCAAAACCACCCTGAGATATCACCTAAACCCAGTGACAATGGCCCACATCACAAAATCTCAAAGCTGCAGATGCTGGCGTGGATGTGGAGAGAAGGGAACACTTTTACACTGCTGGTGGGACTGCAAACTAATACAATCTTTTTGGAAGGAAGTAGGGAGAATCCTCAAAGAATTCAAATTAGACCTCCTATTTGATCCTGTAATCCCATTACTAGGCATCTACTCAGAAGAAAAAAAATCATTTTATCATAAGGACATTTGCACTGGACTGTTTATTGCAGCTAAATTTACAATTGCCAAATTGTGGAAACAACCTAAATGCCCACCAATCCAAGAATGGATTAACAAGCTGTGGTACATGTACACCATGGAATATTATTCAGCCATTAAAAGAAATGGAGACTTTACATCTTTTGTATTAACCTGGATGGAGGTGGAACACATTCTCCTTAGTAAAGCATCACAACAATGGAGAAGCAAGAATCCCATGTACTCAATTCAGATATAAGGACAATTGATGACCTAGTACATGGTGGGGAGTGGGAGAATGGGGGAGTAGGGAGAAAGAAGGAGGGAAGGGAGTGGGGGGGTCACAGTGTATGTCCACCTCTTGGGGGTGGGACACAACTATAAGAGGAAATTTACCTAACAAATGCAATCAGTGTAACCTGGTTATTTGTACCCTCAATGAATCCCCAACAACAACAGAAAACAGACATAGCTGTACGTTCTTTGACATTTCTTCAACCAAGAGGTGGGAGACGTATATCCCTTTCCTTCAGGTCTGGATGGACTTGTGACTAGGAGTCATGCTATGTGATTTCACAGGCTAAGTTGTAGAAGGCCATGAAGATTCCATTTTAGTCGTTAGGAACACCTGCTTTCAGATCTTGAGCCGCCACATAAGACATTTGTCTACCTTGAGCTTGTGATGCTGTGAGGAAGCCACACACACATGGAGAAGCTAACTATTGGCTCTCAGTGGCCTTTGAGTCACCGCAACCCAGGTGCCAGATATGTGAGTGCGAAAACCTCCAGATGATTCTAGTCCCCAGCTGTTGAATTCTTCCCAGTGAAGACTTCAGATATCTGAGAGCAGAGAAGTCCCAGTCAAACTCTGTCAAATTATAGATTTGTGAGAAAAAGAGGTTGTTCTTGTTGTACATGACTATGTTTTGAGATGTGTTTCCATTCTCTATTGTTGTGTAACGATCACCCTACCACTAGTAGCTTAAAGCAATAACCACGTATCTTCAAGTCTGCAAAGTGAACCGGACTCAGTAGAAGTGGATCACTTCTGTTCCAAGTGGCAGTGGATCTGGCAGTTTGAGAGACTGGAGGCTCTAATTTCATGGCAGGGAGGTTGGTGCTGGCTGTCAACTGACACCTCAGGCAGCAATAACAGAAAACCTCTTCTCTTCTCTTGCATTGCCTTGGTCATTGAATTTCCTTCAACAAATATCAAGAACCTATGACATAGCAGGCAGAACTCTAAGTTCCTGGCTAAGATGAACAAAGAGAAGTTGTTTGCCATCAAGAAGCATTTATTCTAGTAGGGGAAAGAAAATAAAGTGATAACTGCTGTGAAGAATAAAAAGCAGGATAAGGTTAAAGCATAAGGAGGGGGTGATATTTTAAATAGGCTGGTCAGGGAAGGCATTTTTGAATAAGTGATCTTTGAGCAGAGACCTAATGGCACATAGGGAGTGATTCATGCTCCAGGCTGAGGGGACAGTGAAGGCACTGGCCTACAGAGGAAGCATGTGCTTGGTCTGAAGCCAAGCAAGGGAGGGGCAGAGGAGGAGAAACAAAGTCAGAGAGGCAGCCAGGGAATGGGTTATGGGAAGCCTCTGGGGAGTAGAAGATAGGGAAGTGGCATGATTTTTAATTTTTAATTAATAATTTATTTATTTATTTATTTATTTATTTTTGAGACAGAGTCTCACCATGTCACCCTCGATAGAGTGCCATGGTGTCCCAGCTCACAGCAACCTCAAACTCTTGGGCTAAAGCGATTCTCTTGCCTCAGCCTCCCAAATAGCTGGGACTACGGGTGCTTGCCACAATGCCCACCTATTTTTTGTTGCAGTTGTCATTGTTGTTTTAGCTGGCCCAGGCCAGGTTCGAACCCACCAGCCTCAGTGTATGTGGCTGGCATACATAACCACTGTGCTAAAGGTGCCGAGCCTAATTACTAGTATCACTCTGGTTACTATCTGGAGAATCGCTTGAAGGCAGTGAGGCCAGTTTGGAGGCTACCGTAATCTCCATGAAGGTGATCATCTTAGACTAGTCTGATAGTGGTGCAAGTGATGAAAAGTGGTCAGTTACATTCCAAAGTAGAGCTTCCAGATTTACTTCTGGATGAAATGTGGGATGGAAAAGAAAGACAAGAATGATTCCAAGTTTTTATTTTTTCTGTAAGCCAATGGACAAATGGTGGTGCCATTTATTGAAACAGAGAACAATAGGAAAGAGCAGGTTTAAGGAAAAGCATCTAGGTTTCAGTTTTTGCCATGTTGAGTTTGAGTGCGTATTGGACATCCAAGTGAAGATATCTAAATACATAGACCCACAAGTTTGAATCTCAGAGGACATACCAGGGCTGGAAATATAAATCTGGGAGTCAGCAGTTAGTAAACTTGAAAGTTACTGGTAACAAAACCTGGGTAGTAAATTGATTGATATTGATTTTTTTATTACTCCATGCCATGAATTCAGATGAATGAAATTAAATTTAATATACATATGTTAAGTACTAATATGCAAAACTGTATCAGCTTCTCATTCTAAGTTAGGTACCTGGATCAGAAAACATTTAAAACTCCTGGGTAAAATGTGTTCTAAAACCATTTGATGACCTGGTAAGAAAGAAAACAGATCTTCAGGTCAGGGAGTGAGTAAAGAGAATGCTGAAGTAAGTAGAGCATTGACTTGTTTCCTAAGAGCATTTGCTAAATCTGGAATTGAGGAATTGACACATTTCCTTACACCTTATCAAAAAATCACATTAGCAAATCATCACTACTGTTCTCAGTAAAAAAGAAAATTTCAAGTATCAGAAGCCATCAGGCTGATAATGGTGGATATAAGATTTCCTAAATTTGAATTTTTTCTTGAAAACTCAAATCTCATCATTGATGACAAAGTTGTTAACTTAAAACAACAGACTTACTTGCTTCCCTTTTGGGAAAAGTCTGAAAAATACTCAAGCCTTACTGTTAATTCTATCAAGTGTATTGGTGCTCTGGGAAAAAAGTGTCAGAGTTCAGCTCACAAGTCAATTGCATAAGTGCTTTTATCTAAGATAACTATCATACTGCAGTTGCAACAGAAGTGCTTCATGTGTACTCAATCCATTTGTCAAACAGAATATTAAAAAGGTATGTCCTCAAAGGTAAAGATTTAATTACAGCTTCAACAAGACATTTTGTCATTGAAATTACTTTTTTCTCCTTTTTGCCAGTGTGGTGGTAAGGAATATAATGATTACAATGCACAGTTGGGTGTCACTACTTTTATTCATTCTAAAGCAGTTGCACTTTGACCCATTCATGCATCAGTGCAAATGTCAACACAATTACAGGGCAAATACTATTTTAGGATTATTATGAAGATTTTTTTTTAACTTTACACATAGTTAATTATACGCTAAATAGGTGAATTGTATGGTATGTAGATTATACCTCATAAAGATTTTTTTTACCAGGCATAGTGGCTCATGCCTATATTCCCAGTGATGTTGGAGGCTGAAGCAAGGGGATTGCTGGAGCCCAGGAGCTTGAGACCAACCTGGGCAATATAACAAGACTCCACGTATAAAAAAATAAGAGAAATTAGCTGAGTGTGGTGATCATATTTTGTGAATGTTTATTCTAAAGCAACTCTTCATATATGCACTGAGAGACAAAAGCAAGAATATTCACAGCAGAACTGATTGTACTAGCAAAAAGCTCAAAATGATCCAAAATTCTATTAATAGTAGAATGGGCAAATAAATTGTGGACTAATCACACTACATCATGTCGTATGATAAAGCAGTGAAAATTAATGAGCTAAAATGATTCAACACATATAACACATGAATCTCAGGAAAATATTATCGACTGAAAACAAATGGCAGAAAAATTAATAAAGTATATTTTCATTAGATGCGATACCAAAAACTTAAGCAAAAAGTAAGTTGGACTTCATCAAAATGGAAAAAATTTGTGCTTTTAAATACACCATAGAGAACATAAAAAGATGATCTAGCCCCAGCCAAACTGCAACAAAAAAACAGCCGGGCATTGTTGCAGGAGCCTGTAGTCCCAGTTACTCAGGAGGCTGAGGCAGGAGAAATGCCTAAGCCCAAGAGATGGTGGTTGCTGTGAGCTGGGATTTCACAGCACTCTATTGAGTGTGACAAAAAAAAAAAAAAAGATAATCTAGGGCGGTGCCTGTGGCTCAAGGAGTAGGGCGCCAGCCCTATATACTGGGGGTGGTGGGTTCAAGCCTGGCCTGGCCAAAAATGCAAAAAAAGAAAAAGATAATCTACAGAATGAGAAAAATGTAATTTGGAGATCATATATTTGATGAGGGACTTCTATCTAGACTTTATATCCATAAAAAGAACCCTCACAACTCAATAATAAAAAGACAAATGACCTAATCTTAAAGGCATCTAATGTGAATAGACGTTTCCCCAAAGAAGTTTTACAGATGGCCAATAAGTACATTAAAACATTGTCAACACAGCCACATACACCTAAGCTGGAGGGTTCGAATCCAGCCCAGGGCCCGCCAAACAACAATGATGGCTGCAACCAAAAAATAGCCAGGCATTGTGGCGGGCGCCTGTAGTCCCAGCTACTTGGGAGGCAGAGGCAGGAGACTCACTTAAGCCCAGGAGTTGGAGGTTGCTGTGAGCTGTGATGCCACAGCACTCTACCCAGGGTGACAGCTTGAGGCTCTGTCTCAAAAAAAAAAAAAAAAACATTAGTAGCGGTCAGGAAAATGAGAAATAAAACCGCAGTGAGACGGTACTGCAAACCCACTAAAGCAGGGATAATTAAAAAGACAAGTATTGGTGACAACATGGAGAAATTGGAATCCTCATATACTGTTGGTGGGATTGTAAAACGGTGAAGCCACCTTGGAAGTCTGACATATCCTAAAAGGTTAAATATAGAATTGCTCCAGCAGGGCGGCGCCTGTGGCTCAGTTGGTAAGGCGCCGGCCCCATATACTGAGGGTGGCGGGTTCAAACCCGGCCCCGGCCAAACTGCAACCAAAAAATAGCCGGGCGTTGTGGCAGGCACCTGTAGCCCCAGCTACTCGGGAGGCTGAGGCAAGAGAATCGCTTAAGCCCAGGAGTTGGAGGTTGCTGTGAGCTGTGTGAGGCCACGGTGCTCTACCGAGGGCCATAAAGTGAGACTCTGTCTCTACAAAAAAAAAAAAAAAAAAGAATTGCTCCAGCAATTCTAGTCCCAGGTGTATATCTGAGAGAAATGAGACCACATGACCACACAAAAAACGTGTACATAATGTTCATTGAACACTTTTCACAATAGCCAGGAGGCATATACAACCCAAATGTCCATAAGTGATATGTCCACACAATAGAATATTATTTGGCAATAAAGAGGGAATGAAGTACTAATGCATAGATATATCATGTAACATGGATGAACCTCGAAAACAATATGGTATGTGAAAGAAACCAGTCACAAAGACCACATATTATATGATCTCATTTCTAAGAATTGTCCAGAATAGACAAATCTATAGAGACAGAAAGTACATGACTCATTACTAGGGCTGAGAAGAGAGAGAGTTAAGGCAAATGGGAAAAGTGGCTGCCACTCGGCACAGGGTTTCCATGTGGGGTAATGAAAAGTGTGGAACTAGGTAATGGTGATGGTTGTGCACTGTTATGAATATACTAAAAACCGCTGAATTGTACATTAAATAAGTGAATGATATGGCATGTAGATCATACCTCATAAAGATTTTGTTGCCAGGTATAGTGTCTCATGCCTATAATCCCAGTGATGCTAGAGACTGAGTCAGGAGGATCACTGGAAGCTAGGAGTTCAAGACCAACCTGGGCCTGTCCATAAAAGAAAAAAGAAAGAAAAATTAACTGGGTATGGTAGTACTGCCTGTAGTCCCAGCTACTAGGGGAGACTGAAGAGGCAAGATCACTGGAGCTCAAGAATTCCAGTCTGCTATCATTGCGGCACTGCACGCCAGCCTCGGGAGAGAGCAAGACCCCATCTCTTAAAAAAAAAAAAAAAGCTAGACACAGTGGCTCACGCCTGTAATCCTGGCACTCTGGAAGGGTAAGGCAAGTGGATCACCTGAGCTCAGGAGTTTAGACCAGCCTGAGCAAAGTGAGACCCTATCTCTACTATAAATAGAAAAACTAGCCAGGCCTTGTGGAGGGCACCTGTAGTCCAGCTACTTGGGAGGCTGAGGCAGAAGGATCAGTTGAACCCAAGTTTGAGGTTGCTGTGAGCTATGATGACACCAGGGCAGTCAACCTCAGGGCAACTAAGACTCTGTCTCAAAAAAATATAATAAATAAATAAATAAATAAAAGACAAGTCTTGCTATGTTGTCCAGGCCAGTCTTGAACTTATGGGCTCAAGTGACCCACCTCAGCCTCCCAGGTACTATGCAGACTGTGTCTGAATATCAATGTTTTTTTTTTTTTTTTAAGTAGAAGCACTTGTTAAATTTGCATTCAGCTAGGCAAAAGCTTAACTGTGGAGCCAGTGATGTGGCTCACGCCAGTAATCCCAGCACTCTGGGAGGCCAAGGCAGGTGAATGGCCTGAGTTCACAAGTTCAAGACCAGCCTGAGCTAGACCAAGACCCCGCCTCTAAAAATAGCCGGGCATTGTAGAGGCGCCTGTAATCTCAGCTACTCCAGAGGCTGAGGAAAAAGAATTCTTGAGCCCAGGAGTCTGAGGTTGATGTGAGCTATGATGCCATGGCGCTTTACCGGGGGCGACAAAGTGAGACTCTGTCTCAAAACACAAACAAAAAAAAAGCTTAACTGTGATCAAGGAAAAAGAGAATGCTTTAAAACAGTGATTCTCAACCTGTGGGTTGCGACCCCTTTGTAACAATGAAAATACATTGCAGCTTTAGGAAGGTTGAGAATCACTGCTTTAAAACCTGAACAAAACTAAAAAAACTATTGTTAAAAGATGGAAACACGATAAAACTATAAAGAAAACTAGGGACTTAATAAACCCAAATTGAAGGTGCTGATTATCTCTGAGTGGGAACAGGCTGGAGCACATGGAGACGTCAAAACTGATGTCAAAAACATCTGTTTAAAATTGCAAGGATGGGCCTGTAATCCCAGCTATTTGACAGGCTCAGACAGGAGGAGCATTTGAGTCCAGCAGTTCCAGGCTAGCCTGGGCAACAAAATGAGATCCCATCTGATTAAAAAAAGATAAAATTGGTAGGACATTAGGCAGCAAAGACAATTCCAGTTAGCAGGACTTGGGTCTGATTGATAGTAACAACTGTAAATATTTGATAATAAGTGTTGCCACCTTGAATTGAATGTGAATTACAGTTAATGGATCAGAGATGGGTCAAGCATGTCTTTATCATGGCTTCTAAAAGGCTACACTTGCCTCACAGTCCAGCAGGTGATGATGCTGTTTTGTTTTTCTTTTCCAGGTAAAGCCAGAGAAAAGTGTGCATCTTGATAAGAGGTGATCATCCAGGAATAGCTTATAACTGAGCAAGTAACACCAAGGTCCATGCTATAGGTGCATAAGCACTATCTCTTCTGAAGATCTCTGAAGGGGAGATGCCATCAAACACTGTCATCTCTATTTAAGATTTCACAGCATTCATGGCAGGCTACTCAGATGGGAAACCAATAACTAGATTCTCAAATACAGCTGAATAAGGTAATAGGAATAGGAAGAAATATCCGTGTCGTCATTTTTAATTTAAGACCCTAGTATTTTCCCTCTTTTTCAAAATTTCAGATTAATATGAGGGTATAAACAAATAGATCACACACTGGGCACGGTGGCTCATGCCTATAATCATATGACTCTGGGAGGGTGGATGTTTTAATTAGTCCAAAATACTCTAAGTCCTTCTAGTGAAAGCTTATATTTTATTGACTATCATTGCAATTATGGTGGCATCTGGAGTTTGTATGACTGATAGACAGTCCCCCTCTGGATAGGTGAAAGTCCAATGAAGCAACTTGTCTGACAACCAACAGTCCAGCCCAGTAGGAGTGCAAGGGAGAATCTAGGGAAGAAAAAGCTGTATGTACCAAGTGGTCACAGTGGAAACCCTTAATGATTTGATCACTGAGAACCTTATCTAAGATGAGCACAGCCACAGACACAGAAGACACGTGAGCCTCCGGCCTTGGCTCTGTGGCCTCTGGGACTCTTATACATTAAGGTACGATAGGATAGAATGGAACAGTGCTCCAGCCATACCCTCCAGAAGGCCAGGAAGGTTAGGAAGCTGACTGCTACTATAAAGCACAGTCTGCTATTATTGCAGCATTGTACTCCAGCCTCAGGGGAGAGCAAGAAACTTTTTCCTTATTATTTGTTTGCAGTTAGAAGGATCTTTGTCATTTTTACAATACAAATTCTTTGTTCTTTGGGCAACTTTTTATGAAAAAGTGAGGTAAAACATATTTACCAGAATGACTAATGGATAATGCAAACCACAAAATGAAACAAGGTCAATTTGCTGAATGGTGAGTTGAGGGATAATCTCAATGCCAGGTATCACTTAAAATATATCAGGTATAGAGGAGTAGGAGATAGATTTTTGTGATCTAACACTGTAGATATCGTGTTCCTTATTATTAGACAATAATATCATTCAGTCCAGTGTTTAGCAAACCTTATTCACTACAACTCATGGTAAAAAATAAATTTTACATCATGTACTAGTTTATACACCATTATTATGTGTGTTTATACTAGAAACAAACACTGTTAAATCAAATAAATACACCTTAAATCAAGAACCATCAAAACTTGGCATAAGGCACATAAGCTGGAACCAGAAAAATGTCTATGGATTTATAATCTATATTATCCAAAGGAAATTATTAAAATTATAATTATGAAGGAAATGAGTAAGTTCTTTTTTTTTTTTATAGACAGAGTCTCACTTTATGGGGAAATGAGTAAGTTCTTACTACTGGAGATAAACGTTACTACACATGTTGCAAGATGCATGCAAGAGAGGTACAGAAGACATCTGATTGTTGATGCCAACCGACTCCCTTTGACTCCCTCCCATACCCATCAATATACCTGATGATACTAACCTCTTCCTCAAATTATCCCCCCTGTCTTCACCATGGCCATGCACCAATTCAGTACTCTTTTCATCTCCTGCTTGGTCTTGCAGTTTTACCTTTCTCCAAGTTGTCTTCATCCTGATAGCAAAGTGATTTTTATAAAATCCAAATCTTTTCATGTATGATTCTCTAGCTAGAATCTCAGCGATCTGCCTCTTGCTTCTCTTAGCCACATCTCCCTCTTAAAACGCTACACTTCAGCTGCGGGCAGTGGCTCACACCTGTGTAATCCTAGCATATTGGAAGACCAAGGGGAGGATCACTTGAAGCCAGGAATTTGAGACCTCTTGTTACATAGCAAGATCCTGTCTCTTAAAAAAAGAAAAAAAAAAATTAGCCAGACACAGTTCTAGCAACTTTTTTTTTTTTGAGACAGAGCCTCAAGCTGTCACCCTGGGTAAAGCGCTGTGGCATAATAGCTCACAGCAACCACCAACTCCTGGGCTTAAGCAATTCTCTTGCCTCAGGCTTCCAAGTAGCTGGGACTACAGGCATCTGCAATAACGCCCAGCTATTTTTTGGTTGTAGTTGTCATTGTTGTTTGGCAGGCCCGCGCTGGATTCAAACCCACTAGCTCTGGTATATGTGGCTGGCACCTTAGCCGCTTGAGTTACAGGTGCTGAGCCTTTTTTCCTTTTTAAAAGAAACAATATTAGTAGTCCATCGACTTAACCACTAGGTGGCCCAAACAACCCAGGTGCCCATCAATACATGACTGGATTAATAAAATGTGGCATATGTATACTGTGAAAAATAGCAATCTAGTATCTTTTATAACACGTGGATGGAACTGGAGACCATTCCTCTAAGTGAAGTATTACAAGAATGGAAAAACAAACACCACATGTACTCAATACTAAATTAGAACTAGTCAATTAACACTTATGTGCACATATGGAAATAAAACTCAAAGGAAATCTAGTAGGGGGAAGAGGGAGGAAGGGTAGGATAAACTCACACCTAATAGATGCAACGCACATCTTCTGGGTGAAGGGCATATTTATAACATTGATTTTAAAAGTACAAATGCGAATTATGTAACCAAAATGTGTGTACCCCTGTAATAGTCTGAAATAAATATGTATTTATTATTTATGTTAAAACAGGGTTCTCTCATTAGCAAAGAGAGTGCAAAAGACCCTTCTTTAACCTGATGCTTTCTCACTTTTCTCAGCAGACTGGACAGTCCTCCCTGTGTAGGAGGGACGGTTCTCTACCTACCTTTGGGTTTGGTTTGGGAAAAAACTGCAACAAAAATGCTCAAAAGATGAGCTCAGCTATCCTTAGCAACTGGGATGTTGTGTGGCATCCTCGCCACAGGAATCATGACCCTCGAGGAAGAGACTGAGGGAAAGGGTGGAGTTCCAGGGATTTAGGGCAATGAAACTATTCTGTAGGGTAGTGTAATGGTGGATATGTCTTTACATATTTGTCTTTTTTTTTATTTCCTTGCTTATTTTTTATTTTTATTTCTTTGCTTTTTTTGTTGTTGTTTAGACAGAGTCCCACTCTATGCCCTGAGCAGAGTGCAATGGTGTCACGGCTCACAGCAACCTCAGACTCAGGCTGTGGGCATCCGGCAGGTTTTTCATTTTTTGGGAGGGTAGGGGCGTCTCATTCTCGCTCAGTCAAGTCTTGAACTCCTGAGCTCTCAAGCAATTCTCCCTCCTCAGCCTCCCATAGTGCTGGGATTACAGGCATGAGCCACCGCGCCCGGCTACATATTTGTCAAATGAGAGTGAACAAGCAAGAACGTTAAGGTAAACTAAGGACTTTAATTAATAATGATGTATCAGGCTAGGCGCCAGCCACATATATCAGAGCTGGCGGGTTGAAACCCAGTCCAGGCCTGCCAAACAACAATGACAACTACAACCAAAAAAACCAGCCAGGTGTTGTGGCAGGCACCCGCAGTCCCAGCTACTTGGGAGACTGAGGCAAGAGGATCACTTAAGCCCAAGAGTTTGAGGTTGCTATGAGCTGTGACACCTGGGACTCTACCCAGGACAACATAAAAAATAAATAAATAAATAATGATGATGATGTATCAATATTGGCTTATCCATTGTAACAAAAGTTACAATAGGACCACTGCCATGAAAGATGTTCACAGTAGGGGACACTGTGGGAGGGTGTGATGATAGTGACAGAGGAGGCATATGGGAAATTCTTTGTACTTTCTACTCCATTTTTTTCAAAACCTAAAATTGAAGTTTATTAAATTTTCTTAAAAAGTTACCTACTTTCGCAAAGTATATATTTAGTTATACATGTAATACAATTTTTAATGGATTTAAGAAATATTTTTATGCTCTATTTGCATTCTTTTCTCCCTTTCCTTTTTGTATTCCTTTTTTTTTTTTTTTTCATTTTCTTATTTATTTCTTTATATTTCTAGAGATGGAGTCTCACTATGTTGCCCAGGCTGGTTTCAAACTCCTGGCCTCAAGCAATCCTCCCACCTCACTCTTTGACTAACTGAGATTATAGGTACAAGCCATCTCACCCAGCTTTACAATTTTTTATATATAGATAGAGGTGAAATGCCA
Organism: Nycticebus coucang; assembly: GCF_027406575.1. Lineage (NCBI taxonomy): Eukaryota > Metazoa > Chordata > Mammalia > Primates > Lorisidae > Nycticebus > Nycticebus coucang. The sequence continues at coordinate 111,850,045 of NC_069788.1, read as the reverse complement.
TGGGATTGGGAGAAGAGATGAGAGTATACACTGGTACAGCCTTTTTTTCTTTCACTTTCTTACTTTATTTTTCTTTTATCAGCACCCTCCCCCGGTGGGGCTGGAGAGGAGCTCAGCAGGTTGGTTTTGATCTGATAAATGCATTCATCCCTGTCAGGAGCCTTTTTGTTTTAATTATAAAATATTTAGGTGGGCAGTGGTGTATGATTGTAGTCCCAACTACACAGGGTGACAGGGTGAGTTAAGGGGATTGTTTGCCCAAGAATTTGTGGCCAGCAAACTAGAGATACTAGAGATACTCTATCTTTATTAAAAAAACAAACAGACAAAGGCTGGGCATGGTGGCTCACGCCTGTGATCTCAGTACTCTGGGGAGCTAAAGCGGAAGGATTGCCTGAGCTCATGAGTTTGAGACCAGCCTAAGCCAGAGCAAACAAATAGTCAGGTGTTGTGCTGGGTGCCTGTAATCCCAGCTACTCCAGAGGCTGAGGTAAGAGAATCACTTGAGCCCAGGAGTCTGAGTTTGCTGTGAGCTATGATGCCACAGCACTCTACAGAGGGTGACAAAGTGAGACTGTCTCAAAAACAAAAACAACAACAACAACAACAACAACAAAAATCCAGACAGACAATTAGACTATTGTATAGAACTGTGAAGTTTAACGTCTTTGAGGTATAACAGTTAGGTTTAAGCTAGGTAATTTGAGTTTCCCTTTACCTTTTTTTCATCGTATTTGGTGATCAGAAAAAAAATTTTAATGTGATATACAGTGGAAAAGTGCTCTAAAACTCCAAAAATGATATCCACTTTGCCTATTACATTACAAGAGTGTGTGTGTGTGTGGCTTGTCTTGGAAGTGTCTTGATAAAATTCTCACACACAGTGATAAACGTGGGGTCAGGTCTTGCCACCAGACACTGACAAAACTGGGAAGATGCCAGTGGTCTTGACAGAAAATGAACAGAGAGAATTTAATGGACTGTGAAAACAGGTATATGATCCCAGTAGGCATCTGTCAGACACTTGTATTTCCTGGCTACAGTTTTAAAATAGTAACTTCTCATGGCTTTATCTTTAAATGAGCCTTAAGTAAAGCTAAGGAGAGACGTGAATATTCCCAAGGCAAAATCACAGACACAAATTTTATAAATAAGCTTTGAAGGTAAAGGACCTGGAAGGGTAAAAAACTCTGATCTTGTGATAGGACGGTATAAGCGAAAAGCCTATGTGCCTCTGTGCCCACCATTCTGAGAGTGAGCAGAGACAAATTCTTACTTTGCACAGTCAAGCCAAAACCGGGGCTGAACCCTAACTAGGCTGTTAAGCCTGAGTGCTTTGGAGGTGAAAGTCCAGTGCTCAGGGCAGCACCTGTGGCTCAAAGGAGTTGGGCGCTGGCCCTAAATGCCAGAGGTGGCGGTTTCAAACCCAGCCCTGGCGGTTTCAAACCCAGCCCTGGCCAAAAACTGCAAAAAAAAAAAAAAAAAGAAAAGAAAGAAAGTCCAGTGCTCAGAAGCTGGCCAGGGGCTAGGGCGTGCAAACATGCCATTGGTAAGTCCTAGGAATCTCCGGACTGTGGTTTTGTAAGATAAGGTCTTGGCCTCCGATGATTTGGGCTTTCAGAGAGCAGAACAATCAACCTTTTCCCGTGTGTGACTCCTTGGTCTTGTGACTTAGTGGCTTACAGGGGGGTAGGGGTAGGGAATGGCTAACGGCATGTTTTTCCGGGACTACTAATTTTAAATATAATAGCAAGAATGAGTATCAATTGATCAGTAGATTAGCAGATTCCAGGAAAGGATTAATTTGTCCTTACAATGTACATATGAAGTGATTATGTGTTTCTTGATTAACAGTGTGTATGTGCAGAACTGGCTATTTAAGCTGGTCAGAAATAAAGAAGTTTGCTACATGCCACCAGAGCTTGTAGTCCCCTTTGCCTCACACTATTTCAATAAGCAGGTCTAACCTCCACGTCATCGACCGCCCGGACAGCCCTTGCACAACAGGAAGGTCTATTTGAGGAGGCAATTTAGAAGTAAAAGCTTGGGGTGAGAAGATGAGGAGATGAGGGCACAATGTCTCCTGAATGTTTCTCCTGGACTTTAAAGAAAGAAAACAGGGGCTTGGTGCCTGTAACACAGTGGTTATGGCACCAGCCACATGCACCGAGGCTGGCGCATTGGAGCCGGCCCTGGCCAGCTAAACAACAATGACAAGTGCAATAAAAAATAGCTGAGCACTGTGTGGGCACCTGTAGTCCCAGCTACTTGGGAGGCTGAGGCAAGAGAATCACTTAAGCCCAAGAGTTTGAGGCCACAGCACTGTACCAAGGGTGGCATAGTGAGACTCTGTCTCAAAAACAAACAAACAAAAACAAAAGCAGGGTAGGACACCTTTAATCGCAGCACTTTGGGAGGCTGGGGCAGAAGGATTGCTTGAGGCCAGGAGAGTAAGACCAGCCTGGGCAACAAAGCTAGACCTCATCGCTACAAAACATTTTTTTAAACTTAGCCCGGTGTGGTGGTGCATTTGTAGTTCCAGCCTGAGTCAGAAGGGCCCAGGAGGTGGAGGTTGCAATGAGCTGTGATCCAGCTACTATATTCCAGCCTGGGGACAGAATGGGACCCTGTCTCTAAATATATATATATTTTTAAAAGAAAACAGGGCAGGCAGGAAGCATTCAGCTATCCTCTCCCCAGACCAGATTCTCTGGCTTCTCTACATGGTGTTGAAGGGCAATTTTATTTAGTCCTTCACCATAAATCTCTTCAGACTCACCCAGGCATCAGTAGAGGTAAAGTAGGAAGGCTACTAGGGGCCAGTTAATGGACACCATGTTGAGAAGAGGCCTAGTAGCACTTAGGGAAATATAGCTCTCAGTATTATTATACAGCCAGACTCCTGGCAATCTATGTTATAATGGCTATTAAGATTATAAGATAAAGCAGAAGGACTTTAGAAAACAACACCTGAAAATATGGCACTTTGGTATACTAAACTAAAGACACGGTCTCTAGGTCTCTGACCAATACCCCTGCCAAACACATACACACACACACACACACAAAATTCTCTTTCCCAAAGCAGAAGATGAAGCTGTTCTCTGTAGTTCCCTTATCTACCTAGAAAGTGGACCTCCAAAGAGAGACAGAATTACTTTGGATTCCTGCCCTGAAATTTCATTAACCAGAGAAGATTAAAATTCATGCCACCGAGGGAAAGACTGAAATGTTAGGTAGTTAGCTAGACATGAACAGGGAGAATGACAGATAATGGTTAGGCTATTTTGGATTGTTTTGAGTCAGGCTGACCTGGGCTATTATAGGAATGAAGCTGATTAAGAGCGTGCGGGTGGGTTTTGAGAATAGAGTTAAGACCCTGGGATGCTGCCAAAAAACAGCTGATACTCCTCAGAGTTGTGTATAAAAACCCAAAACTGCCTGTAGTCGCTAGGAACAGCCTTGTTTTGCTATGAAAGTTGTTACTAACATTTTTTTTTCTTGCTAAAACTTTACTTGCTCTCTCCAATTATTTTGACGACTACCTTGAGCCTTGAGCCACTGCATCACTCTAACAAAAACTAAACACTGCACCTAGAGCCCAGATGACCTTTTCCCCAAACCTTTATCTGTTCTCCAATTCCATTCAGTTCCCAAAGAGAGTCATTTACTAACCATCGTCTGACCATTGTGCCCATCTATTCCTTCCAAAAATCATTTATTACTCCTCATTAAAAGAAAAACTTCAGACAAATTAAAAAAATTTTTTTCAGCTTGCTTGTTCATTCTTCTTTGTTTGAAGTACTCTTTCTTTTTGTTCATTTTCTTCTTCCTCTGTCGATGCTCTGTCCCGTTGCCTCCCCAGTAGCTGGGATTACAGACACCCACCACAACGTCTGGCTGCTTTTTTTTTTGTTTTGTTTTTTTTAAGACAGAGCCTCAAGCTGTCACCCTGGGTAGAGTGCTGTGGCATGACAGCTCACAGCAACCTCCAACTCCTGGGCTCAAGTGATTCTCCTGCCTCCGCCTTCCAAGTAACTGGGACTACAGGCGCCTGCCACAACTCCCAGCTATTTTTTGGTTGCAGCCATCATTGTTGGTTTGGCGGCCTGGGCTGGATTCAAATCCGCCAGCTCAGGTGTATGTGGCTGGTGCCTTAGTGGCTTGAGCCACAGGCGCCAAGCCCGTCTGGCTGTTTTTGATGTTAGTAGAGATGGGGTCTTACTCTGGCTTACTGCTGCTCATACTGGTCTCGAACCTCTGAGCTCAGGCAATCCACCCACCTTGGCCTCCCACAGCGCTGGGACTTCAGGCGTGAGCCACCACGCCCGGCCCAGACAAATTAAATTTAAAAGTTTAATTGAACTAAGAATAATTTGTGAACTGGGAATCCCCCAAACCAGAATAGGTTCAGAGTGACACAGATACTGCCTCATGGTCAGAAAGGATTTATGAACAGAAAGTGAAAAGTGACTTACAGAAAATGGAAGTGAAGGTTATTAAGGTACAAACAGCTTGGTGTTTGCCTTCTCTGAACACTGTTAACTGCCTGTGATTGGCCAAAACTGAGCGTTTGGTTCACGAGAATGTCACACTCTGTTTACACACACATCCAACCAGTTAGGTTACACTTCACTACATACAGAGAAACTTTTAGGCCAAACTTAAAATGTAAGGAGGAGCTTTTTAGGCTAAACTTGTTTTAGCACCCTCAAAATTGCCACATTTCCCTTATCTCCCCTTCCTCTATAAAGAAGGGTATATAAGCATCTGGAGCTCATTGGGTTATTGTACAGTCGTTTTCCTATGAACCCCCTGTATGCGTACATGTTAAATTAACTTATATACCTTTTTTGCCTATTGTTCTGCCTTCTGTCAATTCATTTTCAGTGGCAGAGGTGAAGATTTCCATTGGCCCCTATAGATTCAAATTGACCAGGTTGAAGTAGGGAAGAGAGAGTCTCATAAAGAGGACTCTCCTTGAAAGTGGCATTGCAAGAATGCCACTTGTTCTGTTTTGTATTTGATGAGACTGCGGAGATTACCATGACCCTAATTGCCAGGTATTAGGGCACAACTGCAGTCATGGAGAATTATAATAGAAGCAATCAGTAATGATAAAAAAAAAAAAGGCCATTTGAATCAGCCTGAAGCATCTGAAGTGGGGGGCAGTCTTGTGGGACTGAGCCCTCAATCTGCAGGATTTGATGCTAAAACCAGATTGATTTTAGTGTATGAGCTAGTGGATGTAGGTTTTGAGAAAGATTTCTACAGACAGAGATTAAGGTAGAAAGAAGAAAAAGTTTATTTTACTTTTCCAGATGGAAAAGGGCCAACACAGAAGTGAAAGGGGTTGAGAGGGTTATCAGGGATTTTTAGTCAAGGTTGTAATGGAGGTGAAGAAGATTTATATCTGTAGCCAAATTAACAGAGGACAGTGAATTGCTGGGTCAGCTCCTTCTCTCTTCTTAGCAGCAGACAGGCTTATCACTGGTGGCTATGATCTTGTCAGTGATTCTGCCCTAGATATATGGTTTTGGGACAGGAACCTAGGCCTGAAGTTTGAACTTCCCTCACCCACTGTCTGTTCAGGAACTTTCCAAGGCTGTAAAAAGCCAGTTCTTTTTTTTTTTTTGTAGAGACAGAGTCTCACTTTATGGCCCTCGGAAGAGTGCCGTGGCATCACACAGCTCACAGCAACCTCCAACTCCTGGGCTTAAGTGATTCTCTTGCCTCAGCCTCCCGAGTAGCTGGGACTACAGGCACCTGCCACAACGCCCGGCTATTTTTTGGTTGCAGTTTGGCCGGGGCCGGGTTTGAACCCGCCACCCTCGGTATATGGGGCTGGCACCCTACCGACTGAGCCACAGGCGCCGCCCAAAAAGCCAGTTCTAAAAGGCAGGTTTTAGCCAATAGGTCTAAAAACTTACATTTCATTTGTTTAGCTCTTTTCAGATGTCGTGAAAACAGAGTCCCCACAGGGTACTTTTCAGTAAGAGAGGGAGAGAGCTAGAAAGCTCATATGATTGGTGTTAGTTCTTACTAGGAAACTACTAATTAGATAATTTTTCTGTTGATATTTTTCTGTTATTTTAGCAAGTCTATTCTTTCCATTGATACTGTCAGAATTGAGTAAAATCATAATGATAGAGTCAAACCCCATCAAAAGAATCAACCCACCTAAAAGAATCACCCCCCTACCTCTCCCATGGATGTCCCACCTAACAAAGATGAACGGGTCAACCCCCCTGGATGTCCCACCTGGGAAAGGTAAATGGGCCAACTCCCACCTTTACAACAGATTTCCAACCTAGGAAAGGGAATGTCCTGACCCCCATCTTTCTGACCTTTAAAACCCCCATCTGCCATTACTCATGTGTCAATTTCTTCTCAGTTGGAAATCTCACCCCACCTGCACCCAACCAGGTGGAATAAAAGCCATTTTATTTTTATTTATTTATTTATTTTGAGACAGAGTCTCACTCTGTTTTCCTTGGTAGAGTGCTGTGGTGTCACAGCTCACAGCAATCTCTAACTCTTGGGCTTAAGTGATTCTCTTGCCTCAGCCTCCAAAGCAGCTGGGACTACAGGCACCCACCACAATGCCCAGCTATTTTTGTTGCAGTTGCCACTGCTGTTTTAGCTGGCTGGGGCTGGGTTCGAACCCACCACCCTTGGTATATGGGACCGGCACCTTACCCACTGAGCCACAGGCGCCGCCCCATAAAAGCCATTTTAATTGCACAAACCAGGCCTCCCTATTCCTTTCATCTTATGCCTCAGAATAATCTCTCATCTTTGGCTCTGTAACCTTTCATTTGGTGCCCAAACCTGGGATGGGGAGAATCCCCTTTGAGGGGCAGAAATATACCCCATTGGACCCAGCTAAACACACCCTTCTTCTGGAAAGACAAAAGAAAACAGGAAACCTTTCTAACCTTGCCTAAACTTCATTCATATAATAGTGAGCTTTTTTGTCTAGAACTCCTTTCTAAATTTTTTAAAACTTCTCTTCCCATGCTCTACTCTTAATTTCCTCTTTCCCTCTCTCTCCATCTCTGGATCTCTTACTTCCTTCTCTTCCATTTTTTTTTTTCAGATGGTTTCATACATGGAGGCCTCGCTTCCCTGATTCCAGCCCTGGCCACCCCCAGCAAGCCAGGCTTGCCTGCCTGCCCAGGGCCTTGTGTTTGGGGATGTCCTCTTGTAGGCCTGGGCTCTGGCTGGTTCCCCAGCCTCATCCCTCTGGTGCCCTACTGTGGGCCTAAACCCCTCTGGCTGGTTAAGGTCACATGCAGAGACCAGACCCTCTTTTGATCAAAGCCATACTCAGATAGTCCAGCTAATCTGCTGAGCCAGCCTCGATGAGCCATTCTCATTGGTCCATTGCCCTACTGTGGGCTGGACCATTTTTGCTAGTTCAATGAGCCAGGCTTGCCCATCCAGTACCTACTGGAGGTCTGGATCACCATTTTTTCCAGCTGGTCTGACTTTCTTCTTCCTCCTCTTACATTTACCACTTATTTATTTATTTATTTATTATTATTATTTTTTTTTTTTGAGGCAGAGTCTTACTATGTCACCCTTAGTAGAGTGCTGTGGCGTCACAGCTCACAGCAGCCTCAAACTCTTGGGCTTAAGTGATTATCTTGCCTCAGCCTCCCCAGTAGCTGGGACTACTGGTGCCCACCACAACATCCAGCTATTTTTTTTGTTATAGCTGTCATTGTTGTTTAGTAGGCCCTGGCCAGGTTTGAACCTGTCAGCCCCAGTATATGTGGCCAGTAACCTAACCATTGAGCTACAGGCACCGAGCCTACATTCTCCCTTTAATCTCATTTCTTTTCCTACCTCCAGTTTTCAGTATGAGCGCCGCTCAGTCACAGATTCCCCCTTGTTCACCTCTAAGCTACCTTTTACCTCCAGAGTCACACATTCCCCTTTCTTCACCTCTAAACTTCCTTTTGACTAATCTCAAGCCTCTAATGCTCTATCTTAACCTAAAAATGTCTCATTTTTTTCTGTAACACTGCTTGGCTTATGTACAAGCTTGACAGTGGCCTCAACATGGCACCATCAATCTCTCAATTCTCACTGATCTCAATAAGTACGGTCAAAAATTAGTCAAATGGGATTGGATTAAAGATGGCGACCGAGTAACAGCTTCCCTGCAACTGGGCACGGTGAGTCTGGGGAGATAAGACTCCAGACATCTCTGGCTGGTGAAATCTGCCTATAATCATCCCTTTGAGGATACAGGGAGTCAGCAAGGGACTTCTGGACCCCAAGAGGAGGACAAAAGCAGTGGGAAACTGGCAAGTGGTTGCATGTGTTCGATCGACCTAATCACGCCGGCAACCATGAGTACAAGCAGCAGTGAGACTGCAAACTGGAAAAGTCTTATCTGTGAACTGTTTCAGTGTTTTTGGACTTGGCACTCAGTTGAACTGCCTTGGGGAGAGCTTAGGCAGGAGTGTGGAGAACTTTGGGCATTGTCTGGGGCCCCAGACAGAGCCACTGAGCTGGGCTGCAGGGAGCCATTGTGTGAGCTCCGCAAGCTCCGCCCTCAGGGTCCCAGAGCAAGGAGCCGGTGGGACCTAGTAACATAGCAACTGAGCAGTCTAAAGGCGGGGACCGAGCTGCCTTACAGCCTTAACCCTTAGGGGCAGAGTGAGATGGTTTTGGCACACTGGAGGCTCAGGCTGTTGCCCTGGGTAGAGTGCCGTGGTGTCACAGCCCATAGCAACCTCAAATTCCTAGGCTTGGTGCTGCCTGGACCTCCATAAGATCTGTGCCACGACGACGCACCAACCGGACCTCCGCATGCCCTGACCAGGAACTGCGGGAGTGGTGCAACCCTGCGTCCTCCCTCCTGTGTCCTCCCAGCCTCCACACTGGCCCACTCATCTGGCCAGGGATACTGGTAGCTGTGTGCCCCCTGGAGCCCTCCCTGCCTCTACGCAGAGCCCTTCTCCTGGCCAGAGACTGCTGGAGCCTTGGGCTCTCTGTACCAAAGTCATTGGGTGCCAGGCACTCCGAGAACCGTGCGCACCACCTCCTGCCCTGTTACTGGATCTGGGTGTGTCACCTGCTGGAGCTGCTTCCACTCCCTAGCTGGAGCAGCCCCAGAAGAACTACACAGGGTCACTCCCTACAAAGATCAAGCAACAATAGAGTGATCCCGCTGGGATCTAATCTTGGACAGACACCTGCCCAACTCAGAGGACAGCCAGGGGCAACGGTGAAAAACAATCATGAGGCAAAATCAGCAGAAAAACTCTGGCAATATGATAATCAGAGTAGATCAACTCCCCCAAGGATCAATGGGGCAGACACAGCACAAGATCCCATGCACAAACAAATAGCTGAGATGTCAGAAATCGAATTCAGAATCTGGATAGCAAATAAGATTGAATTAGAACTCCAAGCAGTAACCTAAAAGATATCTCAAGAATTCAACAAATTCAAAGACCAAATGACCAAAGATTTTGACACATTGAGACAAGAAGTTGCATCCCTCAAAGATCTGAGAAACACAGTAGAATCCCTCAGTAACAGAATGGAGCAAGCAGAAGAAAGGATTTCTGACATTGAAGACAAAGTTTTCAAACACTCCCAAACTCTTAAAGAGGATGAGAAATGGAGGGCAAAAACAGATCACTCTCTCAGATAGTTCTGGGATAATTTGAAGAAAACCAATATTTGTCTTATAGGGATCCCCGAAAGCGATGAAGTGTCTTCTCAAGGCACAGAGTCTCTTCTCCATGAGATTATGAAGGAGAACTTTCCAGACATGCCAAGAGATTCTGAAATTCAGACAGCAGACAGTTTTAGAACTCCAGCACGACTCAACCCGAATAAGACATCCCCCAGATACATCATAATCAATTTCACTAAAGTTAATATGAAGGAGAAAATTCTAAAAGCTGCCAGACGAAAGAAAGCCATTACCTACAAGGGGAAGAATATTAGAATAACTGCAGATCTCTCTGCTGAAACCTTTCAAGCTAGAAGAGAATGGTCATCGACTTTTAATCTCCTAAAACAAAATAACTTTCAACCCAGGATCCTATACCCAGCTAAACTGAGTTTCATTTATGATGGAGAAATTAAATACTTCAATGACATTCACATGTTGAAGAAATCTGCCATAACTAAACCAGCTCTCCAGGATATTCTCAGACCTATCCTCCATAAAGACCAGCGTAATCCTCCACCACAAAAGTAAACCCACCCAGAAAATTTTGATCAAATTCCAACTTCCACAGTCCCAAAAGGATTAAAAATGTCCACTGGACTCTCAAAAGGCTTATCAATATTCTCAATTAATGTGAATGGTTTAAACTGTCCTCTAAAGAGGCACAGGTTGGCTGATTGGATACAAAAACTCAAGCCAGATATCTGCTGCATACAAGAATCGCATCTTACATTAAAAGACAAATATAGACTCAAGATGAAGGGATGGTCGTCTATATTCCAGGCAAATGGAAAGCAGAAAAAAGCAGGCATTGAAATCCTATTCGCAGACACAATAGGCTTTAAACCAACCAAAATAATTAAGGATAAGGATGGACACTTCATATTTATTAAAGGTAATACTCAATATGATGAGATCTCTATGATTAATATTTATGCACCCAACCAGAACGCACCTCAATTTATAAGAGAAACTCTACAGACATGAGCAAGTCAATTTCCTCCAGTTCCATAGCAGTTGGAGATTTTAACACCCCTTTAGCAGTGCTGGATAGACACTCCAAAAAGAAGCTAAGCAAAGAGTTGAATTTAGATTTAAACTAAGCAAAGAGTTGAGTTTAGATTTAAACTCAACCATTCAACATCTGGACTTAACAGACATCTACAGAACATTTCATCCCAACAAAACTGAATTCACATTCTTCTCATCAGCCCATGGAACATACTCCAAAATCGACCACATCCTAGGCCACAAATCTAACCTCAGCAAATTTAAAAAAATAGAAATTATTCCTTGCATCTTCTCAGACTATCATGGAATAAAAGTTGAACTCAATAACAACAGGAACCTGCATACCCATACAAGAACATGGAAGCTAAACAACCTTATGCTGAAGGATAGATGGGTTATAGACGAGATTAAGAAGGAAATCACCAAATTTTTGGAACTAAACAACAATCAAGACACGAATTACCCGAACCTCTGGGATACTGCAAAGGCAGTCCTAAGAGGGAAATTTATAGCACTGCAAGCCTTCCTCAAGAAAATGGAAAGAGAGGAAGTTAATAACTTAATGGGACATCTCAAGCAACTGGAGAAGGAAGAACACTCCAACCCCAAACCCAGCAGAAGAAAAGAAATAACCACAATCAGAGCAGAGCTAAATGAAATTGAAAACAAAAGAATTATACAACAGATCGATAAATCCAAAAGTTGGTTTTTTGAAAAGATCAATTAAATAGATAAACCTTTGGCCAACCTAACCAGGAAAAAAAGAGTAAAATCTCTAATTTCATCAATCAGAAATGGTAACCATGAAACAACAACAGACCCCCTCAGAAATTCAATAAATTCTTTTTTTTTTTTTTTTTTGTAGAGACAGAGTCTCACATTATGGCCCTCGGTAGAGTGTCATGGCCTCACACAGCTCACAGCAACCTCCAACTCCTGGGCTTAGGCGATTCTCTTGCCTCAGCCTCCCGAGCAGCTGGGACCACAGGCGCCTGCCACAACGCCTGGCTATTTTTTGGTTGCAGTTTGGCCGGGGCTGGGTTTGAACCCGCCACCCTCGGTATATGGGGCTGGCGCCCTACCGACTGAGCCACAGGCACCGCCCTCAAAAAATTCTTAACGAATACTACAAGAAACTCTACTCTCAGAAATATGAAAATCTGAAAGAAATAGACCAATACCTGGAAGTATGCCACCTACCAAGACTTAGCCAGAACGAAGTGGAAATGTTGAACAGGCCTATATCAAGTTCTGAAATAGCATCAACTATACAAAATCTCCCTAAAAAGAAAAGCCCAGGACCAGATGGCTTTATGTCAGAATTCTACCAAACCTTTAAAGAAGAACTAGTACCTATACTACTAAACCTCTTCCAAAATATAGAAAAAGAAGGAATATTACCCAACACACTCTACAAAGCAAACATCACCTTGATCCCCAAACCAGGGAAAGACCCAACAAGAAAAGAAAATTATAGACCAATATCACTAATGAATACTGATGCTAAAATACTCAATAAGATCCTAACAAACAGAATCCAACAACACATCAAAAAAATTATACACCACAACCAAGTGGGATTTATCCCAGGGTCTCGAGGCTGGTTCAATATATGTAAATCTATAAATGTAATTCAACACATACACAAACTAAAAAATAAGGACCATATGATTCTTTCAATTGATGCAGAAAAAGCTTCTGATAATATCCAGTATCCCTTCATGATCAGAACACTTAAGAAAATTGGTGTAGAAGGGACATTTCTTAAACTAATAGAGGCCACTTACAGCAAACCCACAGCCAATATCGTATTGAATGGAGTTAAATTGAAATCATTTCCACTTAGATCAGGAACCAGGCAAGGTTGCCCATTGTCTCCATTGCTCTTTAACATTGTAATGGAAGTTCTAGCCATTGCAATTAGGGAAGAAAAGGCAATCAAGTGTATCCACATAGGGTCAGAAGAGATCAAACTTTCACTCTTCGCAGATGATATGATCATATATCTGGAAAACACTAGGGATTCTACTACAAAACTTCTAGAAGTGATCAAGGAATACAGCAATGTCTCAGGCTACAAAATTAACACCCATAAATCTGTAGCCTTTATATATACCAACAATAACCAAGCCGAAAAAACAGTCAAGGACTCTATTCCTTTCACAGTAGTGCCAAAGAAGATGAAATATTTGGGAGTATACCTAACAAAGGATGTGAAAGATCTATGAAGAGAACTATGAAACCTTAAGAAAAGAAATAGCTGAAGATGTTCACAGATGGAAAAACATACCATGCTCATGGCTGGGAAGAATCAACATTGTTAAAATGTCCATACTACCCAAAGCAATATACAATTTTAATGCAATTCCTATTAAAGCTCCATTGTCATATTTTAAAGATCTTGAAAAAATAATACTTCGTTTTATATGGAATCAGAAAAAACCTCGAATAGCCAAAACATTACTCAACAATAAAAGCAAAGCAGGAGGAATCATGCTACCAGACCTGAGACTGTACTATAAATCGATAGTGATCAAAACAGCATGGTACTGGCACAAAAGCAGAGAAGTAGATGTCTAGAACAGAATACAGAATCAAGAGATGAATCCAGCTACTTACCATTATTTGATCTTTGACAAGCCAATTCAAAACATTCAGTGGGGAAAAGATTCCCTATTTAACAAATGGTGCTGGGTAAACTGGCTGGCAACCTGTAGAAGACTGAAACTGGACCCACACCTTTCACCATTAACTAAGATAGACTTTCACTGGATAAAAGATTTAAACTTAAGACATGAAACTATAAAAATACTTGAAGAAAGTGCAGGGAAAACTCTTGAAGGAATCGGCCTGGGTGAATATTTTATGAGGAGGACTCCCCAGGCAATTGAAGCAGTATCAAAAATACACTACTGGGACCTGATCAAACTAAAAAGCTTCTGCACAGCCAAGAACATAGTAAGTAAAGCAAGCAGACAGCCCTCAGAATGGGAGAAAATATTTGCAGGTTATACCTCCAATAAAGGTCTAATAACCAGAATCCATAGAGAACTCAAACGTATTAGCAAGAAAAGAACACGTGATCCCATCTCAGGGTGGGAAAGGGACTTGAAGAGAAACTTCTCTAAAGAAGACAGATGCACAATCTACAGACACATGAAAAAAAGCTCATCATCCTTAATCATCAGAGAAATGCAAATCAAAACTACCTTGAGATATCACCTAACCCCAGTAAGAGTAGCCCACATAACAAAATCCCAAAACCAGAGATGTTGGCGTGGATGTGGAGAAAAGGGCACACTTCTACACTGCTGGTGGGAATGCACACTAATACGTTCCTTCTAGAAGGATGTTTGGAGAATACTTAGAGACCTAAAAATAGACCTGCCATTCGATCCTATAATTCCTTTACTAGGTTTATACCCCAAAGACCAAAAGTCACAAAATAACAAAGACATCTGTACCAGAACGTTTATTTTAGCCTAATTCACAATTGCTAAGTCATGGAAGAAGCCCAAGTGTCCATTGACCCACGAATGGACTAGCAAATTGTGGTACATGTATACCATAGAATATTATGTGGTACATGTATACCATAGAATATTATGCAGCCTTAAAGAAAGATGGAGACTTTACCTCTTTCATGTTTACATGGATGGAGCTGGAACATATTCTTCTTAGCAAAGTATCTCAGGAATGGAAGAAAAAGTATCCTATGTACTCAGCTCTGCTATGAAGCTAAATTATAGCTTTCACATGAAGGCTATAACCCAACTATAGCACAAGACTATGAGGAAAGGGCCAAGGAAGGGGAAGGGAGGCGGGAGGTTTTGGTGGAGGGAGGGTAATGGGTGGGGCCACATGTACGGTGCATCTTAGAATGGGTACAGGTGAAACTTACTAAATGCAGAATACAAATGCTTACATACAAAAACTAAGAAAATGCCATGAAGGCTACGTTGAACAGTTTGATGAGAATATTTCAGATTGTATATGAAAGCCGCACATTGTACCCCTTGATTGCACTAATGTACACAGCTATGATTTAACAATAAAAAAAAGAATATAAAAAAAAAAGTAGTCAAATGGTTGGAGATCCCTTATATCCGGGCATTTCTCATATTCCAAAACATTCCTTCCCTGTGTTTGTCCTGTAAGCCCTCTCAGATTCTCTTGGCCTGGGTAACCGGGCTTCTCCTGATACCCTTCGATATCTCCTACTGGTCTCTCCAACCCCCATCCTAAATCCCTCCATTCTCTCAATCAGAACACCTGGGAAGCTTCTCTAGGTGGGATACCTCTCTTCTTTCTATAGCCTCCCATCAGTCACCATTCTCATTGCCCTCCCACCCCCACGTCCATATCCTTCCCTTAAACAATACTCCTTCCTACCCTCTCTGCACTGCCCCACACCCACCATCTGCCACATGTGGTCGGAAAAAAAAATGGTGGAATTTCCCCCTGGGCCCTCAGACCTCCCAGCAAGATCTCAATGATCTGGCCTTCAAGGTGTGGCAGTGCCTCTCAGAGCTCCAGTATTGGCTTCCACCATTAAGCAAAACCTGGCTATTTCTTAAAACTCTGCAAGGCATCACCAAAAAACAAGATCTTCCTCAGGATCATGCTTTAAGTGCAGCCAACCAGGCTTCTGGACAAAGCAGTGCCCCAAATCCAACACCCCCCCGCCCTCCGCCCCAATTGTGTTCAGCCCACAGAGGTCTGGCTGCCTGGGTCTTTCTGAAGATCTAGAGCAGATGCTCTCGGAACGTGGTTGAAATTCCCTTCTGAGCCTACCTACAAAAGACTGATGACCCCCAGAAAATCAGAATGCCTCCTGGACACCATCCTGGAAAACTGAACTCTAGGTATTTTTGCTCATAGACGGTACGCTGATCTTTTCTCTTTTCTAACAAACACAGGAGCAACTTCCTCCATGCTGGCACCTTGTAAAAATCCTCTAACTAAGCAGCGATCTCAGTAGGGGTATTAGATGTCTTCTCAGGATTGCTGGCAGCACTGGCAACTCCAACTGGTTCCCACCTCTCACTGTCCATCTTCCTCTTTGGTTATTGTCTGATAAGGTCACTGATGATTTTTTCTCATTCTCAGTTTCAAACCAGTAACCCTCTGCCCCGTGTCAAGATTTATTAATCAGACAGTCACCCCAAAACAACTCCTCATATCCTTGCTTTACTGGATACCAACCAGCTCAGACTGAAAAAGCCAAAGAGTTTTTGTAAATGCCACTCCCTTACCTCATTCTCCTCTCCCCCACATTCTCTTTACAGGCATCCCACAGGAAGTAGTCAAAGACATACCACGCCCATCATCACACCTCCTTATAATAAACTAAAAAGACTGGGATGATAGAATCAAACCTCACCCAAATAGGGTGGACCGGCCTAAAATAATCACACCCCTACCCTCTCCCACTGGATGTCCCACCTAAGAAAGGTGAACCGGTTAACCCCCTATCCTACCCCACCGGATGTCCCACCTGGGAAAGGTAAATGGGCCAACCCCCACCCTTACAACAGATATCCAACCCAGGAAAGGGAATGTCTTGACCCCCACCTTTCTGACCCTTAAAACCCCCATCTGCCATTACTCATGTGTTGATTTCTTCTTGGTGAATCTCACCCACCTACACCTAGGTGGAATAAAAGCCATTTTAATTGCATAAACTGGGCCTCCGTCTTCCTTTCATCCCCTGCCTTGGAATCATCTTTCATCTTTGGCTCCATAACCTTTCACATAGGCCATCCAAAATTGATTGAATTATTGGTGTTTTACTACACATCTGGTGTCAGAAGTGTTGCACTAAGTGACCATGTCAGAAAGTAGGAAAAGCCAAAGTGTTTTCCTATATCTTTAATAGCTGGCAAAAAAAGAATACATTTTTGTCCCTTTCTATTAATACAACACTTGCTTAGTCCAGTTATCTTGCTATGCTTTCTGGTGATTTAATAAAATTATAAAAGTTTACCAGGAGTGGGGGCTCGTGCCTATAATCCTAGCACTTCAGGAGGATGAGGCGGGGTGATGACTTGAGGCCAAGAGTTCATGACCACCCTGGAAAATAGTGAGATCCTTGTCTCTACAAAATATTTATTTTTTAAAAATTAACAGAGCATGATAGTTCACACCTGCAGTCCCATCTACTCGGGAGGCTAAGGCAGGAGGATTGCTTAACTCCAGGAATTTGAGGTTACAGTAAGTAATAACAACACCACAACACTCTAGCCCAGGTATCAGAGCAAGACCTTGTCTCAAACAAACAAAGAAAATTACAAAAGTCATTGATACCATACCTCAAAGGGTTATTCTCTCAAACTCCCCAGTATCAACTGCAGCTAGGACAAAGTTCTTGGAAAGCTCTGGTAACTTGACAGTTCAAAGTTCTGGGAAATGAGCCAAAGAGGACACACCAGGACAAGGTCAAAGCTATTTTTGACCAGACAGCCATGTTTTGAAAACTATGCCTTGCATTTAACCTGATTAGTCTTAATGTAGGGAGCCTTCCCTCAAAGACTAAGAGTGAAGCCCTGATGGTGGGGAGATATGCGAGTGACCTCAATATCTGTTTTGTTTGTTTTTAGACAGGGGTGTGCAGCAATGATGCAAGCACACATCAGTGCAGCCTTGAACTCCTGGGCACAAGTGATCCTCCCACCTCAGCCTCCCAAGTAAGTGGGACTGCAGGCACAAGCCACTGTGCCCAGCTCAGTGTCCTTTCTCTTCAGACCTGTTATAATATCAGATTCCTCCGGAGAAATCATATGCCTGAATCCATAGAATTACGTGAAGAATTTCAAGGAATTTTAAACAGAATAAAAGATAATGCAAATTCCCGGAATCTCAACCAAAGACCAAATGCTTAGGATATGAGGATATGAAGGGGGAAGGATCTGAGGAAGACAGTCTTTGTTAACCTACAAGTTGGACACAGAAGGCCAAAGATATCTTCTATGGTGATTTTATCACTCCTTGAGATCATTGTGTTTGTTTGTTTCTAACTTTTTATTTTGACATAATTTTACACTTATAAAAATGTTGCAAAATGGTAGAGTTCCTTATACCCTTCATCCAGCTTCTTCAAATGTTGACATCTTATATACCATAGTATCACTAGCATTCAAAATCAGGAAATTAACATTGATATAATGCTATTAACCGTGAGCGTATTATTGAAATTAAGTTATTGTTATCTTGAGGAAAGGATTTACTCAAATGAGTCGTATACTGAACAAACATGGAAACACAGGGCACTCTCTTGGCCCACACAAACTGTAAATAAATATGAAATAGTACCATTCCCAGTGTCATGAGTGAAATCACAGCTGATACCAGAGTAACTGGAAATCTGTCCCTACCTCCAGCTTTTCTCCCTTTAACTCTCATTTGGCTTATTGTAAAAGCAGATGGATGTCAGATGTTTACTGAGGATTTCAGAAAACAAGATAAACTTCCGTTAACAGTGGCTGACACTGTTTCTCTCCAGGAATATCTCTATAAATCACCCCAATTGGTATCCTTTTAATGCACTGTTTTCAGGCCCAGTCTATGATTTAGACATCAACAGCAGTTTGCCCAAGTTGGCAGCCAGCGATTTACTTTTATAGTCTTGCCTCAAGAAATTTCAGTCCTCTTCATAATCTCTTAAAGTGGGATTTAAACTGGTGTTCTGAACCCAGCTCAGTTAATGAAATTACTCATTTACTGATGGCATACTGATCAGGGATGACTCAGAAACAATTTCTTTTTTGAGACAGTCTCACTTTGTCACCCTTGGCAGAGTGCTATGGCGTCATAGCTCACAGTGTGGGGTAGTTTTTGACTAGTTTTTTCAAAATATTATCATCTTTATAAAAATAATATATACCGTTCCTTAGTCCTCTTATTTTTCAATTTTGTGAAGATTTTTCTCATATATTCTTTTGCTGTATAATGTTAAATGGATACAGCTCTTCCATCATGTGACATGGCCATCAAATTGGTTAAACTAAATACTGTATATATTGCTAGTTTCTAACTTCTTCTCTATTAAAATATAGTAAGTGGCCTATTGCCAAATATTTACACACCATAAAAAGGTTTATTTGCAAGAAATTCCTAGGAGTGGAATTATCAAAGAGAATGCATTTTTTTCAATACTTTTATACAGACTCCCCTGAAAAGTTCATGCCAGTGTATGCACCCATCAATGTGTGTATTGTCCAAAGCCTCCTCAACATACTCTACGCCATGTGAGAGACAAAGCACAGGTTGTTCAGAGCACAGGCTTGGAAATCAGATTGCAAAGGGATGACTCTCAGCATTTCCACATTCCATTTGTTTAAAGCTATAATATAAAATTTAAATCATTGCCACTATACCATAAAACACAATGAAGAATTTCTCACTTAAATAAAAAGAATCATGTTACTCCAACATATTTTTTTTCTTTTCATATCTACACCCAGTGATGATATTTTTTAGGCTAATTTGTAAACAGACACAAATTTGTAAAAACTGATGGAAGCCATGTTTTGTGCAGAAGACTATTTTCTTTTCTTTTTTGAGACAGTCTCACTATGTCACCCTCAGTAGTACTGTGGCATCACAGCTCACGGCAACCTCAAACTCTTGGGCTTAAGTGATTTTCTTGCCTCAGCCTCCCAAGTAGCTGGGATTACAGGCACCCGCCACAATGTTCAGCTATTTCTTTTGTTGCAGTTGTCATTGTTGTTTAGCTAGTCCTGGCCTGGTTCGAACTCGCCAGCCCCAGTGTGCGTGGCCAGCGCCCTGCGGGTGCCGAGACCAGAAGACTATTTACACATAACATACAGGTTGTTTAACACCAGATACAAGTTTGCCAAGCTTCAGATGGCAAAATGCTAAGTTGTGAGTTTAGTATTGTCCAGTTAGTTGATTTTCCTTGCCTTGAAGACTCCAGCAGCACATACCACCTCATGGTCACCCCTTCTTTTCTCACTTTGAATCCACTACAATGGAACATTCATATCCTTAAGATAGGCCTAGGAAAAAGCTTCCCACCAATCAACTGGGTAACATAATGTCCTGTTTGATAAGTTCTGTGGCTTCTTCAATTAATTATATTGTTGATTTAAGGTGCTGCTTTATTTGCTCATTTCTTAATCTGTCCTTTTTCTTTGTTTACATCTTTTTGACTCTTTCCTAGTCTATCTGCACATAGCCACCATGACTGGCAATCTGAAGAAGAAAGCCACCACCTACTGCTGTTTCTGTAAGCTTTCCAACTTTCTTTTCTTTCTTTTTTTTTTTGTAGAGACAGTCTCACTTTATTGCCCTCCATAGAGTGCTATGGAGTCAAACAGCTCACAGCAACCTCTAACTCGTGGGCTTAGGCGATTCTCTTGCCTCAGCCTCCTGAGTAGCTGGGACTACAGGTGCCCAACACAACGACTGGCTATTTATTGTTGCAGTTTGGCTGGGGCTGGGTTTGAACCCCTTGGTATATGGGGCTGGCGCCCTACCCACTGAGCACTGAGTCACAGGCGCTGCCCAAGTTTTCCAACTTTCTGTAACAAATATCCTACACGCCAGCCAGTCACATGCCACCCCATTAAATCTGAGTAGCTGCTGAGTATTTTTCTACCAGTGGTCCTGAATTGTGGCCACTTAATTCTGCCAGTGGTGTTTTCTTGCAACTCCGTTAAATCCAACACTTCCTGAGAGTCATTCCTTTCAGTCTTAGGAGGGGAGTTCCGGGTAGCCAGGAAACCCCCAGAAGCCTGTATTGGGGTGGTCCCAAACCACCCTCATTTCCCCTGCACTTTAAGGGCTGCTCTAGCTGAGGTAACAGACTACTATGGTTAATTTTTTCCTCCTCCTCCTCCTCTCCTATTTCTACTTTCTAGCTGTATGATCCTCAGCCAATCAGTTAACTTCTCAGAGTTATTTATTCATAGGGATTTTGTGGGAATTAACAACTAGCTATTATTATCTTCTTTAGTTCCTGCAACTCCTATGCACAAAATACACCTGAAGTATGCCATGCAAAAATAATCAGAGATACAGGGAGCTGCGGGATTAACAACCAGAAGGACATGAAAGCATTTGGAATTAGATGAAAAGGCTTGTCTTGAGGGCGGCCTTATTGCCAGCAGGCTTTTTGCACTTGAAGCATATATATTTCCCTAAAGCAGGTTTCTCTAACACAGATATAAAACCATGAATGTAAAATCAGGTACAAGGTCTTGGAAGAAGCCTAAAGCTTTAAGTCTGATGAAAAAACCACTTCCGGTTGGAACGGACAGCTTATGAGAAAGGGAAAAAAGGTGCTGAGAGGGAGATAACGTTTGCTTAAATGGACCAAAATGAGAGTCTAGTATGAAAAATAACATTACTTCATTTGGTTTCTTTTACACCTGTACCGAATGAGGCTCACACGTCATACAGCTAGGAAGAGGCCAGGGTCCTTAGATGTGGGACCGCTGGGGAGGGCACAGAGAACACACAGGCAAAACAGCCTGCTGCAGACTTTGAAAGAAAAGGCTTGGTTAGTAAGGAGTGTGAATTACTCCAGGAGGTAATAATACTAAAATCCAGTCTGGAATCCCTCTTAGCTATTAGGAGTCTGGCGATTGGAGACTGGTAGCTGTGGGTTCTTCAAGAGACAGTTAACTTCGGGAAAGCAGCGGCAGGAAGCTCCTAACAAACAGGAGGTTTTCTCAGGGGCAGCTGAGCAAGTTCACTTGCTGGGTCTGTGTTTGTTCAGGCTGCTCAGATGAGATGACCTGTGTCCTAGTGAACTCTGAGTCAGCAGGCAAGCAGCCCTAGAGGATTTCATTTCGTCCACACCCGTGTGCAATTGTTCCCAGGTCTGAAATGAAGGCTTGAACGTCTCTTGCTGTCGCGTGAGCGTCCGGCTGTGCCAACAGCACCATGAAAAGTTGGGCGCTGTGGCTGGGGACGCTTCTGATGAGACCACGTGGCCGGATGACCTGGGCTGCTGCACGGATGGCGGCTACGCTGAGCCTGGAACCCGCGGGCCGCTGCTGCTGGGACGAGCCGGTGCGCATCGCCGTGCACGGCCTGGCCCGGGAACAGCCGGTCACGCTGCGCGCGTCCCTGCGCGACGAGAGGGGCGCGCTCTTCCGGGCCCACGCGCGTTACCGCGCCGATGCCCGCGGCGAGCTGGACCTGGCGCGCGCGCCCGCCCTGGGCGGCAGCTTCGCGGGCCTCGAGCCCATGGGGCTGCTCTGGGCCCTGGAGCCTGAGAAGCCCTTGCTGCGGCTGGTTAAACGCGACGTGCAGACGCCCTTCGCCGTGGAGCTGGAGGTGCTGGACGGCCACGGACCGGAGTCCGGGCGGCTGCTGGGCCGGGCGGTGCACGAGCGCGGCTTCCTGCGGCCCGGGGTGCGGCGGGAGCCGGTGCGCGCGGGGCGGGTGCGGGCCACGCTCTTCCTGCCGCCAGGTGAGCCTCTGCTTGTCCAGGGCTTAGTCGAGCTCCTGAGACCCCCTCCTCCCCGCCAGCCCCCTGCCTTGCCCCGGAGACACACGGTTGGGGAGCTACAGTAAACCCGTCCCCCACGCTCCAGGGTGTCATGGATTCCCAGTGGAAGTTTTTCTTCTTAAGTTTCATGTCACTCAGAGGAGGCACTGCCACTTTCTTACGTGTATACTAAGAGTCCCTTCAAATTATATTTATTGAGAGCAATCTTGTACCAGCCACTTGGCTGTGCTTTGAGTACCGACATATGCAAAGACCTGTGGTAGTATGCATAAGTGGTTTTTGCCTTCCTTCACATCAAACTTCCAAAGAAAGTAAAACTCACGGATAGAGGCAGCTCCCCATAATCATTAAAAAACAGACTGGCACAAAATTTGACAGTCTCTTCCCCTCTATCATAAACATTTTGTCAGTAGTGGTCAACCTGCCTTGATTTTGCCCCTTCTCTGGAGTACATTTGGCAGTATCTGGAGACGGTTCTGGTGGTCACACCTGAAGAAGGAGGTGCTATTAGCATCTGGCAGGTAGAGGCCAGAGATGCTGCTAAATATCCTTCACAGCTCAGAACAGCGTCCAGAGCAAACAATTGTATTGCTCAAAATGTCTGTAGTGGTATATTGAGAATCCCAGTCTAAGTGAAAACACAGTGCTTGTTAGGTAAAGATGGGCTGGAAACAAGGCATGTGACCCACCCCTTCCAACCTCATTCTTGACTTAAACCCCACTATTTAAAATTGCTAGACGTGCCACAGAACACAGAATCCCTAAACTCAGTTTTGTAATTATTCTACAAAACAGAATAATTACAAAACAAGAGACCCTGCTTTAATTTTTACAGTTCTTCAGCAAGTCCTAACCTTAACATAGAGGATACTATGAACTCCTGGGGTTGCAATTGGGTCTTATCATACTGACTGAGTCAGTAAGGATCTAAAGATTTTTATTAACAAACAAACCCTTATGTGTACTACCCCCTCACGGTATCTGATAATTCTAATTAAGTCAATCCTTTGTTAACTAGTATTTCAGTGTCTACTATGTGGCTTGTTTAAAATTTATTGTTTTCTCAAAGGCTTTTGTAAATAATGTAGAAGGGTTTGATTGTTTAACAAATATGTATGAAGACTATACTAAAGCATTGGGATAGCTAACAAAGTCAGAAGTAGGCCTAACTGTACTTATGGTCTAATAGAGGGTATAGGCAGTTATCCAGGCACCTATATAACACATCTTGACAGGTGCTATGATGGGGGAGATACAGGCCCAGTGAGCTAGTAGGAACATATAAAAGGTCATCTAAGGCAATTCAGCCTTGAGGGGATCAGGAAGGGAGATCTAAATTTGGGCTTGACAATTGAGTCAACCAATCAAAAATTTGGGAAGGGAGAGAGAATAGTATTCTAGGCAAAGAAAGTAGTATATACCAATATTCAGGGGCCAAAGAGAACGTTGCACCTTTAGAGATGGCATTCTTTAAGGCTGCAGCAAAGAGGTGAGGAATATATTCTAATAATCTCCTATATACGAGGTCTGACAATTAAGTTTGTGAACTCATCTTAGAAGAAATGCTGCATACTTCATTGCTGATTACCAGTCACCTTCAAAGTATTCCCTTTGGGAAGCTATGCACTGACCCCAGGACCTAGTCCATCCTTCAAAGCTATTTTGGAACTCTTTTTCTGGAATGACCATCAGAGCTATCATCATACCAAAGGTCTGATAGTTAAAAGTTGACAAACTTGCCACCGTGCACTTACACTGGCAGCACTGTACAAACAACTCAGTAAAGTTTCGTAACTTTGGTATATCACCATCTCACAACTGTGTTTGTGTCAGTGTGTGCTGGTGTCTTGTTGAGTGGCGTTTATTATTATATGTTTTTGTGTGCCGTACAGTGACAGCTCTGATCATCATTCCAGAAAGAGTTCCAAAATTGCTTTGAATGGTGGACTAGGCACTGGTCCCTTAGGTACATAGTGTCCCAAGGAGAGTACTTCATATGTAGAGCACTTTACAGCTCTCAAAGCATTCTCAAATGGATACTGTTTTTTGAGGAAAATGAGAAAGCGTGGAGAATGTTATTTCTAACTTGGCTTATTTATATATTATTATTGTTTGTGAAAATGTGCGAAAACTCTAAAGAAAATAAGACATTTTATTCCCCCTCGCTTTAAAAAGAAAAGTAAAAAAGGTTCTATCAGCCTCTCTACCCCCAGCCCTCCTGGCTTCAAAACTTCTTTGCTGACTATCAAAATCTAAAACCTGGGTGGCGCCTGTGGCTCAAGGAGTAAGGCGCTGGTCCCATATGCTGGAGGTGGTGGGTTCAAACCTAGCCCCGGCCAAGAACCAAAAAAAAAAAAAAAAAAAAAATCTAAAACCTAAGAGGTCTTTTGAGAATCTAAAACTTGTGATTTGTGGTGTTCTTCAGATGAGGGGCCCTCCCCTGGGATTATCGATCTGTTTGGAAGTGGCGGTGGCCTTTGTGAATATAGGGCCAGTCTCCTGGCTGGACATGGTTTTGCTGTGCTTGCTCTGGCTTATTTCAGATTTGAAGACCTCCCTGAATATTTGAATGACACACACCTGGAGTACTTTGAAGAAGCTGTGGACTTTATGCTGCAGCATCCAAAGGTGGGTTCCAATGATACCTGCATGCAGAGGAGAGGGGGGTAGAGAAGACACTGCTAAATCCAAAAGCCCTGTCAGGACACTGGGCACTAGAAATATGCTGGGAAACACCAAGGCTGCTTCAAAAGTGACTCTAATTACTATTTCCATTTTCACCCCTTTCCAGACCCCTAAGACTTGACTGTTTGCTCCCTTTGTGATCATTTACCGTCATTCAAAGAGCACCAGACCAAAAAGTTGTTAACATTGAGTTCTGGTTCTTTATCTACCACAAAGTAGCCTTATGATCCTGTATAAGGCAGTTGCCCTCTCTGGGGTTTAATTTTTCTCTTTTAGAAAATTAATATAAATGGTTAGAGGGAAAAGTGACTATAAAGACATGTTTTAGAGACACCTGATGACATTTGCATAGGAATGATGTTATTTGATGATATTAAGTAATCATTATTAATTTTATTATAATAAATGGTATTTTGGTTTTGTATTAATGGTATTATGGTTTTGTAAAGAAAGTCCTTATCTGATAACAGGAAAAAATTAATTAGAACATTTTAGTATGATTGTAAATAAAATGATACCAACTCTGTACTACTATCCAAATTTAAACATTCTAATATTTGTTTATGCATTTTTTGAGACGGTGTCTCCTTGTCCTCATGGCATCATAGCTCACAGCAACCTCAAACTCTTGGGCTTGAACAATTATCTTGCCTCAGTCTCCAAAGTAATTGGGACTATAGGCGCTACCATAACGCCCAGCTAGTTTTTTCTATTTTTGTAGAGATGGAGTCTCTCTGTTGCTTAGGCTGGTCTCCTGAGCTCAGGCGATCCACCCACCTCAGCCTCCCAGAATGCTAGTATTACAGGAGTGAGCCACCACACCTCGCTAACATTCTAATGTTTAGAAGAAAAATGTTCTGCAGGCTCCTCTCCCTTACCCTCCATGCCCTTGGAGAACCCCAGAATTCTCTGCCAAATAGCTGTGATCCTTCTTCGAGGCCCCAACCCCCTTCTGTGGGTATATCACTATGTATACACCTAGGCCTTAAATATGCAGCCTGGAGTGACCACACATATGTGTGAGAGGCACCTCAAGGTCCATGCAGGAGTTAGGATGGAAGAGAAAGAGGGTGGGCCAGGGGCCAGGGCCTGCTAGGGGTCAGCCTTCCCCTTTGCCATGTTCTTGTATAGAATTTGAGCCTGAGCTTATATGTTATTATGGTGGTACATTTATCAAGAGTGGAGAAAGAATATTTTTTATTTAACATTTCATTTGATGTGTATAACTTTTAAATATTTAGGTTAGGGTATATAGAACTCTGTGTGTACTCTTGATTAGGGGAGAGACTCAAATATTAGGATATAAACTGTGTACTAGGAAATCTATTAATTTGCTTATAAGAAGATAATTTTAGGCCAGGTGCAATGGCTCATGTATGTAATCCTAGCATTCTGGGAGGCTGAGGTGGGAGGATCAGTTGAGCTCAAGAGTTTGAGACCAGCCTAAGCAAGAATGAGACTCATCTCTACTAAAAGTAGGAAAAATTAGCTGGTCATTGTGGCAGGCACCTGTAGTCCCAGCTACTCAGGAGGCTGAGGCAGGAGGATCACTTGTGCCCAGGAGTTTGAATTTGCTGTGAGCTAGGCTGATGCCACAGCATTCTAGCCCAGGCAATAGAATAAGACTGTCTCAAAAAAAAAAAAAGAAGGAAAGAAAAAGAAAAGAAAGAAAGAATAAAAGCCATGCTTTTACCTTTGTAGATATATAAGGAAGGAAAGCTAATGATATTTAAGAAAGCTACTTAGAGAATGTAAAATCATTGTTTATGTCCTCCATTTATGAATTCTAACTTGTTTTCTTTATTCATCAGGTGAAGGGCCCTAGTATTGGGCTTCTTGGTTTCTCCAAAGGAGGTGACCTGTGTCTCTCAATGGCTTCCTTCTTGAAGGGCATCACAGCTACTGTACTTATCAATACCTGTGTGGCCAACACATTAGCTCCTCTGTATTACAAGGATATGATTATTCCTAATCTTGGCAATGACATAGGAAAACTAAAAGTTACTGAGTCAGGATATACCACATTTTTTGATATTTGGAACAATCCACTGGAGGAACCTGATCACCTAAGTCTTATTCCATTGGAAAAGGCACAGGGTCCCTTCCTGTTTATTGTTGGCACAGATGATCATAGCTGGAAGAGTGAACTCTATGCTCATATAGCCTCTGAAAGATTACAAACCCATGGGAAAGACAGACCCCAGATAATCTGCTACGCAGAAACGGGTCATTGTATTGACCCACCTTATTTTCCTCCTTCTTTAGCCTCTATGCACTCAGTGCTCAACAAAGCAGTATACTATGGAGGTAAGCCAAGGGCTCACTCAAGGGCACAGGTGGATGCCTGGCAACAGATTCAAGCTTTCTTCCATAAACATCTCAATGGTAAAAAATCTGTCAAGCACAGCAAAATATAACATTGTATCTACAGACCAGATACCATTAATGAACATCCTATTCATACAACTTGTGTTGGATTTTCCAGAGTGCCAAGAACCAACCAGCTCAGCTTCCTTGTCACGTTCTACTGGACTCTCACCCTTTGCAAGGTTCATCCTTCTTTCCCTAGAACTTACCTTGATCTCATCTTTAGGACCAATCTTAACCTTAAGCAAGAAAAATGGAAGAAGTGTTTGCCTGCCTCTCTAGTGCTGGCCTAGCTTCAGCCATGTGTCCCATTTCTGAGAATTGAGTTTCTGTATTGCTCTGGAGTCCTGTATCCCCTTTGGGCCCTGACTGGCCAGGTCTGAGCCTTGGGCACTGATCCACTCCAGTCCCTTAAGGAATGGACTCTGTCTTATTCTTTTTCTTTCTTTCTTTTTTTTTTTTTGGTGCAGTTTGGCTAGGATTTGAACCTGCCACCCTCGGTATATGGGGCCGGCGCTGTACTCACTGAGCCACAGACATCGCCCAACTCTGCCTTATTCTTGCTAGTACACATTTCCTGAACATTTACTCAGGACTGAACCTTAGTCTGAAGATCGGGAGCATTGTACTTGTCACTATGCTTCCTTTATGTTTCCCAACTGTCTGGATTCCTGGTCACTGTATGGTATTTACCTGCCTAGAGGAATGCCTCGATGCCAAGATTTTCAGGACTATTATACCTGTGGGCCACGGCCTTCATCATTGGATGTCTTGTTATAATTGCCAAATCAGACTTCCTTCCACACCATCTGGTCCTACTACCTTCTTACAGAGTAGGAATGGGACCCATCTGCCTCAACTCACTGCAATGTACTGGGCACTATCTAGAGTCAGAAGAGACCAGAGTAGAGGGTCTAAAATTTACCTGAGATTTCAGGGCACATTGTCAGTTTTCTAGACACATACAAAATCCTTCACCAATTTGAGTCTATGCAAACAAATGCCCTTTAGATAATTAACTAATGAAAAGAAAGATTCCCTAGAGGTAACTTAATTGTTGGGTATGGTGGTGTGTGCCTATAGTCCAACCTGCTCAGGAGGCTGAGGCAGGAGGATTGTTTGAGCCCAGAAGTTTCAGGTTGCATTGAGTTGTGATTATGTCACTGTACTCTAGCCTAGGTGACAGAGTGAGACCCTATCTAAAAACAAAACAAGTAAGACAAAACTAAAAAGAAAAACCCACTGTATTGAGTGCAGTCGTTTACCATGTAGTCTAATTTTATATGATGTGAATTCTGGGAGTCTCTGTTTTAAACTTCCTGCCAAGTGGACTTGCTGCTTTAGAAATGCTTTTGGGAGTAGGCATTTCTACTCTACTCTCAAAGGAGTAGGGTGCTGGCCCCATATAGGGTTCAAACCTGGCCCTGGCCAAAAACTGCAAAAAAAAAAAAAAAAAGAAAGAAAGAAAGAAACAAATGCTCTTGGGATGGGAAATCACAGGAAGAAGTTATAAGGAGAGTGGGAGGGTAAGAGAAGGGAGGGCCAAAAAGATAGACTAACAAGCTATGCATAGGATGATGACCAAACATCTCCACCTAATGAAACACTAGGGAAGAGCAAGCCCTAGCCCTCAATTTCTCACTGATAAAGCAGCCTGGAAATACGCTACACTGACTAAAGATATGTGGTCACTTTCCTCTAAGAGTTGGCCCTATATTTATAAGACTTTTGTTTCAAAAAGAATTTCAGATTATTATAAAAGCTATCTAAAATATGTTAAAAACAGTATTAATTAGAAGGGAGAAAGAGAAAAGATGTTCATAAAATGAAGCCAGAAATGAGGCTAATGGAATAGTCCTTATTATGACTTATTATGAAGTCTTAAACACTTGCCTCAATTGGGCCTCTCATTCAGTCATGGATTTTTTAGTGGTTTATTTAAAGTTACACAGAATTTACAGCAATCATAAAATAAAAAGCAAAACTTAGAAATCAAGCCGGTTGTGGTATTATGTGCCTGTATTCTCAGCTACTCAGGAGGCTGAAGCAAGAGAATAACTTGAGCTCAGGAGTTCAAGGCCACTATACTCCAGCCTGGGTGACAGTAAGAACCTATAGCTCAAGAAAAAAATTTAAAAAGGGCCAGGCTTGGTGGTTCACACCTATAATCTTAGCACTCTGGCAGGCCAAGGCAGGAGGTGGGAGATCAGACGTTCAACCAGCCTGAGCAAGACCAAGACCCCATCTCTACTAAAAATAAAAAAATTACCTGAGCATTGTGGCAAGTGTAGCCCAGCTATTTGGGAGGCTGAGGGAAAAGGATAACTTAAACCCAGAAGTTTGAGGTTGTTGTAAGCTTAGCTGAGGCCATGTACTTGCTTAGGTAATAGAGCAGGACTATGTCTCAAAAACAAAAAGAAAGAAAAATGATGGTCATATACTGAGAAACATGAAGTGATGTAAAGGGTAGTGCTATAATTTAGACATTGTTCTCTCCAAATCTGATGTCGAAATTTGATCCCCATTGTTGGAGGTAGGCCTAGTGGGAGTGTTTGGGTCTTGAGGCTTGGTGCTGTCCTCTTGGGTAATGAGTCCTTGCTCCATTAGTTCATGAAAGAGTTCCCTGAGAACTGGTTGTTAAAAAGAGCACCCCCTCCTCTTTCTTTGCTGCTCTCTTGCCTTTCCATCTGCACACACCAGCTCCTCTTACCCTTCTGCTGTGAGTGGAAGCAGCCTGAGGCCCTCACCAGAAGTAAATGCTGGCACCATGCTGCTTTTACTGCCAGCACGACTAACAGCCAAAATAAATCTCTTTTCTTCATAAATTACTGAGCCCTGGGTTTTCCTTTATAGCAACACAAATGGACTAGTGTCCTCAAGGATACCTCTACAGTGGCTATCATATCCCAGGCTCCACTACTAACTGTGTAACTACATCAGTGGGCTATTATGATTAAATTAGGCAATCCGTGTGAATGCTTAACATAGTTAAAATTTCACATGTAGACATATCTTGTATTATTGTGATTTTTTTTTTTTTTACTTCAAAGATACCATGTTTTGCTTTTGTTCTTTTTCCAAACTGAAGGTTTGTGGCAGCCTTACCTTGAGCAAGTTTATCAGTATCATTTTCCCAACAGTATATGCCACTTCATGTCTCTGTGTCACCACATTCTGGTAATTCTTGCAATATTTCACACTTTTTCAGAATTACTATATCTGTTACAGTGATCTGTGATCAGTGATATTTGATGTTACTACTATAATAGTTTTGAGGTTTCAAGAACTGTACCTATTAGGTTGGCCAAACCAACCCCATCTTGAACTGAAAAGCCATTCTGTGAGACTGTTACAGGCGTACATAACTCAGATAAGAGACATACTTGTCAAGTCCTTGTCCAATTACAGACCCATCAATGAGAACTATGCTGACACTGCAAACCTTTGACACTCTATTAAGAAAAGCCCACCAAGAAAGTCCCCCGATAATGAGATAACATCTTTAACATCCTGTTAAGAATGACAGTTTGGTGGTCTTTGGTAGAAACCAGCTTATTCACCTCCCCGCACCCAGCCTTCCTCCCTAAACCCCACTAACATCCTTTAGATCTTAGCCCACTTGCACCCAAGTGTCAAACATTGCTGCCTCTGTTACACTTTGGTCTTGAGTGTTCTGATCTGTTCCTTTTCAGTTTTTACCTATGAGTACCCACATAAGACCACAAACTTAAATAAATATATGTGTTCTGACTGCCCCATCGATCAGCCATTTCCTCATCTCTTTCCCTCTACTTGGGTCTCCCTGTTCCCTAAGACACAACAATATTGTGTGGAAGGAAGAGTCACATGCTAGAAATGATTAAGTTTAGCGAGGGCTGAGTGCAATGGTTCACACCTGTAATCCTAGCACTCTGGGAGGCCAAGGTGGGTGGATAGCTTGAGCTTACAAGTTTGAGACCAGCCTGAGCAAAAGCGAGACCCTGTAACTACTAAAAATAGAAAAACTGAGGCAAGTGGATTGCTTAAGCCCCCCAGTTGGAGGTTGCTGTGAGTATGACGCCATGGCACTCTACCCAGGGTGACAGTTTGAGACTTTGTCTCAGAAAAAAAAAAAACAACTTTGTTGTCTCAGCACCCACCCATAACACGGTGTTTACGGCACCAACCACATACACCAAGGCCGGCGGGTTCGAATCCAGCCCCGATCTGCTAAACAACAATGACAACTGCAAGAAAAAAATAGCTGGGCATGTGGCAGGCACCTGTAGTCCCAGCTGCTTGGGAGGCTGAGGCAAGAGAATTGCTTAAGCCCAAGAGTTTGAGGTTGCTGTGAGCTATGATGCCATGGTACTCTACTGAGGGTGACATAGTGAGACTCTGCCTTTAAAAAAAAAAAAAAGCTTAGTGAGGGAGGCATGCTGAAAGCCTAGATAGGCCAAAAGCTAGGCCTTTTCCATCAAATAGTCATGTTGTGACTGCAAAATGAAAAGTTCTTGGCTTGGTGCCCGTAGCTCAGTGGTTAGGGCACAGGCCACATACACCAGGCCTGGAGGGTTTGAACCCGGCCCGTGCCTCTAAACAACAATGACAACTACAACAAAAAAATAGCCGGGCGTTTTGGTGGGTGCCTGTAGTCCCAGCTACTTGGGGGCTGAGGCAAGAGAATTGCTTAAGCCCAAGGTTGCTGTGAGTTGTAATGCCACGACATTCTACTGATGGCGACATTGTGCGACTCTGTCTCAAAAAAAAAAAAAAAAGAAAAGTTCTTGAAGGGAATTAAAAGTGCTACTTCCAGGAATACATGGATGATAAAGCTAAATATCCTTATTGCTGATGTGGAGAAGATTTTAGTAGTCTAGATAGAAGATCAAACAACTTAAGCCAAAACATAATCCAGAGCAAGGTCCTTGTTCTCTTCAATTCTGTGAAGGCTAGGAGAGGTGAGGAACATGCATAAAAAAAGCTTGAAGCTAGCAGATGTTGGTTTATGAGGATTAAGAAGCCATGTCCATAACAAAAAAGTACAAGATGAGGTAGCAAGTTATCCAGAATAAATAGCCAAGATAATTGATGAAGGTGGTCATATAAAAACAGATTTTCACTGTAGCCTTCTATTGGAATAAAATGTCATCTGGAACTTCCATAGCTACAGAGGAGAAGTCAATGACTGGCTTTAAAGATTCAAAAGACCAGCTCTTTTTTAGGGGCTAATTTGTGATTAAGTTGACAGCAATGCTTGTTTACCATTCCAAAAATCCTAGGATCCTTAAGAATTATGCTAAATCTACTCAGCCTATGCCCTATAAATGGAACAAAGCCTAGATGACAGCTCTCTGTTTCCAGCGTGGTTTACTGAACATTTTAAGCCCACTGTTGAGACCTATTGCTCAGGGAAAAAGATTCCTTTCAAATGATTGCTGCTCATTGACAATGCACCTTATCACCCAAGAGCTATAATGAAGATGTACAGGGAGATTATTATTATTATTATTATTTGGCCTTTTAACACAACACGACATCCATTTTGCAGCCCATGGTACAAGGAGTAATTTCTATTTTTAAATCATGTTATTTAAGAAATACATTTTACAAGGCTATAGATTATTATTACTCTTTTGCCTTTTAACACAACACAACATCCATTTTGCAGCCCATGGTACAAGGAGTAATTTCTATTTTCAAATCATGTTATTTAAGAAATACATTTTACAAGGCTATAGCTGCCATAAGAGCGTTCTCTGATGAGTCTACAAAAAATTAAAACCTTCTGAAAAGGATTCACCATTCTAGAGACCATTAGGAACATTTTTATGATTCATGAGAGGTCAAAATTTCAACATTAAGAAGAGTTTGGAAGAAGTTGATCCCAACCCTCGTGGATGACTGTGAGGGGTTTAAGATTAACTATAGATATGGTAGAAATAGCAAGAGAAGTAGAATTAAAAGGGAGCCTAAAGCTATGACTGAATTGCTGTAATCTCATAATAAAATTTAAATGGAAAAGAAATTTTTTTTTACGGATGAGCAGAGGAAGTAGTTTCTTGTGATGGAATATATTCCTGGAGATGCTGTGAACATTGTTGAAATGGCAACAAAAGATTGAGAATAGTACATAAACTTGGTTGATAAAGCAGCAGCAGGGTTTGAGAGGAATGATTCCAATTTTGAAAGAAGTTCCATTTATGGGTTAAATGCTATCACACACCATCACATGCTATAAAGAAATCTTTTGTGAAAAGAAGGGTCAGTCAACATTAAACCTCATTGTCTCAGTGGAAAAAACACTCATTTTTTTTTCCTCTCAGCATAGCAACAACACAGAATACTTCTGTGATCAAGCAGTCAATTCTGTAGTGGACACCAGCTGGGCATCCTTCAATGCAATGCTGCCATTATCTGGAGATAGCAAGAGATCCCACAGATTGAGGGCTCCACCCCACAAGACTGACCCCCTCCCTTCCTACCAGTTGCAAGTCTAGCCCTCCAGAACTACTGACCAACTGGCTTCAAGTTGAAGTTCCCATGACCCCCTTCTTAAGCTTGACTAATTTGCTAGAGCAGCTCACAGAACTCAGGGAAACGCTTAACATTTACTGGTTTATTATAAAGGTTATTACAAAAGATGCAAATGAAGAAATATACAGGGAGAAGGGGCACAGAGCTTCTGTGCCTTCCCTGACATGCCACCTTCCAGGAACTTCCACGTGTTCAGCTATCCAGAAGCTCTCTGAACCCTGTTCTTTCCATTTTTATGGAATCTTCATTACCAGTGATTGGTTAAATCATTGGTCATTAGTGATCAACTTAACTTTAGCTCTTCTCCCCTCCCTGGACTTTTTTTTTTTTTGTAGAGACAGAGTCTCACTATACTGCCCTCGGGTAGAGTGCCGTGGCATCACACGGCTCACAGCAACCTCTAACTCTTGGGCTTACGCGATTCTCTTGCCTCAGCCTCCCAAGCAGCTGGGACTACAGGCGCCCGCCACAACGCCCAGCTATTTTTTGTTGCAGTTTGGCCGGGGCTGGATTTGAACCCGCCACCCTCGGCATATGGGGCCGGCGCCCTACTCACTGAGCCACAGGCCCTCCCTGGATTTTTGAGGGGGTTGGTGTTGAAAGTCCCAACACACTAATCCTGTCTTGGTCTTTCTGGTGACCAGCCCTCCTTCTGAAGCTATCTTGAGGCTGCAAGCCATGTCAAGTCACTAGCATGCAAAAAGACGTCACTTTGGATTTTAAAAGTTGTATGTCAGGAAACAGTTGAAGACTAAATATACATTTCACAATATCACATTGTCTTGTTTTAAGAAATTGCCACAGCCCTAGCTTTCAGCAACCATCACCCTGATAAATCAGCAGCCATTAACACTGAAGCATGCCCCTCCACTCGCAAAAGGATTACTACTCATGGAAGGGTCAGATAATCATTAGCATTTTTTAGCAATAAAGTATTTTTATATATGACTTGTTTTATTGCAATATTCACATTATTGTGGGGGTCTGGAACCAAGCCTACAATATCTCCAAGGTATGCCTGCTTTAGCTTATTATTATTTCAGGTGAGGAAATTGAGGCCCAGGAGAATTAAGAAACATGCCTAGTTGACAGGAGAGCTGAGTCAGTCCACATTTAAAGCCCATGGCTTTCATTGACCATTTGGCCTTCCAACCTGAGGGGAGACAATGGAATAGTTAAAAGCTACATGATGGGCTTGGTGCCTGTAGCTCAGTGGCTAGGGCGCCAGCCACATACACAGGAGCTGGCAGGTCTGAATCCTGCCTGGGCCTGCCAAACAACTATGACAACTACAACCAAAAAATAGCCGGGCGTTGTGGCAGGTGCCTGTAATCCCAGCTACTTGGGAGGCTGAGGCAAGAGAATCACTTAAGCCCAAGAGTTTGGGTTGCTGTGAACTGCGATGCCACAGCACTCTACCCAGGGTGACATAGAGTCTGTCTCAAAAAAAAAAAAAAAAAAGCTGCGTGATGGGGACCACTGGAAGATTAAGAGCAATTTAGGGTCACATAATGGAGGCTCCGTACGTCAAATTAGAAGGTTTAGATTTGAAATGATAAGAAATAAATAATCATTTTTTTCATGTTAATGTGAGGGTACAAACAACTAGGTTACAATATTTGCATTTGTTAGGTAGAATACCGCTTATAGTTGTGTCCTGCACCCAAAAGGTGTGCCATACACCCTTACGTTGTGTCCGTTAGGTGAGAGCACACCCATCCTCTGCCCTCCTCTCTTCTTCCCCTTCCTCATTCTTCCTCTCCCCATAAGTAATCATTTTTAATACACAATATTGATTTTTTTAAAGGGCTATCAATTTTTTCTTGACCCTTACCAGCTCAAAGCACCTGAAGCTGTCAACCTGAAAGAATCAAAAGTCAAAAGGGTTTGTTCAAGTGAAAAGCTGAGAATGGCCACTTGGAAAACATGCATTTTAGACAAACAGGGTCAGTGCTCTGAAGTTAAAAGTTAACATCTGGTTTATACTGGCAGAAAATAAATTTAGTAGAATTATAACATTTTCTGTACAAGGCTGGTTTATGAGTCACAGTGATTAGTTACAGATTTTTTTCTTTTCCATGTACCTTGTTTTCATTTCATTTCTGATTTATTTATTTATTTATTTTTATTTTTTTGAGACAGAGTCTCAAGTTGCCGCCCTGGGTAGAGTGCCGTGTTGTCATAGCTCACAGCAACCTCCAACTCTTGGTCTTAAGCAATTCTCTCGCCTAAGCCTCCCAAGTAGCTGGGACTACAGGCATCCTTCACAACACCTGGCCATTTTTTTTGTTGCAGTTGTCACCCTGATAAAGGGGAGACAATGGAATAGTTAAAAGCTACATGATGGGCTTGGTGCCTGTAGCTCAGTGGCTAGGGCGCCAGCCACATACACAGGAGCTGGCAGGTCTGAATCCTGCCTGGGCCTGCCAAACAACTATGACAACTACAACCATAGTTAGCTGGCCTGGGCTGGGTTCGAACCCACCAGCCTCTGTGTATGTGGCCTGCGCCCTACCTACTGAGCTATGGGCATCACCTCCTTTCCAATTTAAAAGGGTGCGTTTAACATTCCCTCTTAGACAATTTGATAGCCATAAAGTCTTTGTGTGAGAAAGGTAAAAAGGAAGTTAACCTACAATAAAGATCAGCACTTACGAGGGAAGGGGTCTTCTGGTGTTCTTTAGTCATTTTCAACATTTTACAAAACAGCATAGGTAAGGAAAACTGTTAATCTATAATCCAAGAAACAAAATTTACAGCTGCCTCTTTACATGAATCAGGTCTCAAAGTCACATTCTATTAAGGCTTAAAATTTTTAAAAATTCAAATAGCTTAGACTTTGAATTACTTACAACACTTTTTAAAAAGAGCAACAAATAGCACATTAGAAAGTATAACCTACTTCATTTCATTGTTCTGCTTTCCTCTGTACCCCTGGTGCCTTTGAATGCCCTTCTATCAGGATGAGAAAGGCCAACAAACAATTTTGTAAGTAAATACACGTTTTTTCCAACCATTGATCATTTATTTTAAGTTTCTTTTTTTTTTTTTGAGATAGAGCCTCAAGCTGTCACCCTGGGTAGAGTGCTGTGGCATCATAGCTCACAGCAACCTCCAACTCCTGGGCCCAAGCGATTCTCCTGCCTCTGGCCTCCCAAGTAACTGGGACTACAGGCGCCCACCACAACGCCCGGCTACTTTTTATTTATTTTTTTTTTGGTTGCAGCCATCATTGTTGTTTGGCGGGCCCTGGCCTGGATTTGAACCTGCCAGCTCAGGTGCATGCGGCTGGTGCCTTAGCCACTTGAGCCACAGGCGCTGAGCCAACCATTGATCGTTTTAAAAATATTTTCACAAATTTGTTACATACTTCAGGCTACTAAAAATACAGAGACTTCTTAATTCTTTCAAGGTATCATGACTAAGCTATTTTATATTCTTTTTTTTTTTTTTTTGAGACAGAGCCTCAAGCTGTGGCCCTGAGTAGAGTGCTGTGGCATCACTCCTGGGCTCAAGCAATTCTCCTGCCTCAGCCTCCCAAGTAGCTGGGACTACAGGCGCCCACCACAATGCCCAGGTGTTTTTTGGTTGCAGCTGTCATTGTTGTTTGGTGGCTGGGGCTGGATTCGAACCTGCCAGCTCAGGTGTATGTGGCTGGCACCTTACTTGCTTGAGCCACAGGCGCTGAGCAGGAAGCCAGTACTTTTTCAAGTGCTAACATGCAGATATGCATAAAATCCAATATTCATACGCTTTCAGTGATAGATATGTTAGATCCAGAAATAGGACATGTGACAATTAGGATTTTATTTATGGGTAAGAGGAATAAGATTTGAAAATGGGATTCCCCCATTCAGGATTTATATATACAACCCTATTCCTTGACAAGAAGTGTAATGAAATGTATTTCACTTTGGTTAATTAACCTTATTTTACACATGCATTTTAATTAAGAATTTTATAGTAGAAAAGAAAATTTTTTTATTTATTTATGTTTTGAGACAGAGCCTCAAGCTGTCACCCTGGGTAGAATGCCATAGCATCACACCTCACAGCAACCTCCAACTCCTGGGCTCAAGCAAGTCTCCTGCCTCTGCCTCTCAAGTAGCTGGGACTACAGGCGCCTGCCACAACGCCTGGCTATTTTTTGGTTGCAGCCATTGTTGTTTGGCGGGCCCGGACCCGCCAGCTCAGGTGTATGTGGCTGGTGCTTTAGCTGCTTGAGCCACAGGTGCGAGCCAGAAAAGAAATTTTAAATTACATATTTTGATATGTTCTTTACTGTAAAAGATTCAAGAAATACAAATAAAAGATTCTCTTAATTCATTATTCAATCCCAGTCTTTTCTCAAGGATCATTACTGTTACCAATTTGAGGTGTACCCTTCCAGAACCATTTTGCATGCATATACATACAAATATATACATGAATAAAAAAATATGGTTTTATTTTGTGGGTTCAATGCCTTCTTTTTAAAAAAATGAGTGTTATATACTGTAAGCTTTTTTATGTATACAAAAATACACATTGTTAATACCTGTACCAGGCCACTGGACAATAGAGCTTATTTCTTCAGACTACATACATTTGTAGTTTAGCTTTCTGACTGAAAAGCAAAATTTGTGCTTTCTCTTCTCCAGTCCCCCATCCCAACTTGGAGAGCTTTAGGGCTTTGTGGGCATTCAAATCAGGGGGCTTTCTCTAGTTTCTATTCTCAGTCCCTCCCATTTTATAGTTCAATTCAATGTCTCATTTGAAACGTTTAAACTCTAACCTTGACTGTCTTTCATAATCTGGGGCAAAGATTATTTCAAGGGAGGAGAGGAATTTGGCAAGAACGCAGTATAAGTGGCCTCTTTCAATCGGGGTTAGGCAACAGTGACCCCTGGTGGCCAGTGAAGGGTTTTAACGAAGGCGACAGGCTGGCATTTTCCGTCAAATCAAGAACTTCTCCACACGTCGAAGGGTAAACTCGCGATGAGATCCTGCCTCTTTCAAGCGGTCCCACCACAGGACCTCCAACAGCGCGAACGGCCGTCAGCACCCCCTAAGTCGCCCCTTATCGCAGCCCATTGCTAAGCGGTGTCATCGGGCCCAGGGCCCGTCGCGTGGTCCAGAAGGATCCCTCCCCGCGGGCCACGCTGCCCGGCTGGGCCCTTCTCCAGAGCGCGGACCCTCCGGGCTGGTATTTGACCCGGATCGCAGACGCGACGATCCGGGCAGCATGTGGCGCTCCAAGCCGCGTTGCTTCTCCTACATCCCCGGAGGTCGATGGTCCTTTTTCTCCCTAAAGGCCGTGACCCTGACTGTCACGCCCAAGATTGCACTGGCCGATGAGCTCCTGATATTAAAGTGGAAGGTTTAGGCCCGGGGCAGCGGGTGATCCTGCGGGCGTCCGCCGTCAGCTACCTAGGCCGCTTCTTCCACTCGCTCGCCCATTACGAGGCGGACAGCCCAAGGGAGGCTGGACTTGGCCGGCGACCGGGCTCTGGGCAGCGACTTCTCGGGGGTGGAGCCTCATGCCTCCCAGTTTGGAGGATCCCACCCTCAGCTGGATGCCCAGGGGAGTGATGAAAACCTCCTTTAAAGTGGAGGTGACGGTCCACCTCGAGCGGCCCGGCGCTGGCCTCCGCCCAGAAGCAGCGCTGGTTCTCCCCCGAGCTGCGCCGCACTCCGCTGCAGGCCGGCAGCCTGTGGGGCGTCTTCCTGCTGCCCCCAGGTGCGGGGGCCTTTTCCGCTGAGGGCCTGCCTGCTGGTTGAGGGTGCTGACGGGCTGGCCTGTGAAAGCTAGTTTGCCTGGCTAACTAGTCATCAGAAAACAAAGCGAGCTTCTTATTTCCTTTATTTTGTCTCCCAAACATAGGGTCGTACATTCCTTCCTTCCTCTAAAAAGGCAAGCAAAATTGAACCTGTTTGAATACCTCTCTTCTGCCCCCTGCCCACTGTTCAAACTCCTAAGCCTTGCATGTTTTCTAAGTGTAAAATTGCTGTAAAGTTTCCAGCGTTAAGTGCTTGTTTGCCATCTCTACTAAGCAGAGCTTTGTGTTACTCTAACTTCTCCCGTTATTTCTTGTTAAAACTGGCAAGAATAATTTAACGTTTCTTGTCTAAAATGACAAGAATACAAGACTTTCATTGGTACAGATTGAGTATCCCTAAAGTGCTTCGGACCACAAATATTTAAGATTTCAAATTTTTTAAAGATTTTGGAATATTTGCATACACATAATAAGCAATCTTGAGTATGAAACCCAAGTCTAAACACAAAATTCACTTCTGTTTCATATACACATTATACACAGCCTAAAGATAATTTTACAGTATTTTAAAATAATTTTTTTTTTTTTTGAGACAGAGTTTCACAATGTTGGCCTCTGTAGAGTGCAACATTGGGTGTCACAGCTCAAAGCAACCTCCAACTCCTGGGATTAAGACATTTTCTTGCCTCAGCCTCCCAAGTAGCTGGGACTATGGGTGCCTGCCACAACGCCAGGCTATTTTTTTGTTGCAGTTGTCATTGTTGTTTAGCTGGCCCCAGCCAGGTTCGAACCCGCCAGCCTCAGTGTATGTGGATGGCGCCATAACCACTGTATTACAGGCACCAAGCCTTTAAAACATATATATTGGGGGGAGGCAATTTTGGGGGGGGGCAGTTTTTGGCCGGGGCCGGGTTCGAACCTGCCACCTCTGGCACACGGGGCCAGCGCCCTACTCCTTTGAGCCACAGGCGCCGCCCTAAAATAATTTTTTAATGAAACAAAGTTTGTATACCTTTAATCATCTACAGCAAAGGTGTCAGGTGTGGAATTTTCCACTTATGGCACCATGTGGGTGCTCAAAAAGTATTTGGATTTTGTAGCATTTTGGTGTTTGGATTTTCTGATGAGTTGTGCTCAAGCTGTATCTCTTCAGGCCCCCAAATGGCTGGAGTTGTGTAATACTATTCTTTCATACTGATTTCATTTATAATAAATGCCTTTTATTTATTTTTTGGGGGGTGGAGGAAGGTTGAGTGTCATGGCATCATAGCTCACACACAACCTCAAATTCCTGGGCTCAAGCAGTCCTCTTTTGCTCAGTCTCCTGAGTATGTGGGACTACAGGCACCCGCCACAATGCCTGGCTATTTTTTTTTTTTTTATTTTAGTAGAGACAGGATCTTGTTTGCCCAGAGTGATCTTGAACTCC
This sequence comes from Nycticebus coucang, assembly GCF_027406575.1. NCBI lineage: Eukaryota > Metazoa > Chordata > Mammalia > Primates > Lorisidae > Nycticebus > Nycticebus coucang. The sequence goes on along the minus strand of NC_069788.1, from coordinate 111,809,102 downwards.
TGAGCTCAAGGGATTTACCTGCCTCTGCCTCCCAGAGTGCTAGGATTATAGGTGTGAGCCACCAAGCCTTTTTGTTGCTGTTGTCTGACGTACTCTAATGCCGTAGAGATAGTCACTATGATGAGAAAACTGGCTTTTTGGGGAGGGGGGTGGTTGGACTATTTCATAGATCAAAGAACAACTTTATTTTGTAAATGAAAAAAACTGAAGTTTTATGTGCTTTAACCAAATCATACAGTTAGGTGACACTAAAATCAGTATGCTAGTCAGTACGCAAGTTCTTTGGGCTCTAGACTCTGGCTTTTTAGGAATTCTGTAGACACAGGCTAAGTGAATGAATCAATGAGTAAAATAATTACGTTTTTTATTTTGAAAAGTCCAGTCTGGCTCATCTACTCTCACCACCCCCAGGATTCTTAGGGACAATTACGAATCTTGACAGTGAAAGATTTAAAACATTTTCATAGCTGAATGCAGAAGGAACTTTTTTGGAAACAGACTGTAATAAATAAGGTCCTAGCAAATTTCCATACTGGGGATTAAATTACTGAATTGAAATAAAATAATTAAATTCTCAGTCATTTTAATGTGATAAGCTAGAAACTGGAAAGCTCTATTCCAGAATGATTTGAAGGTTTACTATGTTATGTCTTTTTTGTGGCTTTCTGGTACTTATTTTTGAATCCACAAAGGCTTGAGATTTATCTAGTTTTAAAAAGAGGCAGATTAAGATATGCCAAGATATCTGAAGGTTAAGAAAACTACCATGTAAAAATCAGTGCCTTAGCTTTCATTTTGGTAGCTAGATGTGCCCTAACTTCCAGATGTGAAAAATTTTTTTTTGAGACAGAGTCTCACTATGTTGCCCTCTGTAGAGTTCTGTGGTGTCACAGCTCACAGCAACCTTAAACTCTTGGGCTTACGCAATTCTCTTGCCTCAGTCTCTCAAGTAGCTGGGACTACAGATGACTGCCACAATGCCTGGCTATTTTTTGTTGTTGTTGTAGTTGTTTAGCTGGTCCAGGCCATGTTCAAACACACAATCCCTGGTGCAAGTGGCCAGTGCCCTAGCCACTAAGCTACAGGGACCAAGCCTTAGATTTAAAATTTTAGAAATGACCTTTGGTACTGGGATATTAGATCTCTCTCTTCTTTTTTTCTTTTTTTTAGACAGGGTAGGGGTAGTGTTGGGGTAGGCATCTCATGATATTTCCCAGTATTTCCCAGGCTGGACTCCTGGGCTTCAGCTATTCTTCTGCCTCAGTCTCCTGAATAGCTGGGACTACAGGTGCACACTACTGACACCCAGCTTAGATATCTCAATTTGCTTTTATCCTAATGCCCTTGTCTCTTATTCTGCTTTTGCAGATTTATTTGGCACTTTGACTTTATTATTAATTGGTTAATTAATTGATTTAAGAGCCTGGGGTCTCCTGAGCCTCCCAAGTAGCTTAGACTACAGGCACATACTGCCTCGTCCTTCCACTTTCACTTTAGTTGGAATAATACAGAGGCATATATCTGAAAAATGCCAGGAGAAAATTGGCTGAGAAAGTCTTCTCTTGGAATGGTGAATGAATAATATAATCTCCAACAATATCTTTTCTTTTTTTTTTTTTGGCCGGGGCTAGGTTTGAACCCGCCACCTCCGGCATATGGGACCGGGGCCCTACTCCTTGAGCCACAGGGGCCGCCCCCCAACAATATCTTTTCATAGATATTGTTCTCTTTATAGTACACCTTCATTAGACCTTTAAAAGAGTTGAATCCTTGTTTAAGTATGATCTCACTGATTCTAATTATATCTTAAGTTCACTGAGAAATCAAAGGGTTTTTTTTTTTTTGAGACAGAGTCTCACTACGTCACCCTGGGTAGAGCACCGTGGCGTCACAGCTCACAGCAACCTCAAGCTCTTGGGCTTAAGCAATTCTCCCACCTCACCCTCCCAAGTAGCTGGGACTACAGGGCCATATAGATTTGGATGTCTGGAGTTTTAAGTTGTTTTTTAGAGATAGGGTTTTCCTTTGTCACCCAGGTTGCAGGGTAGTGGCATACTCATAGCTCACTGCAACCTCAAACTTCTGGCCTCAACTGATCTTCCTAACTCAGCCTCCTGAGTAGCTAGGACTACAGACAAATGCCACTATGCTCAACTAATTTCTCTATTTTTTGTAGAGAGAGGGCTCTAACTTATGTTGTTCAGGCTAGTTTGTAACACCTGGCATCAAGCAATCTTTCTACCTCCACCTCCCAAAGCGCTGGGATTACACACATGAGCCACAGCACCCAGCCTGAATGTTGATTTTTTATTTGTTTGGGTTTTTCTTTTTTTGCAATTTTTGGTCAGGGCTGGGTTTGAATCTGCCATCTCCAACATATGGGGCTGGCGCCCTACTCTTTTGAGCCACAGGCACCGCCCATGAATGTTCATTTTTATTTTTATGTGAAAAACATTTATTCTGAGAATCTAAAATATGAACCAATATTGGACTTTAGAAAAAGCCTACACAGAATTTCTTCCCTAACAAATTAACAATCTAACAATAGGAGGGATCCTTTTTAAATATTGCTTCAGGTGGTCTGCAATTATGTGATTTAAAGTGAATGTTGATTTTTTAAGATGAGATTTTTATACTTTGATGATGTAAAGCCTCAAAGCTTATATTTATCAGGACTTCAAACCAAAACACTTTCTATGTCTTTGGTGCTAATTTTCCTATTATTTTCCACTTCTGGTGATTTTCTCATAGGGAAAAAGTATAAAAATATTTTTACATTTCTAGCTTCAAAATACCTCAAATGAACGTCTTTTTAAACCACAATAATAAGCCTGTTTCCAATAAGACAGGTGTTTTCTTTTCAAAGCAAATAGGTAGATTTTTTTTTTATTGTTAAATCGTAGCTGTGTACATTAGTGCAATCAAGGGGTACAATGTGCTGGTTTCTTATATAATCTGAAATATTCTCATGAGACTGTTCAACGTAGCCTTCATGGCATTTTCTTAGTTTTTGTATGTAGACATTTGTATTCTGCCATTAGTAAGTTTCGCCTGCACCCATTCTAAGATGCACCGTAGGTGTGGCCCCATCCATTACCCTCCCTCCACCAAAACCTCCCCCCTCCCTTCCCCTTCCTTGGCCCTTTCCTCATAGTCTTGTGCTATAGTTGGGTAATAGCCTTCATGTGAAAGCTATAATTTAGCTTCATAGTAGGGCTGAGTACATTGGATACTTTTTCTTCCATTCCTGAGATACTTTGCTAAGAAGAATATGTTCCAGCCCCATCCATGTAAATATGAAAGAGGTAAAGTCTCCATCTTTCTTTAAGGCTGCATAATATTCCTATGTTATACATGTACCACAATTTGCTAGTCCATTCGTGGGTCGATGGGCACTTGGGCTTCTTCCATGACTTAGCAATTATGCATTGGGCTGCAGTAAATATTCTGGTACAGATGTCTTTGTTATATTGTGATTTTTGGTCTTCTGGGTATATACCTAGTAAAGGAATTATAAGATCGAATGGCAGGTCTATTTTTAGGTCTCTAAGTATTCTCCAAACATCCTTCCAGAAGGAACGTATTAGTGTGCATTTCCACCAGCAGTGTAGAAGTGTGCCCTTTTCTCCATATCCACGCCAACATCTCTGGTTTTGGGATTTTGTTATGTGGGCTACTCTTACTGGGGTTAGGTGATATCTCAAGGTAGTTTTGATTTGCATTTCTCTGATGATTAAGGATGATGAGCTTTTTTTCATGTGTTTGTAGATCGTGCATCCGTCTTCTTTAGAGAAGTTTCTCTTCAAGTCCCTTTCCCACCCTGAGATGGGATCACGTGTTCTTTTCTTGCTAATATGTTTGAGTTCTCTATGGATTCTGGTTATTAGACCTTTATTGGAGGTATAACCTGCAAATATTTTCTCCCATTCTGAGGGCTGTCTGCTTGCTTTACTTACTATGTTCTTAGCTGTGCAGAAGCTTTTAAGTTTGATCAGGTCCCAGTAGTGTATTTTTGATACTGCTTCAATTGCCTGGGGAGTCCTCCTTATAAAATATTGACCCAGGCCAATTCCTTCAAAGGTTTTCCCTGCACTTTCTTCAAGTATTTTTATAGTTTCATGTCTTAAGTTTAAATCTTTTATCCAGTGAGAGTCTATCTTAGATAATGGTGAAAGGGTGTGGGTCCAGTTTCAATCTTCTACAGATTGCCAGCAAATTCACCCAGCACTATTTGTTAAATAGGGAATCTTTTCCCCACTGAATGTTTTTAATTGGCTTGTCAAAGATCACATAACGGTAAGTAGCTGGATTCATCTCTTGGTTCTCTATTCTGTTCCAGACATCTACTTCTCTGTTTTTGTGCCAGTGCCATGCTGTTTTGATCACTATCGATTTATAGTACAGTCTCAGGTCTGGTAGCGTGATTCCTCCTGCTGTGTTTTTATTGCCAAGTAATGTTTTGGCTATTTGAGGTTTTTTCTGATTCCATATAAAATGAAGTATTATTTTTTCAAGATCTTTAAAATATGACAATGGAGCTTTAATAGGAATTGCATTAAAATTATATATTTCTTTGGGTAGTATAGACATTTTAACAATGTTGATTCTTCCCAGCCATGAGCATGGTATGTTTTTCCATCTGTGAACATCTTCAGCTATTTCTTTTCTTAAAGTTTCATAGTTCTCTTTGTAGAGATCTTTCATGTCCTTTGTTACGTATACTCCTAAATATTTCATCTTCTTTGGCACTACTGTGAAAGGAATAGAGTCCTTGACTGTTTTTTCGGCTTGGTAATTGTTGGTATATATAAAGGCTACAGATTTATGGGTGTTGATTTTGTAGCCTGAGACATTGCTGTAAATTCCTTGATCACTTCTAGAAGTTTTGTAGTAGAATCCCTAGTGTTTCCCAGATATACGATCATATCATCTGCGAAGAGTGAAAGTTTGATCTCTTCTGACCCTATGTGGATACCCTTGATCGCCTTTTCTTCTCTAATTGCAATGGCTAGAACTTCCATTACAATGTTAAAGAGCAATGGAGACAATGGGCAACCTTGCCTGGTTCCTGATCTAAGTGGAAATGATTTCAATTTAACTCCATTCAATACGATATTGGCTGTGGGTTTGCTGTAGATGGCCTCTATTGGTTTAAGAAATGTCCCTTCTATACCAATTTTCTTAAGAGTTCTGATCATGAAGGGATGCTGGATATTATCAAAAGCTTTTTCTGCATCAATTGAAAGAATCATATGGTCCTTATTTTTTAGTTTGTTTATGTGCTGAATTACATTTATTATAGATTTATGTATATTGAACCAGCCTTGAGACCCTGGGATAAATCCCACTTGGTTGTGGTGTATAATTTTTTTGATGTGTTTTTGGATTCTGTTTGTTAGGATCTTATTGAGTATTTTAGCATCAATATTCATTAGTGATATTGGTCTATAATTTTTTTTCTTGTTGGGTCTTTCCCCGGTTTGGGGATCAAGGTGATGTTTGCTTCATAGAATGTGTTGGGTAATATTCCTCCTTTTTCTATATTTTGGAAGAGGTTTAGTAGTATAGGTACTAGTTCTTCTTTAAAGGTTTGGTAGAATTCTGACGTAAAGCCATCTGGTCCTGGGCTTTTCTTTATAGGGAGATTTTTTTTTTTTTTTCACATAATAAAAATGTTTACTTTCTTTATTTCCTTACTTTTGCCTGATTGAAAACAATGAAATAACTGTCAAAAATCTGACATTTCATGGAGTTTAGGAAGTTATTTGTTTGAGATTAGCTAACTTTTTGCCAAAACTGAACAACGTAAACGTAAATGTCTATCTTACTCTTATTCCTTACTGGAGTTAAGTATTTTTGCAGGCCTTCTTACATGCTCCAACATTTTACCTGATTATGACTGATAATGTGTTAATATCTATTAAGTGTATTTATACACATCACTTACTATATAAGACAGTTGGGGTAAGTGGTGTCCTCACTTTTACAGCCCAAGAAATTGAGATTCCTAAGTGATTGGTATCCAAGACCAATCTTAGAAAAATCTTAGAAAGGTGAAAGCACAGGGTAAGCATTCAAAAACTTTAGCTAGTCTTGTTTAAAGCCCTGTCTCTCTAGTCCAACAAATCCCATTTATGGCCATGTTGGACCTCTTTTTACAACTTTGCAGGAATACATTTAGGCAAAAGCTCCATATATGCAATGGAAATATTTCTGGTAACAAAGTCCTTATTTATTACTAGTTACTAACAAATACCATCCCTTGGGTAGATCTGAGTGACCTGATACTTATTTCCTTGATTTTTAAGATGAGCTTTCTAATATCTTGAAATCAGGAAGTGTCTTAAAACCAGAATCAATGAAAAATGGTAACAAACATTTTACTGTGTCCTGTGTTAGATAGTGTATATACATTTTAGCAGGTATTCCTCCAAACATCTACATCTTAATATTAAATATTTGTTGTGCCTAGTATAAAGACAGGCAAGTCAAGGTACAGAGAGGTTAAGTCATTTGTACTAGGTCACACAGCTTGGTTGACAGGGTAAGAGTATCCCAAAGCAAGCAGTACCCTAGAACCCAATTTCTGTAAACTTGCCTTGAGACAAAGTTCTACTTTATGCAAAAAAAAAAAAAAAAACCCTCCTCCCCAATTTCAAATAGGGAAAGATAAAATAACCACCAAAACAAATAGACAAATACAGGCTCTGCAAGGTTAAATAACGTGTCCAAGGTTACACAGGATAGCAGAACCAGAATCCCAAGGCCGCGATGTCTTGATTCCAAAGCTCGATCTACTTCCACTAAACCACACTACCACCGCCAAACCACGTGGTAAGGGGAAGTACATTTGCTGAATTAATAATGTCTGAAAACAAACTTGACAGTAAGGAAAAGGGTAAAAACGGAAAAGAGAAATAAATCGGAAAAGCAGTCCACGGGCAGGATACAAACGAAAAGCTCCAAGTTTTCAAGGCAGTGCATTGACGGTGAGCCAAAGCTCTGGAACAAACTTTGCGCGGGTCCCGTCGGACTCCCAGGCTGGCGGCAGCAGTCTTCAAAGAGAGTTCCCAGGGAGTCGGCCCAAGAGCACGGCAGGCAAGCCTGGCCGCCTCCCGGTTTCCCTCCCGCGCCCACGCCCTCCCGATGGCGAATAATCGAGACCTGACGACTACCGGAGGCCGGCTGCCTTCCCCCTCTGGGCTGCTGGCTTAAAAATAAACACAACACACGTCCCCTGGCGGTCCGTGGCCTCTTCTCAGGGCCGGAGCTCGCAGCCCGCGCCCGCACGCCGGCAGCCATGCACGGAGGGACAGGAGCCCCTCGGGGTCGCAGCTCGCCATCAGGAAGCACCCACCCGCCGCGGTCAGCCCAGCTTAGTGCGATTTACACCTACAGCCGGGGCCCAGACGGGTTCCAGACAGGACTGGGGGCGGCGGGGCATTCGGGAAGCCTTCAGGCCGGGAGGGCGAGTGGCTGGGACCCACCGCCAGGCATTTCCTCTTCCTCCCTACGCGCTGCGCGGCGGCGGACAGGCTGAGGCCGGCTCGGGCTCCCGATCGCGGCGTGCTGGCTAGCGTGGGCAAGCTAGCCGCCCCGAGCCGCCGCCGCCACGTCTCCCCTGCCGCGACCCTTTATAGGGAGATTTTGTATAGTTGATGCTATTTCAGAACTTGATATAGGCCTGTTCAACATTTCCACTTCATTCTGGCTAAGTCTTGGTAGATGGCGTACTTTTATTGGTCGATTTCTTTCAGATTCTCATATTTCTGAGAGTAGAGTTTCTTGTAGTATTCGTTAAGGATTTTTTTAATTTCTGAGGGTTCTGTTGTTATTTCGTCTTTACCATTTCTAATTGATGAAATTAGAGATTTTACTCTTTTTTTTTTCTTGTTAGGTTGGCCAAAGGTTTATCTATTTTATTGATCTTTTCAAAAAAACCAACTTTTGGATTTATTGATCTGTTGTATAATTCTTTTGTTTTCAATTTCATTTAATTCTGCTCTGATTTTGGTTATTTCTTTTCTTCTGCTGGGTTTGGGGTTGGAGTGTTCTTCCTTCTCCAGTTGCTTGAGATGTCCCATTAAGTTATTAACTTCCTCTTTCTGTTTCTCGAGGAAGGCTTGCAGTGCTATAAATTTCCCTCTTAGGATTGCCTTTGCAGTATCCCAGAGGTTCTGGTAATTCGTGTCTTAATTGTTGTTTTGTTCCAAAAATTTGGTGATTTCCTTCTTGATCTCGTCTATAACCCACCTATCCTTCAGCATAAGGTTGTTTAGCTTCCATGTTTTTGTATGGGTATGCAGGTTCCTGTTGCTATTGAGTTCAACTTTTATTCCATGATAGTCTGAGAAGATGCAAGGAATAATTTCTATTTTTTAAAATTTGCTGAGGTTAGATTTGCGGCTTAGGATGTGGTCGATTTTGGAGTATGTTCTGTGGGCTGATGAGAAGAATGTGTATTCTGTTTCGTTGGGATGAAATGTTCTGTAGATGTCTGTTAAGTCCAGATGTTGAATGGTTAAGTTTAAATCTAAAATTTCTTTGTTTAGCTTCTTTTTGGAGGATCTATCCAGCACTGCTAAAGGGGTGTTAAAATCTCCAACTACTATGGAACTGGAGGAAATCAAGTTGCTCATGTCTGTTAGAGTTGTCTTATAAATTGAGGTGCGTTCTGGTTGGGTGCATAAATATTAATAATTGAAATCTCATCAAATTACCTTTACCAAATATGAAGTGTCCATCCTTATTCTTCCTTATTTCATTTGGTTTAATGCCTATTGTGTCTGCGAATAGGATTGCAATGCCTGCTTTTTCTGCTTTCCATTTGCCTGGAGTATAGATGACCATCCCTTCACCTTGAGTCTATATTTGTCTTTTAATGTAAGATGTAATTCTTGTATGCAGCAGATATCTAGCTTGAGCCTCTTTAGAGGACAATTTAAACCATTCACATTAATTAAGAATATTGATAAACCTTTCGAGAGTCCAGTGGACATTTTTAATCCTTTTGCAACTGTGGAAGTTGGAATTTGATCAAAATTTTCTGGGTGGGTTTACTTTTGTGGTGGAGGATTATGCTGGTCTTTATGGAGGATAGGTCTGAGAATATCCTGGAGAGCTGGTTTAGTTATGGCAAATTTCTTCAACATATGAATGTCATTGATTCTCCATCATAAATGAAACTCAGTTTAGCTGGGTATAGGATCCTGGGTTGAAAGTTATTTTGTTTTAGGAGATTAAAAGTCAATGACCATTCTCTTCTAGCTTGAAAGGTTTCAGCAGAGAGATCTGCAGTTATTCTAATATTCTTCCCCTTGTAGGTGATGGTTTTCTTTCGTCTGGCAGCTTTCAGAATTTTCTCCTTCATATTAACTTTAGTGAAATTGATTATGATGTGTCTGGGGGATGTCTTATTTGGGTTGAGTCGTGGCTGGAGTTCTGAAACTGTCTGCTATCTGAATTTCAGAATCTCTTGGCATGTCTGGAAAGTTCTCCTTCATAATCTCATGGAGAAGAGACTCTGTGCCTTGAGAAGCCACTTCATCACTTTTGGGGATCCCTATAAAACGAATATTAGTTTTCTTTGAATTATCCCAGAGCTCTCTGAGAGAGTGATCTGTTTTTGCCCTCCATTTCTCTTCCTCTTTGAGAGTTTGGGAGCATTTGAAAGCTTTGTCTTCAATGTCAGAAATCCTTTCTTCTGCTTGCTCCATTCTGTTACTGAGGGATTATACTGTGTTTCTCAGATCTTTGAGGGCTGCAACTTCTTGTCTCAATGTCTCAAAATGTTTGGTCATTTGGTCTTTGAATTCTTGAGATATCTTTTGGGTTACTGCTTAGAATTCTTTTTTTTTTTTTAAACTCTTTTTTTTTTTTTGCAGTTTCTGGCTAAGGCTGGGTTTGATCCCACCACCTCTGGCATATGGAGCTGGTGCCGTACCCCTTTGAGCCACAGGCACCACCCTAGAATTCTAATTCGATCTTATGTGCTATCCAGATTCTGAATTCAATTTCTGACATCTCAGCTATTTGTTTGTGCATGGGATCTTATGTTGTGTCTGCTCCATTGATCCTTGGGGGAGTTGATATACTCTGTTTATTCATATTGCCAGATTTTTTCTGTTGATTTCACCTCATGATTGTTTTTCATCGTTGCCTCTGGCCGTCCTCAGAATTGGGGAGGTGTCTCTCCAAGATTAGACCCCAGTGGAATCCCTCTATTGTTGCTGATCTTTGTAGAGAGTGACCCTGTGTAGTTCCTCTAGGGCTGTCTCAGCCAAGGAGTTCTGGTTGTGGAAGCAGCTCTGGAGTGTGACACACCCGGATCCAGCAACAGGGCGGGAGGTGTTGCGCATGGTTCTGGGAGTGCCTGGCACCTAGTGACTTCGGCACAGACGGCCCAAGTCTCCAGCAGTTTCTGACCAGGAAAAGGGCTCCGCGCAGAGGCAGGAGGCCTCTGGAGGGCACGCAGCTACCAGAGGCCCTGGCCAGATGAGCGGGCCAGTGTGGAGGCAGGGAGAGTACAGGAGGGAGGATGCAGGGTTGCGCGGCTCCTGCAGTTCCTGGTCAGGGCATGCGGAGGCCCGGTGGGCACAGGTTGCGGGTCGAGGGTTGCAGCACCACTCTTATGGAGGTCCGGGTGGCACCAAGCCCAGGAGTTTGAGGTTGCTATGAGCTGTGACGCCATGGCACTCTACCCAGGGCAACAGCCCGAGGCTCCAGTGTGCCAAAACCAGTCTCACTCTGCCCCTGAAGGTTAAGGTTGTAAGGCAGCTCAGTCCCCGCCTTTAGGCTGCTCAGTCACTAGGTTACTAGCTCCCTCCCGATCCTTGCTCTGCTACCCTGAGGGTGGAGCTTGCCAGGGCAGTTCTCTCACAATGGCTCCCTGCGGCCCACAGCCGAACACTAGCTCTGTCTGTCTCAGCAGCTCAGTCTGGGGCCCTAGACAATGCCCAAAGTTCTCTGCACTCCTGCTCAAGCTCTCCCCAAGGCAGTTCAACTGACTGCCAAGTCCAAAAACACCGAAAGAGTTCACAGGTAAGGCCTTTCCAGTTTGCAGTCTCAGTGCTGCTTGTACTTACAGTTGCCGGCAGGATTAGGTCGATCAAACACATGCAACCACTTGCCAGTTTTCCACTGTTTTTGTCCTCCTCTTGGGGTCCAGAAGTCCCTTGCTGACTCCCTGTATCCTCAAAGGGATGATTATAGGCAGATCCCACCAGCCAGAGAGGCCTGGAGTCTTATCTCTGCAGACTCACTGTGCCCAGTTGCAGGGAAGCTGTTACTCGGCCACCATCTTGCTCCCAAGGCCGCAAATAGGTAGATGTCAAACCTAAGTGAGAGAGAGGCCAGGTGTGGTGGCTCACACTTGAAATTCCAACAATTTCAAAGGCTGAGGCAGGAAGATCACATGAGGCCAGGAGTTCAAGACCAGGCTGGGAAACATAGCAAGACCCCATCTCTACAAAAAAGTAATCTAATAAAAAAATTTAACTGGGCATGTGCCCAAAGTCTCAGCTGCTTGGGAGGTTGGAGGGTATCTTGAGCCCAAGTATTTAAGACTGCAATGAGGTATGATCAGGCCACTGCATCCCATGCACCCCAGCCTGGGCAACAGAAATAAAAAAAGATAAGTTATAGAATTCAAATTGTATTTAGAAAATGTTGGGTGGGTGCCCAACATTAAGTGATGTGTCATTTAACCCAAGAGATCTGTCATTTAACCCCAGTTTAATCCCTTTTATAGGAGATGGTCCTTTTCCTGGTCTGATTGATATATTTGGTGACAAAGGATTAAATGAATCTTGAGCAAGTCTCCTGGCTTGTCGAAGTTTTGCCACTTTGGCTTTGCCAATTTTTGGCTATGAAGATTGCTCCAATCATGAAGGATTAAATTTTGATTACTTTGAAGAAGCAGTTAAATTCGTGCAAAGTCACTCAAATGTGAGTGGAAAAAGAAATTCATTCCAGATGAAGTCATTGGGGCCAGAAGAGAATAGATAAATTAAGTGGTACTAATGAGTTAGAAAATATCCCAAACAGATACCTATTGAATAAATAAATGAGCTATCTGATAAATGACTAATAATAAAAGACTTTCCTTTATTGAGGACTTTGTGAAAGAATGATTAACACTCATACTTTCTAGGCCGGGCACGGTGGCTCAAACCTGTAATCCCAGCACTCTGGGAGCCCCTAGATGGGTGGATTGCCTGAGCTCACAGGTTCTGAGACCAGCCTGAGCCAGAGCAAAACCTTGTCTCTAAAAATAGCTGGGTGTTGTTGTGGGCACCTATAGCCCCAGCTACTCAGGAGGCAGAGGCAAGAGAATTGCTTGAGCCCAAGAGTTTGAGGTTGCTGTGAACTGTGATGCCACAACACTCTACTGAGGGCAACAACATAAGACTCTGTCTTAAAAAAAAAAAAATCATACTTTCTTTGTCTTTTTCCATGTTTTTCTTTGTCTTCCATCTGCAGGTCAAAGGTCCAAACATTGGAGTGATCAGCTCAGTCAAAGGGGCAGAATTGGCATTTTCCATGGCTACCTTTCTTCCAAATATAGCTGCAGTTGTGAGCATCAGTGGCTGCACTTCTAACACAGCTATTGGCCTTACATGTGGTAGATTAATCCTGCCAGGACTGCCTTTTAATCTAAAGAAAATCTCTGCCACTGATTCGAGAGTAAATGATGTTAAAGAAGCACTGGAAGACCCCTTAGATCCAGCCTATCAGGAAAACCACATCCCTCTTGAAAAAGCCAATGCCCATTTCCTTTTTATTTTGGAGAAGAAGACAGGCATTGGAAGAGGTCCATTTATACTGACATAGATGTGAAGTGCCTCACAGAGCATGGGAAGACAAATTTCACTCTTTTAAGATACCCTAATGCTGGCCACAGAATAGCTCCCCTTTTTTCTCTATAGCCCTGGATCCGGTATTGGGGTTGCCTGTTTTGAGAGGGGGGCAGCTCAGAGCTCATGCTATTGTGCAGATTGAGTCTTAGAAAAAGATTTTAGAATTTTTACACTTGCACTTAGGGTAAAGGCTAGAAAGCTAAATTTAAAATGTGCTTCAGGACAAATCAAGGTACAGATTTTGAATATTTTTGATAAATGATGACTGAGATCTGAACTTCTCATGGGCATCTGCAAGCTTTCAAAATAAGTAAAAATACTTGATTCAAGTTCATCAGAAAATGTAGCTTTGGAACTATCCAAATATCCCTCATGTTTGGTTTGTTTGAGCTTCAACTCGAGGTAATTGCTAATTGTAAACCAGCTTTCAATCTAACACCCTGCTCAACTTCTTTTCTGTCACTTTCTGTACCTAAAGATTTTTAAAATACCAGTGTACGACCATTAGTTTGCTATATCTGTCCATGAAGTTTTAGAAATATTTTGAACAGGGATGAATACATAAATATAGGCCCTGGGGAATCATTGGATTATGATAATTTTCTCATAATAGGCAGAGGTGAGAGTAAATTCTAACAGCATAACTCAGACACTAGATGGTGGTAGGCAAGTCATGCAAACCTTTCTACTGTTGATCAGATTTTGGTATTTTTCTAGTTGTCACCTGTTCCAGGATCTTTAGAGAAAGTTAGAAACTCTAAGATACTTGCCTTAAATATGGCAACCACACTTTGGGAGGCTGAGATGGGAGAATTGGTTGAGCCCAGGAGTTTGAGGTTGCAGTAAGTTATGATAACAGCAGTGCACTAGTCAGGGCAACAGAGCAAGTCCTTGCCTCAAAAAAAAAAGGACATCCACCACCAGGTTCACATCTGCAATCTCAGCACTTTGGATTTTGGAGGGGGGGATTAGCTTAAGGCTAGGATTTATCAAGAGATTTATTTAACCAAAAAACACAGGAGAAAAATAGATTTTTTTAGTCACATAACTGATGGGGAATTATAATCTGAGAAATTGATTATCAGAATTTGATACAATGCTCATTCTAATTTGAATTGATAAACCGCTTAACTATATAAACAACCTTATGGAAAATGCTTATAATAGTGTTTAGGTTTTTTTTATTACTTTTTTGTGTGTGTGTGTGTGTGTGTGGTTTTTGGCCGGGGCTAGGTTTGAACCCACCACCTCCGGCATGTGGACCGGCGCCCTACTCCTTGAGCCACAGGCACCGCCCTTTATTACTATTTTAAGGTATATAACTTTTAGTTATTTTGTTCAATCTCTAATCATCTGTTAAATGTGATCATTTTTTCTTTTTATTCACTTTTTTTAAATTAAATATTTCTTAATATGCTGTATTTGGTTCTGTTTCCTGTCATTTGACACTATTTTACCCATACTTTTCAAAGGGTTTGCTAGATTTCCTGAATTTTGGGACACTGCTTAAATAATATTTTTAAACTTTCACCTTTTTTTTTTTTATCCAGGCCCAACGTAAGAGCAAGCAGACACAAAGCCATATTCTCTGGAGAACAGCTTTGTAATCTATTTTGTTATTTTGCAGGATATAAAATAACAAAGGAAGGATCCAAGTTATATAATTCTGTTGTTTTCTGTGTGAATGTTTTTAACTTTTGCGAATCTGAAATTCAAAAGAGTCTTAAGTGAAATGTACCAAGGTAATGTGAATTAATTTGCAAAGACAGTAAATTTCTGATGATACACAGTTTATGTAGTGGTAAATAAACATACATATTCATGGTCAAAGTTTTCTACTGCAGTGATGAGGAAGTAGAAGTAACATTCTGAGCAAGCATTAAGATCAATTTTTATTTATTTATTTATTTATTTTTATTTTTATTTATTTATTTTTGAGACAGAGCCTCAAGCTGTCACCCTGGGTAGAGTGCCATGGCATCACAGCTCACAGCAACCTCCAACTCCTGGGCTCAAGCAATTCTCCTGCCTCTGCCTTCCAAGTAGCTGGGACTACAGGCGCCCACCACAACACCCGGCTATTTTTTTTTGGTTGCAGCAGTCATTGTTGTTTGGCAGGCCCCAGGCTGGATTCGAACCCGCCAGCTCAGGTGTATGTGGCTGGCGCCTTAGCCGCTTGAGCCACAGGCGCCGAGAGCCAGATATTTATTTATTTTTGAGACAGAGTTTCATTATGTCGCCCTTGGTAGAGTGCTGTGGCATCACAGCTCACGGCAACCTCAAACTCTTGGGCTTAAGCAATTATCTTGCCTCAGCCTCCCAAATAGCTGGGACTATGGGCGCCTGCCACAATGCCCGGCTATTTTTCTGTTGCAATTGTCATTGTTGCTTAGCTGGCCACTCGGCTGGGGTAGAACCCGCCAGCCTCGGTGTATATGGCTGGCGCTGAAACCACTGTGCTTACAGGCATCAAGCCGAAGATTGATGTATTAATGATATTTTACCATTAATACCAGTTCCGTATGGTGTAATCCATAGCTTTTAGTAAAATGAATATCTGTTGGGTTATTAGATATGTTTGGGGATTATATTCCAATTATAGACACATAAAATTGGTAGATTTTGGCAGGCAAAGAAGGATTCCAGTTAGGAGAGACAGGGAGGTGTGGAGGTCTTCTGAAAAACACTGTAGGAACAAAAGTTGGATATGTTATGAATGCACATTTTTCTTTTCTTTCTTTTTTTTTTTTTTTCTGAGACAAAGTCTCACTCAGTCACCATTGAGTTGAGTGCCATGGCTTCATAGCAACCTCAAACTCCTGAGCTCAACCAATCTTCTTGTCCCAGCCTCCTGAGTAGCTGGGACTACAGGCACCTGCCACAATGCCTGGCTAGTTTTTTCTATTTTTAGTAAAGGCAGGGTCTCACTTCGGCTCAGGCTGGTCTTAAACTCCTGTGCTCAAGGGATCCACCTGCCTTGGCTTCCCATAGTGCTAGAATTACAGGTGTGAGCCACTGCATTTTTACTTCTTTAATAAACATTTTACTATTTCCTATTTTAAAAAATATTAAATTACCTTTTTCAAAATGAAATTTATTTTATTTCAAAATTTAAAACATCCACATTTTAGAACATAGACAAGCAAGTAAGAATGTAGACAAAAATGAAACATTGCAAAAACAGACCATAAAAAAAAGAAAATGAACATTGTATTAGTTTCCTAGGCTTCCATAATAAAATCACACAGAATGAGTGGCTTAAACAATAGAAATGTATTTCCTCACAGTTCTAGAGGCTGGAAGTCTTAAAATCAAGGTGCTGGCAGGGTAAATTTCCAGTGAGGTCCTCACATGGCCTTTTTTCTGTGCTGGTGTTCCTGGCATCTCCTACTCTTCACTGGATCACTGCCCCATTACCAGGCCTCATTTAACCTTACTTACCTCCTTAAAGGCCCTATCTCCAAATACTGCCACAATGGGCATTAAGCTTTCAGCATGAATTTTGGGGAGACAGAATTCTGTACCTAACAAACATTTAACCCTCATAATATCCTTTAAAATATATGTTTATATATATGTGTGTGATATATATAAATTTTAAAGACAATCATACCAATTTATTTTGTAACTTGCATTTTTACTTAAAATATAACTATCTTTGCATATGCATAGATGCATTTCAGCAATTTTTTTTTGTTGTAGAGTCTCTGTCAACCATAGAAGAATGCAGTTGCTGCCATCATATCTCATCCTAGCTAACTGCAACCTCCAACTCTTAGGCTCAAGGCACCTTCCTGCCTCAGCTTCCCAGAGTGCTAGGATTACAGGGATGAGCCTCTGTGTCTCACTTTAGCAATATTTTCAGTAGAACTGAGACAGGGAACTGGCAGGTACTGCTTTGGGCACTGCTTTGGACATTGCAGCAGGCATTGCTTTGGGCATTAATTACCATAGCTTTACCCTGTCAGGAAGTCTCAAAACAAAGTTTGAAGCTACCCTAATCAAAACAGAATGGAGGCAGGGCAAGTTCAACCAGTTAGAACCAAGATGATGGAGAAATTGACCACCTCTTGACCATACAGATTCATTACACATTTCATTACCATAAAAGTTTCTAAGGAAACCTCCATTCCCATCACACTTGACACCGCAACACTTCCTGTTTGACCATATTTGGTCAAAAGGAGGTGATGGTATCACCTTAATTCAAGGAAAACATCAATCCTGCTCATGAATATTCCTCCCCTTGTTTAGACTATAATTAAGCCCTTGCTTAAATAGAGGGAGAACAGGAATTATGGGTTCCCATTCTCTTCTGCAGGGAGAGCTAGCCTCTGCTTTGTCTGTGGAATAGACTTTTATAGCCTTTGAATAAATCTCACTTTCACTTTATACTATTGGCTTGCACCTGAATGCTTCCTTGTGCAAAGCTAAGGACCCACTTGGACTTAAATGGCTTCCAGCTTTGGGAGTCATTTTCCTGTGTCAGAAGTGTATTATTTCATTGTTGGGATATTCAATACTACTGACCAATTCTCTTTTGCGACATTTGGGTTTGTTTTCTCCTTTTTATTGTTAGGTCCACCCTGTTGGCAGACTGTTGTTCTGGTTCTTTGGCTCCTCACTTGGAAGTATCATAAGCAGGACCAGTAGGTCACAGAGACCACAAACAGGAAGCAATTCCACATGAACAATTTTTTTTTTTTTGAGACAGTCTCACTACGTGAGCCCTCGGTAGAGTGCCATGACATCACAGCTCACAGCAACCTCAAACTCTTGGGCTTAAGCAATTTTCTTGCTCAGCCTCCCAAGTAGCTGGGACTACAGGTGCCCACCACAACATTCAGCTATTTTTTGTTGCAGTTGCCATCATTGTTTGGCAGGCCCGGGCTGGGTTGGAACCTCAGCTCCAGTGTATGTGGCTGGCACTCTAGCTGCTAAGTGCAGTTGTGTGGCACACACACAAACAATTTTTATTACAAAAAGGGAGCTATACAAAGTTGAGAATACATTCCAGGAAAAGGAACAGGTCAGTCTCCAGGAGTGTAGAAAGACGTTGAGGACTCTGAGGTGGTTTCCTTTATTGTCTTGGTTCGGAGGTAGGCTTACACGAGGTATGGGATATTACCAAATGATTGACAGGCGTTCTTACAGAACAAGGTGTGTAAACCTCAAAACCTCAGATTCCTGATTTTTCCTTAACTATGGTTTCCTGCAGTCCCTTCCCCTGATTGGTCCCGAGCTTCTTCACCCCAGGAACCGCCCTCCTGGCCTATACCTGCCACCTGCAGATTTAATCCCTAATTAACATTATTAAAGCTTCAAACATACATCTCTCTGAAGAATAAGTGATTATTACTTCAGGATAAAGTAGTAGAAGTAGAACTGCTGGGTCCAAAGTTTTTGAAGCTTTTAATACATAATGCCTGCAGCTCTCTAGAAAGGCTGTATCAATTATAAACAGCAGTGTATTTGTGCATCCTTATTTCTCCATATCCCTAATCGCTGTATGAATCTTTTTTTCTTTTTTTCAATGATTAGATAATTTAGTAGGAGGGAGAAAAAAAGCTTGGTTACAGAAAATGAACATTCTGTGATATTTTAAATGTTCAATTGAGCACTCGGCCACTTCCTTGGCTTCCTGGGGGGTTAGAGGTAAAGAAACAAGAAATTCTGTGGAGGAGGGGCGCGGTGGCTCACAATTGTAATCTCAGCACTCTAGGAGGCCCAGGCAGGTGGATTGCCTGAGCTCTGGCGTTCCAGACCGGCCTGAGCAAGAGTGAGAGTGTCCATCTCTACTAAAAAGAGAAAAACTAGCTGGCTCGGCGCTGTCGCTCAGTGGTTAGGGTGCTGGCCACATATACCGGGGCTGGCAGGTTCCAGCCCAGCCTGGGCCTGCTAAAACAATAACTACAACCAAAAAATAGCCGGGTGTTGTGGTGGGCGCCTGTAGTCTGAGCTACTTGGGAGGCTGAGGCAAGAGAATCACTTAATCCCAAGAGTTTGAGGTTGCCGTGAGCTGTGATGGCAAAGCACTCTACTGAGGGCGACATAGTGAGACTCTGTCACACACACACAAAAATTAATTAATTAATTAATTAAAAAAGAAAAGAGAAAAACTAGCAGGCTAGTGGCACATACCTGTAGTCCCAGCTACTCGGGAGGCTGAAGCAAAACGATCGCTTGAACCCAAGAGTATGAGGTTGCTGTGAGCTTAGGCTGTGGCAATGGCACTCTAGCGTGGGCAATAGAATGAGACTCGGAGAGGGGGAGAGAGAGAAAAGAGAATTCGGTGGAGTTTACAATTTGAGCATCCTTGGTCGGATAGGGAGGTTAATTACAACAAGCGCTTTATTCTCTGCATCTGGAAAAGGACCTGAAAGGCAGTCTGTCGGGGAAAGGAATTTATTTATTTGCTTTGTTTTTTTGAGACAGAGTCTCACTCTGTCACCCAGGCTAGAGTGCTGTGGCATTAGATGAGCTCACAGCAACTTCAAACTCTTGGGCTCAAGCGCTCCTCCTTCCTCAGCCTGCCGAGTAGCTGGGACAATAGGCGCCCGCCACAACATCCGGCTAATTTTTCCATTTTCAGCGGAGACGGCTTCTCGGTCCTTCTGCCTCGGCCTCCCAATGCGCCGAGATTATAGGCATGAGCAACGGCGCCGGGCCGGGAAAGGAATTACGACCTTCTTTAAGAGGGGGGCAGCTGTTATGAGGAAATACTTAAGTTTTAAACTCTAAGCTGGTATGTCACTGCAGACCAGCTACAATTACTTTAGGCAAGAAAAAGCACACTCCTTGACCCTTCCGTGCTTAGTTAAACCCTGGAACTCTCGAGACGCAGGTAGACGCCCGATTGCTAGCAGCAGCCCGGCGGGAGGACCTCGGTGTCGGGGCCGCTGTCCCACAATGCCCCGCTCGCGCCACCCTGAGGGCGGAGAGAAAGGACCGCTGCCGGGGACGGCATCCGCGGAGAGCGCCGAGGAGTGCGCACGCGCACTGACCCCGGCGGGCCCTAGCAACCAGAGCAGTGACAGTAGCAACCGCCGGAATGGTGAGTACCCTTCGGGCCTCGTAGCCAATGCCGAGAAGAGATTGGGAGTGGAAAAGGGTGACCATGGCGTGCTGAGGGTCGGGGGTGTCCTCGAAAAGCAAAAAGCAGCAGGTAGCGGACTCTAGCTCCGTGGAGTCAGAGGCCTCAGGCGAAAAAAGAAGTCCTGGCAGGGGGTGGTATGGGGTGAGGGCGGCCTGAGGTGGATTGGAGGTTGGGTTAAGGTGGAGGGACTCTGACACAAGAAGAGCGAGGGCAAAGAGCAGGAAATTCTCTGAAAAGAGCGGATTGGAGTGGAAATGGTGATGGGCAGGCGAGTGAGATAAAGATGTCTCTTTACACAGAAGTAATTTAAGTTTCTTCCTGGTGAGATGAAGGGAGGGGCTGGTGACCAGAGGGGTCTGTGTAACACCTATTGCAGCAGCATTCATAAACTGTGATGCACCCAGGTGGTTCTCTGAATGACTGTAAGTGCAGTTATTAGGTAACACTGTAAAACCACTCTGATGGGTATACAGAGGGTGCCAAAAAAGTATACACATTTTAAGAAAGGATAAAAATTGGATGAAAATTGTAATACTCAATATATGCCGATGACAAAAGATGAATACAGGTCACGTTTGAGTGTCTTTTGTAACTGCAGAAGTCAAACGCGACTTGAGTATTACAATTTTATTTTATTTTATTTATTTATTTATTTATTTATTTATTTATTTATTTATTTATTTATTTATTTATTTTGAGACAGAGTCTCACTTTGTCTCGCTCGGCAGAGTGCCAAGTACCATGACGTCAAAGTTCACAGCAACCTCAAACTCTTGTGCTTAAGTGATTCTCTTGCCTCAGCCTCCCCAGTAGCTTGGATTACAGGCATCCACCACAACCCCTGGCTTTTTTATTTTTTTTTTTTAAGAGACAATGTCTGGCTCTTGCTCAGCTGGTGTCCAACTCCTCAGCTCAAGCAATCCACGGGTATTACAGTTTTAATACAATTTTTTCCTTTCTTAAAATGTGTATACATTTTTTCAGCACCCTCTGTATTAGGGATTTCTTTTTCAAATTTCAGTATGAAAAAGTGTGGACTGGGGGCGGCGCCTGTGGCTCAAGGAGTAGGGCGCGGGTCCCATATGCCGGAGGTGGTGGGTTCAAACCTAGCCCCGGCCAATAACCAAAAAAAGAAAAAGTGTGGACTTGTCCAAATGTAGATAATGAAGTTTAAATATGATTGGGGAGTTCAGGAATGTGCAACACACCTCAAGTGATTCCAAAATTTGGGGATGTCCCACTACACTTTGAGAAATGCTGCTGCCTCCTTAGGTTTGAAATCCACCAATCCAATCAGTTCTTTATGAAGTAACGATTTTACCTAGTGATGCTCTTCAGCTACTTAAAGTGTGAACTCCCTTGCTTACATACCTGGTAGTTCCAACTAGTAGTTTAAAAAGGGTTACAGACCAAGCCAAAGCTATTTAGCAAGGTATATGATTGTCCTACCAGATGCAGATGTTTGTGAAAAATAAGTATAATTGTGTTTTTTTTACTATTTTTGTAATTTATTCTAGTTTTATGATAAAAACAAATGTTTCTAGAGTTTTGCAAAGATTAAAAGACAATTATGGAAATTTTCCATCCACAGCCAATTTCTCTAATTATTGTCTATTTCCAATTACATTTTGTTAATATCTTTTTAAAAATGCTCAACATACCACAAGCAGGTCTTACATTTCCGAAACCTTAGAAAAATACGATTCACAAGTTGATTAAAGTAAGTACTATTGTTCCAACTTCAGCAATATTTTCATTGCTCTAAGTGGGTGGTAGTGAGACCCTAACTCTACAAAGTCAGCTAGGCGTGGTGGTGCACACCTGTGCTCTCGGCTACTGCAGAGGCTGAGACAGGAAGGCTGCTTGAGCCCAGGCATTTGAGGTTGCAGTGAGCTATGACACAGCCATTGCACTCTAGCCCAGGCAATACAGCAAGACCCCATCTCAGAAAAAATAAATTAATTGTGTTCTTTTTGTCATTCAAATGCCATACAAGTGAGCAGAAATTGAGCCCAGGAGATTGAAATGATGAGGAAGTCATGCCCACCCTCAACCACAAGATTAAATACCATTCTTTTAAAAGTAGTTTCCCCCCTTGCTCTCCTTACTTTATTCCAAGGGCAGTTAGCTGAAAACCACTGTCTAGGAAAGCTAAAAGTTCTGGAACCTAGGTTTATATTCAGGCAAAGAAATATTCGGCCCCAAGTAATTATGAAAGTTCGAGCCATAGGTATTATTGAAAAATTTCAAATAGAGAATCAGAACCACTGCAGTGGTGCATCACTTAATGGGGATAATGTTCTGAGAAATTCATAATTAGGCAGTTTTGTCCTGCAAACATTATAAACGGTACTTACACAAACCCAGATGGTAGAGCTTACTACACACCTGGGCTACATGGTTCCTAGGCTACAAACCTATACAGCCTGTTACTGTACTGAATACTGCATGCACTTGGAGTGCAATACTGTTTATTTTTCTAAAAATAGAAAAGGTACAGTATAAATATGGTATTATACAAATATAGAATATGACTGAAATGTCATCATGCACTGCATGACTTTTAATTACATGCATTAGCTGAGTCTGCACACTGCTAGACCTAGGACCCTCCAGAAATATAGGCCCAGATGGTATTTCAGTTTTTAAAATATTAGCTTCCAATGTCTTAAAAATGATATTTCACATTAAAACCCAGATTTTGGCATCTTTGAAAAATCAGAAATACCATGTTTTACCATTAGACATATTGGTTTTTACATGTTAGTATTACCAGAATATAGTGTCATATATTTGGCAGCATCTTTTCTTTCTCAATGGCATATACAGTAAGGGTGTTACTTACAATTAAAGAAATTTTTATATTTGAAGAAGTATGGCATTAGGGTAACTCTTTTCCCCTACTCTCACCCTTAACAATTGTCTGGAACTGAGTAAAGATAATCCTCTTTATGTGGGCTCTATGCTTACCTAACCAGCTTTACCCATTAATGATGTCCTCTTGGTCCTTTAGGCACTTGAATTTTTGACTCCTACTATCTATAGGGGAACCAGTGACCTTATACCAATTTATATTGCCACAGTAGACAGCTAGATTGCTTCCAACTGGGCCTCCACAAACAATGTTGTGGCAAAAATGTGCCCTTTTATGGATCCCTCTGGGAAACACACCCAGGAATAGTAATGCTCTTTCATAGGGTCTATGCATACTTAATTTCCCTAGGCGTTATAAGACTGCTTTCCAGAATGGCTCACCCAATGTTAGCTTTCTCCAGCAATGCATGAGAGTTCCCATTTCTCTATATGCTCTCTGACTTTCTTTCTTTTCTTTTTTTTTTTTTTGCTCTCCGACTTTCTGAGGATGTATTTAGCATCCCGTTGTTTTCTTTGCAGTTTTCTGATTTTCAGTGAATTCAAACACCTCTTGATAGTCTTATTAGTCATCTGGGTTTCAGTTTCTGTGAATTATCTGTTTATATTTTTGCCAACTTTTCCACTTTTCTTTTTGTTTTGGAACTTTAGAAGTTCCTTGTATATTCTAGATATTAGTCCTATGTTGGTTTTACATTGAAAATATCTTCCGATTTTACTGCTGACTTTGTCAGTGGTGTTCTTTACTTGCTGAACTTCATTTGCTCTAACATTTTGTCAGTTTATTCTACTAGGTTTTCTATATACCCTGTTTCCCTGAAAATAAGAAAGTGTCTTATTTTAAGGTGTGCTCCCAAAGACGCGCTAGGTCTTATTTTCAGGGGACGTCTTATCTTTCCTGTAAGTAGGTCTTATTTTCGGAGGATGTCTTATTTTCGGGGAAGCAGGGTAGATGATCATCTGCACATAGTGGCGATTTTATTTTTTCCTTTTAATCATTCCAATTTGTATTTCTTTTTATCATAGTATTGATAAAGACTTTCTGTACCAT
Organism: Nycticebus coucang; assembly: GCF_027406575.1. Taxonomy (NCBI): domain Eukaryota; kingdom Metazoa; phylum Chordata; class Mammalia; order Primates; family Lorisidae; genus Nycticebus; species Nycticebus coucang. Next base: position 111,785,227 of record NC_069788.1, on the reverse strand, counting down.
GTTAAGCAGTAGCAATCATAGTGGGCATTCTTAATGCTTTTGAAATCTTTTTCTTTTTTTTTTATTGTTGGGGAATCATTGAGGGTACAATGAGTCAGGTTACACTGTTTGCATTTGCTGGGTGAAGTCCTTCTATTAATATGAAATTCTTTTTTTTTTTTTTTTGAGACAGAGTCTCATTTTGTCACCCTGGTTAAAGTTCTGTGGCATCATAGCTCACAGCAACCTCAAACTCTTGAGCTCAAGTGATCCTCTTGCCTCAGCCTCCCAAGGAGCTGGGACTACAGGCACCTACCACAACACCTGGGTACTTTTTAGACATGGGGGTCTTGCTTTTGCTTAGGCTGGTCTCAAACTCCTTAGCTCAAGCAATCTTCTTGCCTTGGCTTCCCAGAGTGCTAGGATTACAGGCGTGAGCCACTGTACCTAGACTACAAACACTTTCTTATCATTTAGAATTGTTATTTTGTACTTATTGATAGAGTTCTTTTAAATATATTTAGACATATCAATTCTTATGTCAGTCATCCTTTATAAACAAAGTGGAATATGTGTATATGAAATAAAATGGTTAATGTTTTTCTAAGACTTTACCACTGCCGTTTGGCCACAGCAATTGTAAATTGTTCCCGATTATAAGATGCATCCAAATTTCAGTGTTAAAATGTGAAAAAGAGGGCAGTGCCTGTGGCTCAAAGGAGTAGAGCACCGGTCCCATATGCTGGAGGTGGAGGGTTCAGCCCTGGCCAAAAACTGCAAAAAAAAAAAAAAAAGTGAAAAAGATTTGGATCTTAGAATCAATGAAGTAAGATATATTTTAATATCAGGGGTTGAAAGCTATGTATTTTTTGTAAACCAAGTGTGGATGAAGCATTATATCAGAGGTTCTCAACCTGTGGGTCGTGACCCCTTTGTAACAATGAAAATACGTCACGGCATTAGGAAGGTTGAGAACCACTCCACTATATAATGATTTTCTCATATTCTTTGAGAGATATTTAAATAAGTCATTCTCATGTCAGGAAATTACAACACCCTCTTTGTATATAAATACGCAAAGAAATCAATCCTTTTAATGGTAGAAACCAAGGTTAGTAATTATTGCATGAAAATTGAATCAATAAACCATGCCAATACAGACAGGCTTGTTTTTTCTTTTCTTAAGGCAAAAGCAACAACAATCAAAGAAGCCCTAGCCAGATGGGTGAGTACATGAATTTTCCCTTCTTTTAGAAATAATACAAGGAAAATTTTTGGATAGTTACTTAAATCTGATCATTCAATACAAGGAATTCTTGCCAGAACTATTAAGCTTCCTTGATTCTGATGGTGGATACATGAACCTACACAGGTGATAAAATTGTATAGAATTTAATACACATTCATACATACAAATGAGTACAAGTAAATTTAGGAAAATAAAATTAAAATTGGTGGATTGTATCAGTAGCAATACCCTCATTGTGATACTGTACTATAGTTTTACAGAATGTTACCATTTGGGGAAATTGGGAAAACTGCATAAGCTATCACTCTGTATTGTTTTTTATAACTACATAGATCTTCAAATATCTTAATAAAAATTTCAATTAAAAAATCTGACCATTGGAACATTTAAATATGGAAAGGCTGATTTATCTGTTACTGTAAAATTGCTGGAATCTCTGTGTTATATTTTATTTTTCAACTTTATCATTTAAACAACATGCCAATTTTAGGTAATAGAATGGAATTTAAGCTTTAGGGCAGCTGGTGGTTTTAGCATCTTGAAGGTTAGAACAGAGGCAGCCAATGTGGGACAAATGTAAATCATGCATAGCCAACAGAAAAAAAAATGGAATTAAAATAATAAAGTGTATAGTAATGTCAGAAAGAAAACTACATTATAGAAATCATGAAAATATAAATTGCAAATAATTTGAATGCCTTTTTTTTTTTTTTTTGGAGACAGAGTCTCACTGTGTCACCCTCAGTAGTGTGCCGTAGCATCACAGCTCACAGTAACCTCCAACTCTTGGGCTTAAGCAATTCTCTTGCCTCAGCCTCCCAAGTAGCTGGGACTACAGGTACCTGCCACAACACCCAGCTTTTTTGTTGCAGCTAATTTTTTAGCTGGCCCGGGCTGGGTTTAACCCACCAGCCTCAGTGTACGTGGCTGGCGCCATAACCACTGTGCTACGGGTGCTGAGCCTGAATGCCATTTTATAAAGTTTGAACAGTTGTAATTCAACATTATAGGCAGAATTTCTATAGAGCACAGAAATGAATCCTTAATTTTGGGGTCCTTTAACTTATTTGTCTATTTATCATTAGTCTTTTGCATAATAATTTAGTTTTTGCTTTTGTTAGTGGCTTTGAATAAAAAGACTTCTAGAAGCCTTTGAGTCTGGGCAAAATAGAGGAAAACAGATAGATTAGTGAAATATTTGAATTCTTGTTTTGGTGCTTATAAATTTCTTGTTTAATTACATTTTAAAAATTTATTTCTATTTGGTTAAATGTTTAATGAAAAGTATAATTGTGATGGATGTGTTATTTAGTTTAATATAAGCATTTTACATTGTGTATCGAAGCAGTACCCTGAACCCTATAAATCCATCAATGTACAAAGTTATGATTTAATAAAAAATAATAAAAAATAAATTAAAAAAAGAGAAAAGTCTGTTAAAGAAAAAAGAGTATAGCGTGGACTCAGTATTACGTAGATTTGACTTTCCTTCAATTAGATTTAGGACTTTATTTTAGTCATAATAACAAGTGGTTGGGTTTTTGTTTTGGTTTGTAGAGTCTATTTCTAGATTACATTGTGGCCATACATTTTGTCTTTAGGATTATTTGATGATGTCAATTTCACTCTTTCATTGATTAACTGAACATTTATAGAGGATCTTCTAGGTATCAGTTTCCTTTCCCCTAACCTACAAATGGATGACACAAAAAATAAGTACTGAGTGGATGTGTTAAATCTCTTTTTACAGTTGATTGTGTATTTTCTGTTACTGTTGTGTGGTAGTTTTAAGTTTTTCAAAGGAGATTTTTTTGTGTGTCTTACACACAGAATTTTCTATGGAAAATAGAAGAAAGCAAAGGAAATTGTTCCTGAACTTCCAGTTTTGTTGGGAGAGACAAAACTAACTCTAAGTATGAGGTGCTTTGACACTATTTTTAGGCAACATACACTGATAATTGAATTTTAAATTGTGTACTTAGTACTAAAAGTTGTTTAGGGACAAGGAATTTTTCCCAGGAAAATGTTTTTGTTGTTGGCTCAGCACCCGTAGCTCAAGTGGCTAGAGCACCAGCCGCATACACCAGAGCTGGCAGGTTTGAATCCAGCCCAGGCCCACCAAACAACAATGACAACTACAACCAAAAAATAGCCAGGCATTGTGGCGGGCACCTGTGGTCCCAGCTACTTGGGAGGCTGAGGCAAGAGAATCGCTTAAGCCAAAGAGTTTGAGGTTGCTGTGAGCTGTGATGCTACAGCACTCTACCCAGGCTGACAGCTTAAGACTCTGTCTCAAAAAAAAAAAAAAAAAATTATTTTTTTGTTGTTGTGCTTTGTTTTTGTTATTTGATAAACGCTTCAAGGATTTTAATTACAAAATAAAGTTATTTTCTTTTCTCCTCATTTCCATTTGGTAGGGACCTATCAGTTATCTCATTCAGTCACATAGAAGCCTGGTGATCATAAATGTTTCCAATAACTGGTAAAGAATTATTAAATGGTTTGTTAAATTCTAATAGTTATTTTGAAATAAACATTGAAAAGCCTGGGGAAATTCTGGCCTCTTTTTGTTCCACATTACAATCATAGATCAATCATTTTCTTCCAAATTAATTTTTCTCATAGGAAGAGAAAACTGGTCAGAAACCATCTGATGCCAAAGAGATAAAGCTTTATGCCCAGATTCCCCCTATAGAGAAGATGGATGCATCATTGTCCATGCTTGCTAATTGCGAGTAAGTTCTCTTTTCTTTTACTTTCTACCTTCCTCCCTTCCTCTTCCCTTCCTTCCTTTTTATTTTTTTTAAGAGATGGGCGTCTCGCTGTGTTGCCTAGGCTAGACTCCAACTCACTCAAGTGATCCTCCTGCCTCAGTCTTGCAAGTAGCTGGGACTAAAGGCTTATGCTGCTGCACTTGGTAGTTCTCTTTCTTCATCTTTCTAGTATTTCTGTTAGGTTTTCTTTTCTTTTCTTCAACACTCAAACTAGAGAAATATGTTTCTTTTCTGTGATTTTTATTTATTTTTGTTTGTTTACTGTAATTTTCCCTTTGGCAAGGCCAACTATAAGAGATTAATTTACAGAATTATTAATACAGTGATACTGAACAGTACAATACTTTTTCAGTACAGTTTTGTTTTTTTGCTTTTTTTTTTTTTTTGAGAAAGAGTCTTGCTAAGTTGCCCTTGGTAGAGTGCTGTGAAATCACAGCTCACAGCAACCTCAAACACTTGGACTTAAGCAATTCTCTTGCCTCAGCCTCCCACGTAGCTGGGACCACAGGTGCCCACCAAAACACCCAGCTATTTTTTGTTGCAGTTGTTGTTGTTTAGCTGGCCTGGGCCAGGGTTCAAACACCCAGCTTTGGTGTGTATGGTTGGCTCTGTAACTACTGTGCTACGGGCACCGAGTCTTCAGTACAGTTTTTATAATGTTTTTTAAAATAGAAAATTTCCTAGTCTTTTGGGAGACGCTAAATAACACAATACATTGTTTTTCTGTAGGAAATCTACCTGCTTTCTCTTATAAGATTATCCACCAAAGTCAGTACAGTGCTTACTTATTAGATGCTTGAGAGATACCCCTTTAAAAAAAAAAACGTTCAAAAAGTACATTGTAGGCTTAGCGCCTGTGGCTCAAGCGGCTAAGGTGCCAGCCACATACACCTGAGCTGGAGGGTTCGAATCCAGCATGGGTCCACCAAACAGCAATGATAGCTGCAACCAAAAAATAGCCGGACGTTGTGGCGGGCACCTGTAGTCCAAATTACTTGGGAGGCAGAGGCAGGAGAATCATTGAGCCCAGGAGTTGGAGGTTGCTGTGAGCTGTGATGCCATAGCACTCTCTACCCAGGGCAACAGCGTGAGGTTCTGTCTCCAAAAAAAAAAAAGTACATTGTAAAATACCTAGAAAATACAAAAAGCCCAAAGCAAAAGAATTAACATCAACCAAAATTGCAACATCTTAGAAGAACCAGTGTTTTTATTTTTGTAGAGCTTTATCATTTAAAAAAATTGTAATTGGAATCAAATTACATGTATTTTGTAATCCTTATAAATTTCCGATGACTTTGGATATCAGACCTATAAGTGTTAATTTCTCTTAATTTCTTTTCTTAATGCTTTACACATGTTTTAGCAGGATCTGTGGCTAATTTGAGGCAATTACAATGCCTTGTAACCACGTTTTTAGGCTACAGTTGTCTCTTGTCAGGGCTGTGGAATGCTATAGAATCACTGGAAATCTTTCTGACTTCTTTACCCTGTTTGTGTAAGTGTTACCCTTGACCAACTGTACTTTATGCAGGAGGTCAGCCCTACCCCAAATTTGTAAAAACAGAGTATCTAATGATGAAATTTGTAGGAATGTGTATTTATAGTAAGCAACTTGAATGACTCTTAGACATTTATTTGTGAACATGTGCATTAGTCTAGTATCTGTCTTTGAGATTAAAGGGAAAAGTAAACATAGTTAATTGTTGTATACAATTTATTCTTTGTGATGAGAGGTATAGTATGTCACATAAAAATTTACCATAAGATGTGATTTTTGGCTTCAGGAGCAATTTCAAAGTGGTCAAATAATCTATTTATCATAAAGCCATGTCAAAGGCAAACAAATTTGAGAAAGTTTTGTACCCCATACTAAAGCACCTTGAAAACCACTTCAAGTCCACCTGTTCATATTTTTGCTGACATTCTGTTTGGGCAGAGTGCCTAAACAAAAATTAAAGAATTCTTTCCCAGACAATATTCCTAGATTTAAAGGTACTACATTTTCACTGATAGTTCTCAGGAGTGAGGGATGACTAGAAAATATATAGATTTGACTGGTAATTTACACTATACAATAATTTCTTTTGCTGTTTGAGTAGAAAAAGTGGATAATTCCTTTAAGTCTAATCATAAAGGGTAAGACACATGCTCTAGAGAGTAAAACGTACCTGGGTTTTAATTTTAGCCCTACCAATTTGTGGCTGTATAATATTGGGAAAATTACTTAACATTTTTGTACCTCAATTTCATTTGTAAAATGTGGATAATAATAATACTTATCTCAGAAGATAAGTTGTGATGATTAAGATAGTTAATATAGGCCAGGCAAGGTGGCTCATGCTTATAATCTAGCATCTGGGAGGTGAGGCAGGTGGATTGTCTGAGCTCAGGAGTTGGAAACCAGCCTGAGCAAAGCGAGACACCACACCCCCCCAATATCTACTAAAAATAAAAAAGCTAGCCAGGTGTTGTGGTGGGCACCTGTAGTCCCAGCTACTTGGGAGGCTGAGGCGGCAGGGTTGCTTGAGCCCAAGTTTGAGGTTGTGTGTGAGCTATGACGTCTCAGCACTCAATCCCAGGGCAACAGAGGTGAGACTCTGTCTCTAAAAAAAATAATTAATATATGTAAAGTATTTAGAAGAATGTTGGGCCCACATTAAATGTTCAATACAATTTTATTTTATATGTGGATTATATATATTTTTTGCTTGGCTTTTGGTATAGGGTCTTGCTCTATTGCCCAGGCTGGACTCAAATTCCTGGGCTCAAAGAATCCTACCTCAGTCTCTTGAATAGCTGGGATTGCAGGTGTACACCACCATACTCAACTAAACTATACATTCTTAATCTTCTTTTCTTGTTAAAAATGTTTAGTATCGGCGGCGCCTGTGGCTCAGTGAGTAGGGCGCCGGCCCCATATGCCGAGGGTGGTGGGTTTAAACCCAGCCCCGCCCAAACTGCAACAAAAAAATAGCCGGGCATTGTGGCAGGTGCCTGTAGTCCCAGCTGCTCGGGAGGCTGAGGCAAGAGAATCGCATAAGCCCAAGAGTTAGAGGTTGCTGTGAGCCGTGTGATGCCACGGCACTCTACCCGAGGGCGGTACAGTGAGACTCTGTCTCTACAAAAAAAAAAAAAAAGTTTAATATCTTAGTAAATTTTATGCAAAAAATATACTAAAACCAGGTAAGTGTCTTATGTGCCTACAGTTCCAGCTGGACTCCCAGTTAGAGTCCAGCCTAGGCAACATAGCATGACCCCATTTCTTAAAATAAAATAAAGAGATATGTAATTCTGTTCCTTTTAAAAATATGTTTTTATGTAATTAAAGTAAGTATAGAAAAAACCTAGAAAAATATATACAAATTACCAGACATATCTCTGGGGGGTATGTTTAAGACAGTTAAGATTACACAGGACTGGACCAGGCTCGTTGGCTCACGCCTGTAATCCTAGCACTCTGGGAGGCCAAGAAGGGTAGATTGCTTGAGCTCAGGAGTTCGAGACCCGCCTGAGCGAAATCGAGACCCAGACCCCGTCTCTAAAAATAGCCAGGCATTGTAGTGGGTACCTGTAGTTCCAACTACTCGGAAAGCTAAGGCAGAGAATTGCTTGAGCCCAAGAGGTTGCTGTGAGCTATGACAGTATGGCACTCTACCACTGGCATCAAAATGAGTCTCTCTCAAAAACAAAAACAAAAAAAATTACATAGGACTTTTTTCAGTATACCTTTGTGAATAATTTAACACATGAAAAAAATGTATCTTCACAAATGCATATATGTGGTTCTGTTTTTCTTTTTTTACACAAAGGATCATATAAAATGTATTGTTCTGCTAGATTGTATTTATTTTTTAATTAATTTGTTTATTTATTGAGACAGTCTTGCTATGTCTCTTTTGGTAGAGTGCCATGGCATCGCAGCTCACAGCAACCTCAAACTCTTGAGCTTAAGCAATTCTCTTGCCTCAGCCTTCCAAGTATCTAGAACTACAGGCGCTCATCACACACCCAGCTATTTTGTTGTTGTTGTAGTTGTCATTGTTGTTTAGTTGCTCGGGGCCACATTCAAGCCCTCTAGCCGTAACCCCTATGCTACAGATGCTGAGCCTGCTAGATTGTTTTTAAAATTAACTATTAAATTATGGACATCTGTCCAAGTCAGTATCTATAGCCCAATCTTATTTGTTTTAGTGGAAGTTTAGTATTTCATTTTCTATTACTTAGTTGACAGGTGTTTATAGATTTCTTTCAGGTTTTTTTTTTTGCTATTATAATCATATTAATACAACAAATAATCTAGTTCATATATTTTTTGGCATTTGTATTAGTATTTCAGTAGGTTATATTCCTAAAAGTGAATTACTGGGTCAAAAAAATACATGCATTAAAAAATTTTCTTTTTCTAAGACAGAGTCTTACTATATCACACAAGCTCAAGTGATTCTCTCCTACCTTTGCCTCATAAGTAGCTGAGGTTACAATGTGAGCCACTGAACCTGGGAAAAAATTTAATAGATAACACCAGATTTCCCTCAAAGGGGAATTTCTTTACTTTTCTACATTCATTTTCTACAATAATTAACTTTTGTAATCAGAAAAGTAAAATACTTCAAAATGAAGGAATAAATGCCATGGGTTAGTGAAAAAAGGATATAATGTAAAAAAGAAATATGATTTAAATCTTATCTTCCATGGGTACTATTATTGAGGAATAATTTCTGATATACCATTTAAGTTTTTCATATTAATTCAAATTTTTCTTTGTTTTCTTAAAGGAAGCTTTCCCTGTCTACAAACTGCATTGAAAAAATTGCCAACCTGAATGGCTTAAGTAAGTGATCCACAGTAACAGCTGATTCTTGGATTTTTCTATTTATTAGAATAAACATTCCAGAGACACTGGATGCTGATACCTGTTTTTTAAGGTTTTTTTTTGTCTTTTTTTTTTTGAGACAGAGTCTCACTTTGTCGTCCCATGGTAGAGTGCTCTGGCATCATAGCTCACAACAACCTCAAACTCTTGGGCTCAAGCAATCCTCTTGCCTCATTTTTTCTATTTTAGTAGAGATGGGGCTGTGCTTTTGCTCAGGCTGGTCTCGAACTCGTGAGCTTACGCAATCCACCTGCCTCGGCCTCCCAGAGTGCTTGCACTACAGGCATGAGTCACTGCATCCAGCCAAAAGATGTTTTTAATACTAAATGTATTTTACTTCACTAATCCCTAGTGGAGTAAGGGAGACTATATGTAAATATATGTTTCTATTTTCTAGTCCGAGTTTTCATAAGAGATTTTTTGGAAGCAGGGACAGAATCTCACTTTGTTGCCCTGGATAGAGTGCTGTGGTATCATAGCTCACAGCAATCTCAAGCTCTTGGGCTCAAGCAATCCTCTTTCCTCAGCCTCCCAAGGAACTGGCACTACAGTTACCTGCCGCAACACCTGGCTATTTTTAGAGACAGGGTCTTGCTCTACCTCAGGCTGGTTTCAAACTCCTGAGCTCAAGCAACCCACCCACCTCAGCCTCCCAGAGTGCTAGGATTATAGGTGTGAGCCACTGCACCTGGGCCCCTTATAAGAGATTTGAAATGAATACGCTCCCAAACTTAAAGTTAAAATCTTCTTTGCTTTTATTTTATCCCTGTAATATTTTACTAACCAGTAATTGAAAATTGAAGACCATGCATTTTAAATAGCTAACCTTTTCTTTTTTTTTTTTCTTTTTGAGACAGAGTCTCACTATGTTGCCCTTGGTAGAGTGCCGTGGCATCATAGCTCACAGCAGCCTCCAACTCTTGGGCTTAAGCGATTCTCTTGCCTCAGCCTCCCAAGTAGCTGGGACTACAGGTGCCCGCCACAATGCCCGGCTATTTTGTTGTTGTTGTTGCAACTGTTGTTGTTTAGCTGGCCCGGGCCAGGTTCGAACCTGCCAGCCTGAGTGTATGTGGCTGGCACCCCCATGAGCTATGGGTACCACCAATAGCTAACCTTCTTTTTAACTTAATGTTAGTGTGATGTGAAATTATGGTTGCAGTGTTTACCTTAGATAAATCAATGTTATTTCCTACTTGACTACCCATTTTTATTAACACAGCTTTTCTTACTCATTGTATCAGGATATTTATTATAGAAATTGTATTCAGGGCTCTATATTTACCACAATTTTGTAATATGATTCTTATAAACAAAAAAAAAAATGTTTTCTTTCCACTACAGAAAACTTGAGGATATTGTCTTTAGGAAGAAACAACATAAAGAATTTAAATGGACTGGTAGGTTGTTATTTATTATTTAAGAAAGTACACATTTTTTTCTTAGTATTAAAAATGTGTGTCTCACATTAATAAGAAATTAAAAAGTATGGGGCGGCGCCTGTGGCTCAAGGAGTAGGGCGCCGGTCCCATATGCCGGAGGTGGCGGGTTCAAACCCAGCCCTGGCCAAAAAACCACAAAAAAAAAAAAAAGAAATTAAAAAGTATATGTTTGTCTATTGCAGAAACTTTACAAAATAGAAAAACATCTATTAAAAGAAACTATAAAGCGGCTGGACGTGGTGGCTCACGCCTGTAATCCCAGCACTCTGGGAGGCCAAGATGGGTGGATCGCTTGAACTCAAAAGTTCGAGACCAGTCTGAGCAAGAGCGAGACCCTGTCTCTAAAAATAGCTGGGCATTGTGGTGGGCGCCTATAGTCCCAGCTACTTGTGAGGCTGAGCCACTCTTGCCTCAAGAGAATCTCAAGAGAATCACTTGAGCCCAAGAGTATGAGGTTGCTGTGAGCTTTGATGATGCCATGGCACTCAACCCAGGGCAAAAAAATGAGACTGTCTCAAAAAAAAAAAAGTAATTATAAACCAGTGACAGGTTAAACACAGCTAACATTTTGATTTGTACCTTTTTCCCCTTTCTTTCTATTCTCCAATGGTATGCAAATAATGAAATCATACTATACATATTGTTTTGATCTCCTTTTTCACTTACTATATAAGACTCTGTTTTCAATATCATTAATTCAACATATTTCTTGAGTGTTTCTTTTTGGGGGGGGCGGGCAGAGTCTCACCTTATTGTCCTCAGTAGAGTGCTGTGACATCACAGCTCACAGCAACCTCCAGCTCTTGGGCTAGGGCGATTCTCTTGCCTTAGCCTCCCGAGTACCTGGGACTACAGGTGCCCACCACAACGCTCGGCTGTTTTTGTTGCAGCTGCCACTGCTGTTTTAGCTGGCTGGGGTCGGGTTTGAACCCGTCACCCTCGGTATATGGACCGGTGCCCTACCCATTGAGCCACAGGGGCCACCTTCTTGAGTGTTTCTTTTAAGCCAGGTACTTTCCTGGGCACTAGAGGTACAAAAAAAATATTTTTGAAAGTCCTTGCTATCACAGAACTTACATTATAGTGGAGGAGATGTACTAAAACATCATTGTATAATACATTGGATGGTGATGAATGCAATGAGGAAATATGAAGCATGGTAAGAGAATATAGAGTGACGGGGACCATAGGGCTGACCAAGGAACAAGTGTTCTAGACTGAGGGGATAGTAAGTGAAAATGTCCTAAACCTGGAGCTGCTTGATGTCCTTGAATAAGAGCAAAAAGAATTGAGTGAAGGAGTATTGTCCTCAGTGTTGGAGGGGGAGCCAGGAACCAGGCCATATAGAGCCTTATAGAGCATGGTAAGATTTTAGATAATTTTTCCAAGTGATTTGCAAAGCTGTTGGAGGTTTTTGATCAGAATATGTGACTTAGTTTTTAAAAGTGTATTAAAGGGGTGGCGCCTGTGGCTCAAAGGAGTAGGGCGCCGGCCCCATATACCAGAGTTGGCAGGTTCAAACCCAGCCTCGGCCAAACACTGCAAAAAAAAAAAAAAAGTGTATTAAAGCTGCATGTTTTGACCTAGAAGGATATTCCTGATATATTGTTGAGCTCAGCAGTTAGGGCGAGGGCCACATACACGGGAGCTGGCGGGTTCAAACCCGGCCTGGGCCTGCCAAACAGCAATGACAACAACAAAAAAATAGCCAGGCCTTGTGGCAGGTGCCTGTAGTCCCAGCTACTTGGGAGGCTAAGAGAATGGCTTAAGCCCAAGAGTGTGAGGTTGCTGTGAGCCATGACGCCATGGCACTCTACCGAGGGCAACATAGTGAGACTCTGTCTCAAAAAAATAAAAAGGGTGGTGCCTGTGGCTCAGTGAGTAGGGCGCCGGCCCCATATGCCGAGGGTGGCGGGTTCAAACCCAGCCCCGGCCAAACTGCAACAAAAAAATAGCCAGGTGCTATGGCGGGCACCTGTAGTCCCAGCTACTCGGGAGGCTGAGGCAAGAGAATCGCTTAAGCCCAGGAGCTGGAGGTTGCTGTGAGCTGTGTGATGCCACGGCACTCTACCAACGGCCATAAAGTGAGACTCTGTCTCTAAAAAAAAAAAAAAAAAGAAAAAGAAAAATAGAAAAAAAAAAGGAAAATGTAAATTACAGGGGAAAAAAATACCTTGCATACTATGAGTGCAAACAACATAACATGTATATGCACACAGAGCTATCTATTTATTCATATGTGTACAATTTTTTTTAAGTATACAAAACAAACACAAAATTTTTGTTACCTCATGGAGCTGAGGGGTTAGGTAGGAGAAGAAAAATTTTCATGGTGTGTTTCATATACTTATAAATTACTTGATTTGTTTTTTGCAATGAGTATATATTTTAGAATTAAAAATCTTAATAGTGGTGCCTGTGGCTCAAAGGAGTAGAGCACCAGCCCCATATGCCAGAGGTGGTGGGTTCAAACCCAGCCCCAGCCAAACTGCAAAAAAAAAAAAATCTTAATAGTTGTATAATCAGTAATAAAACATATTGAGTCACTCAAATATTTATAAAGTGCATACTTTATGTATCAAGCACTACTGTAGATGTTAATTAACAAAACTGGCATGGTCAGTAGGACCAGAGAGAGAGAGAAAAAGAACAAACAACTCAGATAGTTATGAGTAAAAAGAAAAAATAAAATTATGAATGGCGAGAGTTACTGCCTAAAGGGCTGCTTTAGATATAGAATGGTTGGATTATCTTTGAGGAGGTGACATCTGAGCTGAGATGTAAAGGTTAAAAAAGGAGCCAGATTAGTGGAAATCTATTGTAATAGAGTTCTTAAGACAGAGGGACCAGCAAGTACAAACGTTTTCAGATGGGAATGAATTTGGCACGGTCATGGGAGAGAAAGGCCAGTGGCTAGAGATTACCAGTTTTAAGGTAAAGAAACTGAGGCTCAGAACCTGCTCAAGAATAGTGACAAGATATTCCTAAACACTATTGCTGAGACAGGCAGTTTGTCAAACTGTTACAAACTTCAATATGTATTTACGTTGTCTCAACTATTCTATATCTATGAGTTTTTCATACTCACATACATGGACAAAGATGGTGGAGCAAGTATGTTCATTGCAACATAATTTATACAAAGATTTTAACAATGTTTTTATCAGTAGTGGGTTAGCTAAATAAATACTTTGCATCAATGTAAAACAGAGAGGTAGAACTTACTTGTATGTGCTGAAGTGGAATAATTTGCAAGACACATTGATTGTTAAGTGGGGGAAAAAAGCAAAGTGGAATTTATATGTATATACATGAATAGAGTATTTCTGATTATATATTTCATGAATAGAATATAGCTGTTACCTCTATAACAGGGAAGGGAGCTAGGGAGATGGAGCGAGAAAAAGATTTTTCTTTTTATATTTGCTTGTACTGTTTTTTGTTTTTTTTTTAATCTTGTTAATATTATCCTTTCCATTTAAAAAAGTAATCATTTCCGGGCGGCGCCTGTGGCTCAGTCGGTAGGGCGCCGGCCCCATATACCGAGGGTGGTGGGTTCAAACCTGGCCCCAGCCAAACTGCAACCAAAAACTAGCTGGGCGTTGTGGCGGGCGCCTGTAGTCCCAGCTACTTGGGAGGCTGAGGCAAGAGAATCGCTTAAGCCCAGGAGTTGGAGGTTGCTGTGAGCCATGTGAGGCCACGGCACTCTACCGAGGGCCATAAAGTGAGACTCTGTCTCTACAAAAAAAAAAAAAAAGTAATCATTTCCCCCCACACACAAAAAGTACAAACAAACAATATTTGTATGTCCATAGCTGCATTATTTACAGTAGCCAAAAGGTGGAAGCAACCCAAGGATCTATTGAGAGATGAATAGATAAACAACAAAAAGATGAGAAGCTGATGGAGGGAAGAGGGAAGGAAGGAGGGAGAGGCAGAGAAGAGGAGGAAGGAAGAACTTAAGCCACAGTAGTCAAATATAGATAATCTGATTACAGATTCCATACTACAATTTAATGTAGTTTTCAAAACTATCAGGTATATTTTCTCTTAGTTTGTTGCTTGCCTCTTCATTGTATTCATGTTTGTCATGTGGATTTAAATTTTTTTTTCTTTTTTTTTTAGAATCAAGGTCTCTTTGTCACCCAGGCTGGATTATAGTGGGGCAATTGTAACTCAGTGTAACCTTTAACTCCTGGGCTCAAGAGATCTTCTCAGCTCAACCTTCCAAGTACCTGGGACTATAGATGCATAACACTACACCTTGCTAGTTTTTTCTTTTTGTACAGATGAGGTCTCACTGTGTTGCCAAGGCTAGCCCTCAAGTGATCCTGCCTTCTTGACTTCCCAAAGTGCTAGGATCATAGGTTTGGCCATGGCACTGATCGAGTTTAATTTTTTTTTTTTTTTTTTTTTTGAGACAGAGTCTCACTCAGTCACCCTGGGTAGAGTGCTGTGGCATCATAGCTCGCAGCAACCTCTTGGGCCCAGGCTATCCTCTTGCCTCAGTTTTTTCTGCTTTTAGTAGAGATGGGGGTCTCACTTTTTGCTCAGGCTGGTCTTGAACTCGTGAGCTCAAGCAGTCTTCCTTGGCCTCCCAGAGTGCTAGGATTACAGGTGTGAGCCACTGCACCTAGCCTTGAGTTTAAAATTTTTTATTAGTCAAATTATATGGCTTTTGTGGTTAGTATTTTATTTAGAAGGTCCTGGCTACTTACATTTTCTTTTTTAATATAAATTTTTGAAGTTACATATATTTGTTCATTTATTTATTTATTTTTGAGACAGAGCTGTCACCCTGGGTAGAGTGCCCTGGCATCACAGCTCACAGCAACCTCCACTCCTGGGGTCAAGCGATTCTCCTGCCTCTGCCTCCCAAATAGCTGGGATTACAGGCGCCCACCACAACACCCGGCTATTTTTTTGGTTGCAGCTGTCGTTGTTTGGTGGGCCCGGGCTGGATTTGAACCCGCCAGCTCAGGTGTATGTGGCTAGCACCTTAAGCCACTTGAGCCACAGGCGCGCAGCCAAAATTTTTTAATTTTAATTTGTCTAGAGGTTATTTTTCTGTGTGTCATGAAGCAAGCATGAAACCTTATTTTTATTCTCTAAATAAAAAGCTTATTATTAGAATAATAAAAGCTTATTATACTATAAATAGCTCTCTTAGCTATTTATTGAAAAGTCTCTTTTTATCACTGTTTGAAAATGTCACCTGATATATTCCAATCTACCACACTAGTAGGTTCCTGGATATTTTCTTTCTGTTTGTTTTTCTTTCTATATGTTCCAGCTTCGATATCATACTGCTTTAATAATTTTCTCTGGCTTTAAATATATGTTAATATTTGTTAAGATGAG
The DNA here is from genome assembly GCF_027406575.1 of Nycticebus coucang. Taxonomy (NCBI): domain Eukaryota; kingdom Metazoa; phylum Chordata; class Mammalia; order Primates; family Lorisidae; genus Nycticebus; species Nycticebus coucang. The sequence goes on along the minus strand of NC_069788.1, from coordinate 111,769,552 downwards.
TCCCAGCTTTCCTTGGGTATTTACTCTTTGGAGAAACTTAAGAATTATTTTGTCAAGTTCATGAAAATACATTCCTATTGGAAGTCTTGGATTGCATTTAAATTTATCGATTGATTTGGAGGGCATTTGTATGTTTATAATAATGAACATTATAGAAAGATACATTCTATAAAGATACATAGAAAGATACATTCAGATTTTTACATCCTTTAGTAGAATTTTATGGTTTTAATTCGTATAAGGCCTTGTACATTTCTTCAACAAAGATGTATTGCTGAGTAATTTTTTTAATTGACACATAATAATTGTACATATTTATGGCACGATGTGATATTTTGGGTACATATATACTATATAATTGTGTAATGATCAAATCAAGATAATTAGCATATCTATTATCTCAAACATTTATTATTTCTTTGTGGTGAAACTTTCAAAATCCTCCCTTCTAGCTATTTCAAAATATCATTATTTATTGCTTAACCACATGGATACCATTCTTAGAAGTACAGCATTAGGTGATTTTGTCATAGGAACATGGCGTACTATATACACTAGACTATATGGAATAGCCTCTTGCTCTTAGGCTACAGACCTGTTCAGCATATTACTGTACTGAATACTGTAGATCAATTGGAACACAATGGTAAGTATTTGTGTATCTAAACATATCTAAACAAAGAAAAGGTACAGTAAAAATATGGGATAGAAGGTAAAAATTGTACCACCCCACCCCATATAGGATATTGACCATAAATGGAACTTGTAGGGCTGGAAGTTGCTCTGGGTGAGTCAGTGAGTAAGCGAGTGAATGTGAAGGTCTAGGACAGTACTGTATACTACTGGAGACTTTATAAACACTGGATACTTAGGCTACACTAAATTTATTAAAATTTTTTCTTCAATAATAAATTAACCTTAACTATAACTTTTTACTTAATAAACTTAATTTTTTTAAGTTTTTTACTTTTTTTGGAATAACACTCAGCTTGAAACACAAACACATTACAGCTGTACAAAAATATTTTCTTTTGTTTTTTTTTTTTTGAGACAGAGTCTCACTTTATTGCTCTCGGTAGAGTGCTTTCGTGTCATAGCTCACAGCAACCTCCAATTCCTGTGCTTAGGTGATTCTCTTGCCTCAGCCTCCCGAGTAGCTGGGACTATAGGTATCTGCTACAATGCCTGGCTATTTTTTGTTGCAGTTTGTCCGGGGCCAGGTTCAAACCCACCACCCTCAGTATATGGCTCTGGTGCCCCTATCCACTGAGCCACAGGCTCCGCTCAAAAATATTTTCTTATATCCTTATTCTATAAGCTTTTTTCTATTTAAAAATTGTTTATTTTCTTTTTTACTTTTTTAAATTAAAACTTTTTTGTTAAAAATGAATACACAGGGCGGCGCCTGTGGCTCAGTCGGTAGGGCGCCGGCCCCATATACCGAGGGTGGCGGGTTCAAACCCGGCCCCAGCCAAACTGCAACCAAAAAATAGCCGGGCATTGTGGCAGGTGCCTGTAGTCCCGGCTACTCGGGAGGCTGAGGCAAGAGAATCGCTAAAGCTCAGGAGTTGGAGGTTGCTGTGAGCTGTGTGAGGCCACGGCACTCTACCGAGGGCCATAAAGTGAGACTCTGTCTCTACAAAAAAAAAAAATGAATACACAAACGTACATAGCTGACCTGAGTCTGTCTCAGCCTTAGTCCCTTGCCTGTCCCCACCTTGGGTTAATTCTGAGAACAGGTTTCAGAACAAGGAAGTTCCCAGAAACCCCCTAGCCATAACCAAACAATGGAAACTTACCCAAGCTGAGTTTCCCAAGCTACTAAGTGAGTTTCCTGAGCTATCCCTGTGCCAACCGCCACACTGTAACCCCCTGAGCCAACCACGACACTGTAACCACCACGTTCTGCTTCTGTAATTGCTTGCTTGCTTGCCACGCAGCACAAAAAGGGTATAAAAATCAGCCTGCTCCTCACTTCAGGGCCGCCTGCTTTTTGGAGCAGCGGTCCTCTGCGCAGGTGTAATAGATCACCATCTGATTTATACCTGAAATGGGGTCTGAGTCTTCTTTACAGGCCACAACGGGTACAACAATATGTAGACAAAAACTCTCAATTTTCCATCGCTGGCAAATTGATCAATTCCCCAATTTTCCAAAAAAATGTTTACTAAAAATTTTTAACAATTTGTTTTAGATATGGTAGGAGAGAATAAGATAGGATAGAATTTCCTTTAGGTAGATGAGACAGCTTTTGAAGCTATCTCTGATATTTTGTTCGTTCATTTGAAATATTTACTTTTGTTTAGCTTTTAGCCATTTGGATGTAGTTGTTTAGCCAAGACCAAATTTCAGTGCATTTAGGGACTTTACTTAGGTAAAGGAAATAATTTCTTATGTGTATTGAATTATATATAACTGTATACACATATACATGTTATGTGTATTGAATCATATATAAGTATATACATGCATATTTGGGGCATAGTTTTCTCTTTCATAACATTTTCAATCTATTATTTTGTGCACTTCCCTAAATATAGGAATTTATTAATTAACTCAGATTACTATTTATATAGTAAATAGGAAAGTGGAGACAGACATTCCAGAGACTTCCACGGAAGGGTTAGCTCTGGGGTAGATAGGACTATCTCGGGTTGTCCATGGAAATGGATGATGGCAAGTTGTTTTGGCAGCCAAATGGCTTCCAGGAGGGCCAGGATTTCTTCTTTGTGTTTAATGTCCTTTCCGCTAGAAGTTAAGAGTCCTCTTTCTTTATAAAGGGCCTCACGGATATGAGCTGTGGTGAACGCGTACAGGCTGTCTGTGTATATGTTGGTGGCTTTCCCCTTAGCTAACCATAAGGCTTGCATAAGGGCAATAAGCTCTGCTTTTTGAACCAAAACTCCGTGTCCTAATGTTTGTTCCCAAAGAACCTCCGTGAGTGAGGTAACAGTTGCTCCAGCTATGCCTTTACCTTCACGGATATAACTGCTGCAGTCCATGAACAGGTCAAGGTCGGTGGTCTGGAGGGGTGTGTCCTTTAAGTTTGGTCGCAGGTAGGAAAGGGTATCCAGTGTGCCCAAGCAGTCATGAATGGGCCATGTCAGATCGTCGTCCAGCAGAAGGGTGGTCGGGTTCAAGATGGCTGTTTTGAGGAATGTTACTCGGGGTGGATCAAGAAGTTAAAACCTGGTACTAAGTGAGGCGGGAGTTGGAGATCCATTGGTCAGGGGGACTCCAGAGGAGAGTTTCTATGATGTGGCCCCCAATCACTTGCAGGTCCTGTCCCAGGGTTAGCTTTTTGCTTCTCTGACTAGTACAGCCGTAGCAGTGATGGCCCGCATGCACCCAGGCCACCCAGAGGCAACTGGATCTAGGCGCTTGGAGAGGTAGGCAACAGGTCTTTTCCAGGGACCTAGGGTTTGGGTAAGGACTCCTTTTGCCATGCCCTTGGTCTCAGCTACGAAGAGTTGAAAGGGCTTAGTGATGTCAGGCAGGGCCAGGGCAGGTGCAGAAACGAGGGCATATTTTAGTTGGTTGAAAGCATTTAGTTCTGCCTGGCCTCACTGGTGGGGCTTATTGCCTCCCCCTGTGCTAGCGTACAGAGGTTTGGCTATTTCTGAAAAGCCACAAACGACAGTATCCGACCAATCCCAGAAATTCACGTACTTGCCTCTTAGTAGTCAGTGGGGGAATGCGGAGGATGGCTTCGATCTGGCTCTTGGAAAGGGTACATTGGTCTTCTTGTAGCTCATAGCCCAGGTAGGTTGCGACTGTGGTGCATAGTTGTGCCTTTTTGGCCAAAACGTGGTATCCCAGCTTCCCTAGTTCTTTAAGGAGGTTGATAGTGGTGTGCTCGTACACTGTCTCTGTCTCTGCAGCTAACAGGAGATCATCGACATATTGCAAAAGGGAGACACCCTGGTGAGCATCCCGAAAAGGGAGGAGGTCTTTGCTCAGGGCTTCAGCAAATAAGGTGGCGGGGGTGGGGGGGATGAAGCCCTGGGGCAGGCGGGTCCAAGTCAGTTGTCCAGTTTTCCCCGCTCTCCAGGTCAACCCACTCAAAAGCGAAAGTAGGTTGACTAGGAGGAGAGAGAGGAATTGTGAAGAAAGCATCTTTCAAGTCGAGAACTGAAAATCAAGTTCTAGAAGGGGGGATTAGGCTGAGCAAAATGTAGGGGTTCGGAATGGTGGGATCGTGTCCATTGGGGCGTTCACCTCCCTTAAGTCCTGGACAGATTGATAGTCATTTGTATCAGATTTTTTAACAGGAAGGAGGGGAGTTTTCCAGGCCGATTTGCACGGAACCAATATGTCTGTCTCTTGGAGTTGGGTGATGTGCACTGCAATGCATGTCCTGGCTTCTCGGGACAGGAGGTATTGGTGGACTCGGACCAGGGTGGCTCCACTGGAGACCTGCACTACCACTGGTGGCTGGTGGCTTGCCAGTTCCAGGGGATTGTCTTCAGCCCATACTTGTGGAATCAGTGATTTCCAAGCACGGAGGTGCTCTTCCTGAGGTGGAACTCTGTCAAGTCCTTCAAAGAACACGTACTCGTCCCCATGGGGGGCGGAGAACAAGATATGGGCAGGGCTGTCAGGTACTGACAGGACAGCTCCAGCCAGCCTCAAGGAGACAGTGGCATGGAGTTTTTGCAACAGATCTCGTCCTAACAAGGGGTATGGGCAGTTTGGGATAACTAAGAAGGAATGGGTGATAGTGCCTTTACCTAAATCAGTTATGTGGACCATAGTCCAGGGGACTGCCTGGGGCTTCCTGGTGGCGCCTATGATTGTTGCTTTTGGCTTTGTGATGGGTCCTTAGGGTTTCTTTAAGACTGAAAATGTTGTGCCTGTGTCTACTAGGAAGTCTACAGGCTGGCCCCCGACTTTTAAGGTTATCATGGGCTCCCTGGGGCCTACGGGAAAGGAGCCCTGACACCTACGTCTTCCCGATGAGAATTTTAGGTATCTGTTTCTTGATTGCCCTTCGGGGGTATTCATTCTTCCGGTGTCCTATTTCTTTACAATAGGTACATTGATTCGGCGTTAGAGGGGGGTCTAGACTCCTTGCCTTGGGGAGCTCCCTGGGTGCAGGAGTGCTCTTGGAGAGCAGCTATAACAACTTTAGCTGTCCGTTTAGTGGTGGCTACCTCCACGGAGTCCCAGACCCGTAGGGCTATCTCTACCAACTCACTGAGTTTTTCCCTTCAAAACTTTCTAATTTTTGTAGCTTTCTCCTAATATCTGGGGCCAACTGTGCACCGAAGGCCACGTTTATGGCTCAACGATTGTCAGGGGCCTCCGGGTCAATGGGAGTATAAGTTTTATAGGCCTCTAACAGCCTTTCTAGGAAAGCCACAGGGCTCTCCGTGGGTCCCTGAATGACTTCACAAACCTTAGACAAATTGGTCGATTTCTTAGTGGCTGCCCGGAGACCTTTTATTAGAATCTGGGGGTACTCAAGTAGAGCTCTCCTACCTCCATCCAAATTGGGGTCCCATTGGGGTTGTTCTCTTGGGAAACGAGCCTTGAGAAGAGCCACATCGGTGGTGGGCTGCCTGTCTGGTCCTTCAACAGCTTTCTGGGCCACCCTCAGGGTGTGCTCACACTCCTCAGAAGTGAACAGAACCTGGAAGAGTTGTTGACAGTCATCCCAAGTGGGTTGGTGGGTGAAAAAGATAGTTTCAAGAAGAGAGATTAACCCTTGTGGTTTTTCTGAGTAAGGAGAGTTTTGGGTTTTCCAATTGTACAGATCACTGGTAGAAAAGGGGACATATACCATGAATGGCTGACCCTCCAGGGCTGGAGTGGGGGCCAACTGGTGTAGGTCTGGGAGGGACCACTCAGGGGCCCTCCTGCAGCTTCCTGGGCCTGTGGCACCAGGGGAGCCAACAGTGCAGGCGCCTCTGGCTAGGGGTCATATGGAGGTGGGTTCAAAGACTGAAGTTGAAGGGGAGGGTCTAAGATGGGGTTCTCCGGAGGAGGGGGCAACACAGAGGCTTTAGGCTCCTGTCCTTTCGATTTGGGGGGCTCTGTTTTGGAGCAGTGAGCTTTTGCAGATCCTGACGGGGAGGCAAAAAGGATATGAGAGGGGGTTAAATGATTGGCACATTTCCAAGCGTAAGATGGTCCTTCGGAAGCTATGTCAATTCAGACATCAATGTGGGGAATCTGGTCCGGGTGGCCAGGATGACCATAAACGATCATCCGAATACTGGAAAGAGCAGAGAGGTTAAAGGTACCCATAGGAGGCCATCTGGTCCCAAAGGACAGCCAGTCTAGTTCACAGAGGATAAATAAGGTGCCTGGTTTCACCTTTTCACCATAACCTCAGGCACAGCGGCTGAAATTAGAGAAGTTATTAAGGAGACACTGTAAGGGAGTTAGCGGGATGGATGATCCTCCTGAGGAGCAGGCTGATTTTTATACCCTTTTTGTGCCGTGTGGCAAGCAAGCAGGCAAGTACAGAAGCGGAACGTGGTGGTTAGCTTGGGGCGGGGTTACAGTGTGGTGGTTGGCTCAGGGGGTTACAGCGTGGTGGTTGGCACAGGGACATCTTAGGAAACTCAGCTTGGTAGCTTGGGAAACTCAGCTTGGGTGAGTTTCCATTGTTTGGTCATGGCTAGGGGGTTTTCGGAAACTTCCTTGTTCTGAAACCTGTTCTCGGAATTAACCCAATGGGATGATCCCATTTCGAACAAATTGGTAAGCGGACACTTGACAGACGTAGATGAATAAAGACAGACAATCCAGACAGACAATCCAAAGAGACAGGGAGATGTTTCTCCTCCATCTCAGGAACTGACTCTCAGCTGCATCCAGCTAGTCTAGTCCCCCCAAATTCTTTTGAGATCCAGACAGACTCACCCAAAGTGCCACAGTTGAATCACCAGAATGGAAAATTTGGGGACCTGTGCCCCAGATCCACGCATCCAAGGGCCCCCGGGTGGAGGAACGTCTCTCCAAAGCCTTCCCCTGGAGCCGCTGGCCAGCGGCGGGCTCAGATGGAGGTCCGAGGGCAAGGATCTTGCTGGGGCCTCCAAAATGTTGTACCCATTGCATCCTGTAAAGAAGACTCGGACCCCATTTCAGGTATAAATCAGATGGTGATTTATTACACCTGCACAGGGGACCACTGCTTCAAAAAGCAGGCGGTCTGAAGTGAGGAGCAGGCTGATTTTTATATCCTTTTTGTACTGCGTGGCAAGCAAGCAAGTACAGAAGCAGAACGTGGCGGTTAGCTTGGGGCGGTGTTACAGTGTGGTGTTTGGCTCAGGGGGTTACAGCATAGCAGTTGGCACAGGGACAGCTTGGGAAACTCAGCTTGGTAGCTTGGGAAACTCAGTACCTTGGGAAACTCAGCTTGGGTGAGTTTCCATTGTTTGGTCATGGCTAGGGGGTTTTCGGGAACTTCCTTGTTCTGAAACCTGTTCTCAGAATTAATCCAAGGGGAGCTGGGGACTAAGGCTGAGACAGACTTGGGTCTTTTGGGGGGCTTGTGGTCTATTACAGTATGTAAAATGACATTAAATGTGTCATTAAAATCTGGTAGAACCCAAAATTGAGTCTAAATCTTTTGATTAGTATTTAATCAGGTGTTTTTTTTCTCTCCTTCATACCTTATAAATTGGAAACACGAGAAGGATTAGGATCCAGGGCAATGGAAATGTATGCAATAAAGTTTAAATTATCCGAGGACTGATTTCCCTTCCTTCAAAAGATATATATGGTATAATAATTAAAATCTTTTGGGAGGCTCGGCACCTATAGCTCAAGTGGCTAAGGCACCAGCCACATACATCAGAGCTGGTGGGTTCGAATCCAGCCCAGGCCTGCCAAACTACAGTGACAACTACAACCAAAAAATAGCTGGGTGTTGTGGTGGGTGTCTGTAGTCCCAGGTACTTGGGAGGCTGAGGCAAGAGAATTGCTTACGCCCAGGAGTTGGAGGTTGCTGTGAGTTGTGAGGCCACAGCATTCTACCCAGGGTGACAGCTTGAGGCTCTATATCAAAAAAAAAAAAAAAAAAAAATCCTTTGGGAGACAGTGTCAGAATACTAGTTGAGAGGGCTTGATTAAATCACAAATTGCTGATATAAGTGTGCCAGGATGGACTGATAGAACATTATTTTACTTTGAAAGTGTTGTTTCCTCTCTGCTTGGACAGTTGAAGCTAAGATGTGTTTGGGGGGTTGGGATGATAGATAGAGCTAACTCAGGTCACCCCATCCTGACCTTTCCCCTTGGCCACATCAGTGTGGAAAACACCTAAAGTTCTTCATTCAGGATACATTTGTTTTCTCTGTAGTCTTTAAATGGATAGTTAGTAAGACATAGTCTAGACATTGCCATGTGGATGTAGGTAAACTTGGGTGGGAGAATAAAAACAGAATATTATACATCAAAAAAGTAAGATAAGGCTCAATAATAAAAAAAAAAGTAAGGTAAGGCTCGGTGCCCATAGCACAGTGGTTACAGCGCCAGCCACATACACTGATGGTGGTGGGTTCGAACCTGGCCTGGGCCTGCTAAACAACAATAACAACTGCAACAAAAAAAATAGCTGGGCATTGTGGTGAGCACCTGTAGTCCCAGCTACTTGGGAGGCTGAGGCAAGAGAATCACTTAAGCCCAAGAGTTTGAGGTTGCTGTGAGCTGGGATGCAACGCACTCTACAGAGAGTGACATAGTGAGACTCTTGTCTCAAAAAAAAAAAAAAAGAAATTGGTGGATAGATGTGGGTTAGATAGATATGTAACAGGATATCTAACAGTATAGTAAAATGTTAATTGTAGGCTCTAATTGATCCTGCCTAGTACTTTCTTTTGTTCATCTTTTTAAAAATAAAAAAATCATTATTTTTTTGGGCGGCGCCTGTGGCTCAATCGGTAAGGCACCAGCCCCATATACTGAGGGTGGTGGGTTCAAACCCAGCCCCGGCTGAACTGCAAACCAAAAAATAGCCGGGCGTTGTGGCAGGCACCTGTAGTCCCAGCTACTTGGGAGGCTGAGGCAAGAGAATCGCTTCAGCCCAGGAGTTGGAGGTTGCTGTGAGTTGTGTGATGCCATGTCACTCTATGAGGGTGATAAAGTGATAAAGTGAGACTCTGTCTCTACAAAAAAAAAGAAAAAAAAATCATTATTTTTGTCATATGTCTATAAAAGAAAGAAAAATCAGGCCAGGCACGGTGGTGCACACCTGTAATCCCAGCACTCTGGGAAGCCAAGGAGGGTGGATCACCTGAGCTCACAAGTTCGAGACCAGCCTGTGACAGAGCGAGACCCCATCTCTAAAAAATTACCTGGGCGTGGGGGCGGCGCCTGTGGCTCAAGGAGTAGGGCACCGGTCCCATATGCTGGAGGTGGTGGGTTCAAACCTAGCCCCGGCCAAAAACAAAAACAAAAAAAAAAATTACCTGGGCGTTGTGGTGGGTGCTCTCAGGTACTTGGGAGGGTGCTCTTAGGTACTTGGGAGGCTGAGGCAAGAGGATCACTTGTACCCGAAAGTTAGAGGTTGCTGTGAGCTATGATGCCATCGCACTCAACTGAGGGTGACAAACTGAGATTTTGCCTCAAAAAAAAAAAAAAAAGAAAGAAAAAGAAAAAGAAAAATCTTTTTTTTTTTTGAGACAGAGTTTCACTATGTTGCCCTGGGTAGACTGCTGTGGCGTCACAGCTCACAGCAACTTCAAACTCTTGGGCTTCAGCAATTCTCTTGCCTCAGTCTCCCAAGTAGCTGGGACTACAGGCACCACCATAACACCCAGCTGTTTTTTGGTTGTAGTTGTCATTGTTGTTCAGCAGGCTTGGGCTGGGCTCCAACACGCCAGCTTCCATGTATGTGGCTGGCGCCCTACCAAAAAACTTTTAAATGCATTTAAGAGGCAGTATGATATAACCTTAATACTATAATGGAAAGATTAAAAACTGAATATTATACATTAGAAAAAGATAAATTGGTGGATGAATGTGGGCTAGATAGATGGACAGTTACATAAAGGACAGTGTAGCAAACTGTTAATGGCAGGCTCCAGATCGTGAATGTGTATGGATGTTTAATATAAAATTCTTTAAACTTTTTATGTTTCAATTTTTAAAAAAAAATGTTAGGGAAAACCCTAAACTTTAGACCTAGCACTATTATTTAAAAGTCCCTTAATCTCTCTATAATAGAAATCAAATAATCTGCATTGTCTATTTTAAATGTTGTAAAGACCAAGTAATATAATCTGGAGGAGTGTAATTTAAAAATTATACCATTCATAAAAGTGATAAAATAGTGTAATTATTTCTTCTCTAGGTGATTTCAGTAGCTGTTAGTAAAGTATTGTGTTTTGTGAGTTTTTGCTTAGTGAAACAATCAGAGAAGGAAGAGTTTGGATCAATATGAAGAGAGGAAGAGCATGTTCTACTTGGCTCCCTTAATGAGAGAAAAAAACCTCCCACCCAGCTATCAGCTCTCCTACAGGTAGACAGGAGGGTCTTAGTTCTCTTCAAAAGCCTTTGTTGACATGTGTATAAAGAAAAGACAAAAGGAGAAGATTAAAAATAACCATGTAAGTCAAATATCTGTCTTTTTCAGGAAGCAGTAGGGGACACATTAGAAGAACTGTGGATCTCTTACAATTTTATTGAGAAGTTGAAAGGGATCCATGTAATGAAGAAATTGAAGATTCTTTACATGTCTAATAACCTGGTAAAAGACTGGGGTAAGCTGAGAATGGCTCTTTGCTAACCTTCTACTTCCTATTCATAGAAAATAGTCCAACAGGAAAAAAGATGCAAAATGGAAACATGTATTTCTAAGCACAGAGAGAAAATGAGAACATTATTTCTAAGCTCAGGAAGAAACAGCAATAAGAGTTCCTAAATTTTAAATGCTTAAAATTTATAAACATTTACTTAGAATGAATATAACTGGATAGATTCTGATCCAATTAATCATGAAAAACATTAAGCTTATTATCCAAAAGCTAAAGGAATCTGTTTAAATTTAATAATTCATGGGTAGGAGATATTTGATAACAATATTGCTTTGTTTTCCTTTATTGTACATTATCCATTCAACTATATGCCGTGAATTATGCCAGACTTTTGAGGTACATATTTGAATAGGACACTATCCCTGCCCTCAAGGAGTTCATAGCTTATTGGGGGAAAATCAGTTTATAGCTAATAATTATAAAATAGTGTGATAAATTCTGTAATAGAGATTTTAATGAATTGCTTTAAAAATTCAAAGATGGAGTCATGGATAGAGACAAAGGCAATTTAGGCACAGCATAGAAAAGACCTGTCACTGGAGATTGATTTGGTATTTTTTGTTTGTTTATTTTTGAGATAGTCTCACTCTGTTGCCCTGGGCAGAGTGCCAAGGCATCATAGCTCACTGCAACCTCAAACTCTTAAGTTCAAGCAATCCTCCTGCCTTAGCCTTCTAAGTAACTGGGACTACAGGCACCTGCCGCAACACTTGGCTAATTTTTCATGCCACCTGCTCTTACTCAGGCTGGTCTCAAACTCCTGAGCTCAGGCAATCCACCCTTCTTGGCCTCTCAGAGTGCTAGGATTGCAGGTTTGAGCCACTGCACCCTGCCTGTTTGTTTTTGAGAAGGGGTCTTACTTAGTTGCCCAGGCTGGAGTGTGCAGTGCCCTGGACATAGATCACTGTTGCCTCAGACTCCTGGGCTCAAGAGATCCTCCTGCAGCTCGGTGCCCATAACTCAGTGAGTAGGGAGCCAGCCACATACATGGAAGCTGGGTTTGAGCCCGGCCCAGGCCTGCTAAAACAACAATGGCAACTGCAACCAAAAAAATAGCTGGGTGTTGTGATGGGCACCTGTAGTCCCAGCTACTTGGGAGGCTGAGGCAAGAGAATCACTTAAGCCCAAGAGTTTGAGGTTGCTGCAAGCTATGACACCATGCCACTCTACTGAGGGCAACATAGTGAGACAGAAAAAAAAAAAGATCCTCCTGCCTCAATCTTTTGAGTAGCTAGAACTATACAGGTGTGCCACCATGACCAACTAATTTTTAAAATTTTTCTATAAAGACAGGATATTGCTGTGTTCCCACGCTGATCTCAAAACTCTCAGCCTGAAGCGATCCCCCTGCCTCCTAAAGTGCTGGAATTACAGGCAGGAGCCACCATGCCTAGCCAATTTGTTCCTTTTGACTCAAAAACTCCTCTTCTTATCCCATCCTTAGGCTAGCATTAAAGGTAGAAGAAGTATGTCTTCTTCTCCTGTCAATCCTGTAATGTCTTCTGAAAATAACTTCATATGGTATACATTTCCTAACTTCAAAATCTTAACTAATTATTCTGATTGCTTGCAAACTGAGAATTAGTGATGTTGGAATTTAATCCCAAAAATTATAACAGTAAAACTTGCTGTTTTAATATGGAAAATGTTCTTTGTACTTGTAGCTGAATTTGTAAAGCTGGCAGAACTGCCATGCCTGGAAGACCTGGTATTTGTAGGCAATCCCTTGGAAGAGAAACATTCTGCTGAGAACACCTGGATTGACGAGGCAACTAAGAGAGTGCCTAAACTGAAAAAGTTGGATGGTGAGTGAATTTCAACTGGCTTGGAATGTTTTCTATGTATAAAAGTTAAATTTGTGGCATAGAATCATGAAGAGGAAAAAAACTGACGAAAATGACAGGTTATTTCTAATCTTCAAGGCCATTTCTGTCCAAATAAAATTTAATAATGGTCCAGGTTTGGGCCAGAGTACTATAAAAAAACTCCTAGGATATTTAGACTGATGCAAAACCATCTCTAGACCAAAAGGTTATAAGAAAGCTAGGCCATGGCTCGGTGCCTATGGCTCAAGCAGCTAAGGCGCCAGCCACATACACCTGAGCTGATGGGTTCGAATCCAGCCCGGACCTGCCAAACAACAATGATAGCTGCAACCAAAAAATAGCCAGGCATTGTGGCAGGTGCCTATAATCCCAGATACTTGGGAGGCTGAGGCAGGAGAATCGCTTGAGCCCAGGAGTTGGAGGTTGCTGTGAGCTGTGATGCTATGGCACTCTACCCAGGGAGACAGCTTGAGATTCTGTCTCAAAAAAAAAAAGAAAGAAAGAAAGCTAGGTCTTATAAATATATGTGGGCTGGTCACAGTGGCATGTGCATATAGTCTCAGCTACTTGGGATGCTAAAGTATGAGGATTGCTTGGGTCTAGGAGTTTGGATCCAGCCTGGATAACATGGTGAGAGTCTCTCTCTTAAAACAAACAAACAAACAAACAAACAAATGTATATATATATATATATATATTTATGTATGTGTGGGAATTGCTTGCCATCCAGCATGTTGGGACATATATTAAAGCAGAGCCAAATATCTAACAGCAATAATTTCCAAACTTTTTCATTCATTCATTAATCTACTCAACAAATACCTTATTAAAGAACTATTTATTGTGCATGGTGTTCCACTGAGGATAAAAAGTGATTATTAAAATAGTGTCTGCCTGGTGGCGCCCATAGCACAGTGCTGATGCCGGCCAAGTACACCAAGGCTGGTGGGTTTGAGCCCAGCCTGGGCCTGCTAAATAACAATGACAACTGCTACCAAAAAATAGCCAGGCTTTGTGGCGGGTACCTGTAGTCCCGGATACTTGGAGGCTGAGACAAGAGAATCACATAAGCCCAAAGTTCGAGGTTGCTGTGAGCTGCAACATCATAGCACTCTACCGAGGGCGGCATACTGAGACTCTGTCTCAAAAAAAAAAAAAAGAAATGAAATATAACAAACAACTACACAATATCCTTTTAGTTGAAGATTGTGTACTCTTGAAGTTTGGTGCAACAGTGCTGCTTGTAGTCCTAACTATTCAGGAAGCTGAGGCAGGAAGACCCCTTGAGCCCAGGAGTTTGTCACCAGCTTGGGCAACATAGTGAGACCCTGTCTCCAAACACCCCCACCCCCAAAGATTGTATATTCTTATATTCTTTCCTGACATAAATTTCATATTAATAGGTTGCATCAAAGCTGGAGCTACTTAGGGTTTGGTACTGAGCCTCCTTCTTTGCTCACTCTGCCTTCTGTCACAAAGAGGTCACACATGCAAACAGTAACAGAGAAGGATCCTGACTTCCTGATAATACAAAGTTCTATAACTTTGTACCATCTACTTTCTTTTATGTAAAAGAAAAATAAACTTCTAGCTCATTTAAGCTAGTTAAAAAGAAAGAAAGCTAGGCTTGATCTCAAGTTACAAATGTATAATTTTGGTGAATAAGTAGAAATAAATGGTAAGTAGTTGCTTTTTTTTACAGTTGTATCAAAATTGTGGTGTTCTCTCTCACTCTCTCTCCTCTCACCCCCAATTTTAGTTTCCTAATATCTAAAATTGGTGTCAATGTCAGTAGATATCCCTGACTGGAACAGGCCCTGTCACAAAGGCTATTAAGTAGATACCCACCACTTAATAGCCTTTGTGACATTATGCTAATTAATTAATCTCACCAAACCTTGTTTGTAATCTAAAACCTAGAGATGATTAAAGTACCATTAGTAATCATTTTAAAGTATATATCTTAGTGTTATTATGATGATTAAATGAAATAATCTGTATGAAACATTGAGCACATTGAAATAATCTATATTAAACCAGAATAAGTATTCAAAAAATAGAGTAGACCCTCTGTAAGATGACCACCCAAAGGACTGTAACAAACTGGTCAACATCCAGAGGTGGTCAACATAAGGAACTGGTCAATATAAGAGATGGCCAACTATCGATACTCTACTGTATATTGTTTTCATTATTATAATCATTTTAGAAAATTTTAATGTCAATCTAAAAACTCACATGTATAAGAAATATTTCAATATTAATCAACCCCATTTGACTTTTTTTGGGACAAATTCTCACTTTGTCACCCTTGGTAGAGTGCCATGGTGTCATAACTCACAGCAACCTCAAACTCCTGGGCTTAAGCAATTCTCTTGCCTCTGCTTTCCAACTAGCTCGTCAGGCTAGTTTTAGAGGCAGGGTCTTGCTCTTGCTCAGACTGGTCTCAAACTGTGAGCTCAGGCAATCCACCCGCCTCAGCCTCCCAGAGTGCTAGGGGAAAAAAAATATTTTTTACAGGTGATGCTGTTGTGTCCCCTCAGGAGAGATGTGCTCATCTGTCTTCAAACTGAGAATCACTGCCCTAAGAGCCTCTGGAGTAGTTCTTTTCTTTTTTTTTTTTCTTTGTAGAGACAGAGTCTCATTGTACCGCCCTCGGGTAGAGTGCTGTGGCATCACACGGCTCACAGCAACCTCTAACTCTTGGGCTTACACGATTCTCTTGCCTCAGCCTCCCGAGCAGCTGGGACTACAGGCGCCTGCCACAACGCCCGGCTATTTTTTGGTTGCAGTTTGGCCAGGGCTGGGTTTGAACCCGCCACCCTGGGCATATGGGGCCGGCGCCCTACTCACTGAGCCACAGGCGCCGCCCGAGTAGTTCTTTTCTTATACCAGATAATTTTAACAGGTCGATTGGGATATAATTGACCATACAATTAACTGTACATTTCAATAAATTTGATTTCAATAAGTGTACAATTCAATAAATTTGGACTTATGTATATCCCTGTTAATTTGTCCCCACAGTCAACAGATGAATATATTCATCACCCTTAAGAGTTTGCTTGTGTGTCTTTGTAATCCGTCCTTCCTCTTCACTACCATTCTTCCAAGGCAATTACTGACTGCTTTCTGTCCCCATAGATTAATTAGTTATTATTTTCTAGAGTTTTGTATGAGTGGAACCATGCAGAATGTTCTTTTTCTTCCCTCTGGTTATATACCTAGGGATAAAATGACAAGGGCAGTAGATTACTTTTTGTGAGAAGGTCCAGGAATAATCAAAAAGAGGCAAACAAGTTTCTAAGATATGTTCTCTTTCCTAAATTGGGTAGTGACTATAAAAATATTGATTTATACTATGTTTGTATGAATGAGTTTTTCATAATTTAAAAATAAAATAGAAAAAAAGAGAGCATAGTGTCTTGAGCTTTGCCTTTTCTATGTTCACCTTTGTCTGAACTCTGGAACTCTTCATTTAGGGTTGCTCATAGGATTTGAACCCCTTCCCTTAAGAATAGAACAGTATCTCTAATGTAGAACATAAATAGACCAAGCCATATACCTTAGCCTTTTAGACAAGTATTGACCTCATGCCAGTAGAAACAACCTTTATATAAGAACTGCCTTGGCTCGGTGCCTGTGGCTCAAGTGGCTAAGGCGCCAACCACATACACCTGAGCTGGCAGGTTCGAATCCAGCCCGGGCCCACCAAACAACAACGACTGCAACCGGTGGGCACCTGTAGTCCCAGCTACTTGGGAGGCGGAGGCGAGAGAGTCACTTGAGCCCAGGAGTTTGAGGTTGCTGTGAGCTGTGATGCCATGGCACTCTACCCAGGGCAACAGCTTGAGGCTCTGTCTCAAAAAAAAAAAAAAAAGAAACTGCCTTGGTTTATCCTCAACCAGTGGATAGACCAGAACAGAGGTGGCTACAGCTGCTAACTTGCCTATTTTTGTTCCTTTTCATTTGCTTTAAGCAAAACTAAAGGATCTTAAAAAAGCTAAAATGGAAAAGACAAAACCAAATACTAGTGAGCATGCGGAACAACTCTCATCCCTTACAGGATAGTAATATAATTTGGTATAACTACTTTGGAAATTGGCATGATCTACAAAAACTCTACATGTGCATCCTTGTGACCTAGCAATTTCCCTCCTAGCTATATACCCAGAAGAAAAGGCTATGTATTGTTACCAAAGGACATGTATGTGAACATTCATAGTAGTACTATTTTAATAGCTAAACATTGGAAACAACCCAAACGTCCATCAGCAATAGAATAGATAAATAAATTATAGCACAGTCATATAATGGATTATTAAAAGGCAGTGAGAACTGGGTATGGTGGCACACGCCTATAATTTCATCACTTTGGGAGGCCAAAGTAGGAGAATTGCTTGAGCCTAGGAGTTCAAGGCTGCAATGGGCTGTGACCAGGCCACTGCATTCTAGTCAGGACAACACAATGAGACCTTGCCTCTAAAAATAAAATAAAATAAAAATACTAAAATATTAATAAAATAGCAATAAGAGTGAATGAACTACAACTTTATATAACATGACTGAATCATACAAACATATGTTGAGTAAAAGAAGCCAGATACAGAGTGCATACTATATTATTCCATTCATATTAATTTCAAAAACAGATAAATTAGTTTATGGCATTAGACATTAGGATAAAATAATACCTTTTGGAGAAACAGTGACTGTGAGGAGGGCTGAGGAAGTTTTAGAGGCTCTAATAATATTTTTCTTTTTCTTTTGAGACAGTCTTACTTTGTCACCCTGGGTAGAGTGCTGTGGTACCATAGCTCACAGCAACCTCAAACTCTTGGGCTTAAGTGATCCTCTTGCCTCAGCTTCCCAAGGAGCTGGGACTATTGGTGCCCACCACCATGCCTGGCTAGTTTTTCTGTTTTTAGTAGACATGGGTCTAATTTTTGCTCAGGCTGGTCTCAAATTCCTGAGCTCAAGCAGTCCACCCATCTCAGTTTCCTAAAGTGCTAAGATTACAGGTATGAGCCACCATGTTTGGCTCTGATAATATTTTTTAAATCTGGGTGCTGGTTATTGGATGTGTTCAAAGTATGAAAGTTTATAGACCTGTACATTTATAATTTGTATACTTTGTATGTTATGAGTCAATAAAAAAGTTCACTCTCACTGGGTGTGTTGGCTTCTGCCTATAATCCCAGCACTTGGGGAGGCAAAGTGGAAGGATCACTTAAGACCGGGAGTTCCAGACAGCCTGGGCAACATAGCAAGACCCTGTCTCTAGGGGAAATAAAAGTTCATTTTCCCCAGATGCTTTGAGAATATAAAAAAGTAAAACTATGCTTACTACTGTAAAGAATATAAATGTATGTATCAGAAGCATCACAGCAAAGGAGGCACTGGAGTTGTTTCTCAATTAAAGGTAGGGTCTAGATGGGAGGAGAGTTGGGGAGGACCTTATAAAATGAAGGAACTTTTAAACCTAGAGTCCAGAAGTAAGAGTGTGTATGATGAGTTTGGGAAACAGCAAGTTGAATGGTGAAGAATTGAGGCTGAATTGTCACCTGGGGTCAGATTGTGGTTTCAAATGCTATAACTCAGAAATGGGTCATCCTTGGCCCAGTGAGAACCTGCAGATGTGTTGTTTTCTCTGTAGTGATTTTTTTTTTCTTTTTCCAATTTATCCCCAGTGTTTAACAGTTGGGGAGAAATTGACATAAAAATTCAAATTTCTAGCAACTCTGGGGATTATATTTTAATGTGAAAAATGAAGACTGTTTCTTTTTTGCTTAACTTAGAAGCTTTTTGAGCTGGATGTAGTAGCTCATATCTATAATGCCAGCACTTTGGGAGGCCGAACCAAGAGGATTGCTTGAGACTATAAAGAAGTTCCAGAGCAGCTTGAGCAATATAGCAAGACCTCATCTCTAAAAAATAAAGAAGTTTAATGTGTACAGGTTTTACTTTATTTTTCTGCCTTGCATTTGTGGGCATTTCATTTGAAAATTTTCTTGAGATGCTTTTTAGAGAATTCAAAATTAAAGATATTATTTTATGAAATTATTTTAACTATGGCACACTTCATAGTATCTCAGAGCTTCTCAGGTTAATAGGAAAATATTTTCATCAAGAATTTTAGGGCCAGGCATGGTAGCACTCTGGGAGGCCAAGGCGGATGGATTGCCTGAGCTCACAGGTTCAAGACCAGCCTGAGCCAGAGTGAGACCTCGTTTCTAAAAAATAACCAGGTGTTGTGGTGGGCGCCTATAGTCCCAGCTTCTTGGGAAGCTGAGGCAAGAGAATCACTTCAGTTCAAGAGATTGAGGTTGCTGTGAGCTATGCTGCCATGGCACTCTACCAAGGGCAACAAAGTGAGACTCTGTTTCCAAAGGAAAAAAAAAAAAAAAAGGCCAGGCATGGTGGCTCAGTCCTGTAATCCTAGCACTCTGGGAGGCTGAGACAGGTGGATAACTCTAGCTCATGAGTTCAAGACCAGCCTGAGCAAAAATGAGGCCCCATCTCTACCAAAAGTCGAAAAAACTGAGGCAAGAGGATGGCTTGAGCCTAAGAGTTGGATGATTTTATATGTCATGTGGATTTAGAGAGCCCATGACACTCTACCCAGGGCGACAGCTTGAGACTCTATCTCAAAAAACAAAACAAAACAGGTGGTTCCCGTAGCTCAGTAGGTAGGGCGCTGGCCAAATACACCAAAGCTGGTGGGTTCAAACCCAGCCTGTTCCAGCTAAACAACGACAACTGCAAAAAGAAGGTGGCCGGGCGCCGTGGCGGGCAGCCTGCGGTCCTCGTTGCTGGGGAGGCTGAGGCAAGAGAATCGCTTAAGCACAAGAGTTTGAGGTTGCTGTGAGATGTGATGCCATGGCACTCTACCAAGGACAACATAGTGAGATTCTGTCTTAAAAGGAAAAAAAATAATAATTTTAACAATCTTTTTAGAATAACCAGTAATAATTTTCTTTTTCATTTTAGGTACTCCAGTAATTAAAGAGGATGAGGAAGAAGATAACTAACTACACATTTTCTACTTTGTGTTAACTTATTTAAATGTCATAAGAACAATAGATAAGTTTTATATAATTGTCTATTTTAAAGATTCTGTGCGGAGCAAAAGGTTCTTAAGATAAAACAAATCTCTCATTCTCATCTTTTCTTTTCTTAATCCACTGAGTGTTTTTCTCCCTAAAACTGATAACACCAACTTTATATATTCTAGTCCTCTTTTTAGAAACTACAGATTTTCCATTTTTGTCTTCAGTCCCAGTTATGTACTGCATGGCCCCCTTCACTTTTAACAACAAAGGAACAAATGTTCTTTATTCAATTTGTTTAGTTTTTTTAGGTTAGTCATTTTAAGATACACTTTTGAATCTGAAGAATAACTTTCCTGAAATTCCATCCCCTTACAACTCAGAACCTGAGTATATCATGCCTTTGGTGAAGAAAGCATGGTGATGGGAGGAGTTCCTCTTAGAAATACAGCATCCCTAGAAATAAGACTCCAAAATCCAGTTGGGAAAGCTATGGTGAAAAAAGGAAGAACAAACATCTTGGAGGCCTTCTAGCTCATATATTTATTTATTTGTTTTTCCAAAAACATGCGCATTGTCCACTGGAATTTAGGTTGTATTTACATGCATGGCCACTTGAGTCATTCTGTACACTCAGTCATTCTGTGATCCTACTCAATGGCTAAGTGACTCTTATGAGCATTCCTTTGACCAATTAATGTGGCCATGTTACTCATGTGGACCTGGCCTTAAGCATACTTTTTGGATTATAGTTCCTTATATGTTAAGAGCAGTTATATTTGAATTCCTAGCCTAAATGTTGATCATTGATATATGTCAAAATTTGACCTAATGATTTGGTCTGGTGACCTTCATTGCTGGGAAAATGATTGTTATGGTTATAAGGGTGTGGACTTAAGGACTGAATTTTGTACCTTTTGATAAATGAAACTTAGTACTTCAAAACATATTTTTGGGAGAAGTTCTAAGTTAAACAGCTCTTAAAATGTGTTAAAGTAAGTGGTTGTAGAGGAAAGAGAGATGTTTCTTTATGGGATCCAGGCAAAAGGCAGTATGTTTGAGGATTGCCTTTGTCATGAAGCACTGTAGGTGATTTAACCTCAAAATAGCAAAGCAATAGTTAGACGCAGAGAGTAGAATTTATCATGTAAAAAAATTATTTCTGGGGCGGCGCCTGTGGCTCAGTGAGTAGGGCGCCGGCCCCATATGCCGAGGGTGGCGGGTTCAAACCCAGCCCCGGCCAAACTGCAACAAAAAAATAGCCGGGCGTTGTGGCGGGCGCCTGTAGTCCCAGCTGCTCGGGAGGCTGAGGCAAGAGAATCGCGTAAGCCCAAGAGTTAGAGGTTGCTGTGAGCCGTGTGACGCCACGGCACTCTACCCGAGGGCGGTACAGTGAGACTCTGTCTCTACAAAAAAAAAAAAAAAAAAAAAATTATTTCTGGGAAATGCAAAGCATTGTAGTGAGTAATCAGATGAGGTCCATAGAAAGCCATGGTTGCATCACAAATTGCAGAAGAGAAGTTGGGCCCTCTGCCAAATTGTGCCTAAAGTCCCTTAGCCAGAGACTATGATTCTTGTTTCCCCATTGACTTGTGTGATTTCACTTGCATAAAGTCACAATGAACAAGGGGAGAATCGTTTTGTAAAAAGTGATTATATAAGCAGTCCTGGGTTTTAGAAGTTTTCAGCTATCTATTAAGTTTTCAATTTAAGTAGAAATTACTTGATTTTTCTGAGTCACTCTGATCAAAAGGGACCAACTGCTTTGACAATCAACTCTAAATACAAACGAGAGGGAAACTTAGTATAACACCTTTTTAGCTTCCTTTTATGGCTTCCTTTCAATCTGATAGGAAGAAACCTTTACATTGACTGGCTTATACTTTCAAAACTTTTGGACATTTCTTTTGAATGAGCCTTCACTCTCCATGGTGATATTTAAGACCCAGAAGCAGAGAAGGGAGACACCTTCTTTACTTATACAGTATTTTGTACTTCATCTGGTAGACAAGCTTGAAGCTACATTGCTATGTATGGGCATGTTTTCTAAAAGTTACCTGGAAATGAATACGAATAAGGAATGGATAAATGACTTAATATTGAATTTATTTGTAAGATGGCTTACAGTTTTGGTGTTTTTTTCTGAATTCTATAATATAGAAACAAATTCTCACTTTTTCTCATTTCTTAAATTTTTAATTACTGGTAGTTCTCAGAGAAATGTAAGATACTTCTCTGTGTCCATATCGCAGAGAAATTCATATTCAGTATCATTCAAAAAATATTTGAATGACCTCCATACATCTCTTTTAATAGAACTAAAGCCAGAATCCATGCCATTATGAAATGGAAGGTAGGCTGTTTGAAGTGGGGATATCCTCTGAAATCATTCCTTGAACTATCATTTATTGCTACATAGTTAGCTGATATTAAATGCTTTTATGACTGTTGGATTAGATATTTCACTTACTTGAGATGGATTCTCTCTGTGCTTCAGGTTTAAAGCATTAAGCCTTTTTTTTTTGAGACAGAGCCTCAAGCTGTCGCCCTGGGTAGAGTGCTGTGGCATCACAGCTCACAGCAACCTCCAACTCCTGGGCTTAGGCGATTTTCTTTTTTCTTTTTTTTTTTTTTTTTGTGGTTTTTGGCCGGGGCTGGGTTTGAACCTGCCACCTCCGGCATATGGGACCGGCGCCCTACTCCTTGAGCCACAGGCGCCGCCCGGCTTAGGTGATTTTCTTGCCTCAGCCTCCGGAGTAGCTGGGACCACAGGCGCCTGCCACAATGCCCGGCTATTTTTTGGTTGTAGTTGTCATTCTTTGGCAGGCCCGGCTGGATACCATCTGGTGTATGTGGCTGACGCCTTAGCCTCTTGAGCTACAGGCGCCAAGCCAGCATTAAGCCTTTTTAGGGGATCATTTAAATTTCTTCTCTTCTTATAAATGATGGTAGAGCTCTGGTCTAATTTTTGCAGCAAGTCTGGTTCTAGTCTACCAAGGAATTTAACTTTTCTGTGTTTCCTTACACTAAGCTTATGGCTGTATTACTTAGCCAGGCCTTGAGAAGCTTTTGTGTTCTCTGTTAATAGGAACTTGTTCCTTTAAATGAGAAGTTCTCGACCTTAGAACCATTAACATTTCTGGTCGTATAATTCACTGTTGCGGGGAGGGGGCTTGTCCTGTGTATTATAGAGTGTTTAGCAGTATGTCTGGCTTCTACCCACTACAGTTCAGTAGAGTCTCCTCCCCAGTTATGTTATCTTCCGGACATTGCTATCTGTCCCCTGGGACAGGAGGCTGGGAACAAATTCTCTCCTGGTTAAGAACCAGGGCTTTTTACACTAACATTCCTTTTGTCCAGTGTCTATTTATTTTCACTCTGTAGCCATGTGCCACTTGAGTTGTTGTATGAGAGAAGGTGGTATATCTAATAATCATGGATTCCAGGAATGGCTGCTGGTATTTCCCTTTTTTGTAATGCCCATTTTCATGATTTTCAAATAATGCTAAAACTCAGGGCTAGAAGGTTCAACTTACCTTTTTTCAGCAGGATGTCAATTTTTATTTCTTAACATTCTTGCTTATTTTAGGACAGTGATTATTAACCTACCTCTGTTATATCAATGGGGTCCAATTTTATGATAGATTTTTACCTTATCTTTAAAGTTTAATATTTTGAGAGTACTCCAGAAAATGGATCATCATTCTTTGTAATTCATTGTCTATAATGCACAGATTT
This sequence comes from Nycticebus coucang, assembly GCF_027406575.1. NCBI lineage: Eukaryota > Metazoa > Chordata > Mammalia > Primates > Lorisidae > Nycticebus > Nycticebus coucang. Next base: position 111,746,173 of record NC_069788.1, on the reverse strand, counting down.
TGCAGACTGTGGAAGTAATTACAGAAAAATGTAAAGTTTGATAATTGTATAGGAATGTTAGCTGGTGTTGACATCAATTTTGGGTGTGATCGGAAGAATGTCTCCTCACGATAACTGGTCAATAACTTGGTATGGTTACTGGCTCCATTCCACATATAGATGTGATACAAGGCACTTAAATGTGGCTGCTACGTGGAAAGAGGAATTTCAACTTGAATTAAGTGCTTCTGTACCTCTTGCCAGTGATCTGAAGCAGAATAAGGATGAATGAGAAATGAATCTTGATGATGGACTTATTCTTAGAATTGATGATAAGTAAAAAGAGTTGGCATCTTGTACCTGAGTTTTTCTTAGGGCTGTATGGAAAATCCACAAAGGTTGGAGTTAATCATTAACTTAAAAGCAATTGGGGAGAGTGTGAAAGCATTCATCAGGAGGAGCTAGTGTCTCTCTGACTGCAGTCAGACCATCAGTTCACTAAGACCTTGTCCATTGTTAGTAAGTCTTGGTAAAGGGAAAAGAATGCTAAAATGCATGTTATCTTTTACCAAAAATTCATTCCTTTGGCACAGATTTTCTTTATTTGGTCTGTTTAAATTTCCCATATTGAACAGGTTAGAGGGAAACCAGCAAACCAAAAAATGATGATCTAACAAATTTAACAAGGGGGGTAAGGGAGAGTAAACTATTTTTCAGTAGATTTGCATTTTAATATTATAAACTGGATATTGGTGGAAGTACTTCCAAAGGACAGATGGGTAAATACCTCGCCTGCACATGGATGCTAGAGAATCAGACCTTACCCTTGCTTGTTCTAAGCCCATTACCCATTGCTGTCTGTTAGCATAATTGGAGTCAGGAATTTCCTTTTTCTCTACCTGGGTTATCTCCCATGTCTGCTAAGGGGATGTACAAGTAGTTCTTCTACTCAAAAACTTGGTGAGTCATCTTTCCCACATCTAGATTTTAAAACTAAGTGTTAGCTAAATTAAGTTGTGGGTATCATTTTAGAGGTGGGAAGTTCTTTGCTTCTTTTATCAGTAGGGTACCTGCCACCTAGAGGGCTCAATCCCATCAAAAGACAGAGGAGTTGAAAGCTGAAGAGAATATACATATAGCCAGATACTTCTCCCAGATTATCAGTTATGCTGGTCACAAGCATCATTCCAGAATCTTTGGCTTCTAGAACCAACTCCATTCTGAAGAACATTTTAACAACTATTAATAGTTTAGTGATAATCTTTTGTATACAGGAATTTTGTAGCATGACTATGACTAAACTTATTGTGTTAAATTATTTAGAAATGTTGAGTTTCTGAATGGTGTGAGGTTTGTTTTTAAATGGTAATAAATTGTGTTTTATAAAAATGATATGTATTTTTTGGTGACATGGTTCTTGCTTTTAGCTAATATAGAGCAACTAGGTAAACTTCCAATAATATTGAATTCCAAAGGAATTTGGCCTTTGGGTAACATACTTCATGCAGCTTGTGTGTGTCATGCACACAAGGGAGAGAAAAAAAAATACTCATTTATTTGTTAAAAATTTTCCCTCTGTAGTTAACTACCAATGATAATCTTAAACCCAGGTTTAAGTGGGCTCGGGCACTGGCTTGGCACCCGTAGCACAGTGGTTACGTGCTATGTATGCCGGCCACATACACCGAAGTTGGCGGGTTGGAACCTAGCCCTGGCCAGCTAAACAATGACAACTGCAACAAAAAAATAGCTGGATGTTGGGGTGGGCACCTGTAGTACCAGCTACTTGGGAGGCTGAGGCAAGAGAATCACTTGGGCCCAAGAATTTGAGATTGCTGTGAGCTATGACGCTTTGGCACTCTACTGAGGGTGACATAGTGAGACTGTCTCAAAACAAGACAGACAAAAAAAAAAACCCAAGTTTGTAAATCTACCTCAGAAGTTCTCTGGGCACCACTTCAAATTATTAGGCTTCTGCTTGCTTCCAGGATCAGTAGGTTACTACATTTGACTACTCCTAGTCCTTGCTTTACTTCCAGAAGTGTACAACCGTACACGGTAAAGGTTAGTTGATTGGCTCTTGAATTGAGAAACAGGAATCACTCAGCAATATCAATAACATTACTGATTTTGCCAGCATATATTCTGTGCTATCAAACAAAATGTAGTGACAGAATAGACTATAACTATAGTGCAGTTTCTATTTCTTATTCTACAGTTGATTGTGAAAGAGACATTTCTTGGTGCTGGCCCCCCTGAAAAGTACATAAATTTTGATCTGAACCTATAAAGAGAAAGCCTTAATTCAGATCATAAATAGCTCATTATTTTCAGTTAATTATTTCCTGTAACAAAGGGTGGACATCTAGAATTCTGACATTGTTTTATGTCATATATATTAAATATTTGTGTGCATGTGTAGATATATACAATTGTTATATAATTAAACACAATAGTAAAAGTCTGAATCCTAGGTGTTGACTTCCCTCCTAGGATGCAATCAATTCTGTAGCTATTTAATATAAAAAGAAGATATATCTATATGTACAGACTATGGAAGGATAGCCATATATACTGGGTAATATAAAGAATCCCTATTTTTTTTTTTTTTTTTTGAGACAGAGTCTCGCTACGTTGCCCTCAGTAGAGTGCTATGGCATCACAGCTCACAGCAACCTCAAATTCTTGGGCTTAAGGGAAGAATCTCTATTTTTTTTTTATTAAATCATAGCTGTGTACGTTAATGCGATCATGGGGCACCATACACTGGTTTTATAGACTGTTTGAAACATTTTCATCACACTGGTTAACATAGCCTTCCTGGCATTTTCTTAGTTATTGTGTTGACATTTACATTCTACATTTACTACGTTTCACATATACCCTTGTAAGATGCACTGTAGGTGTAATCCCACCAATCACCCTCCCTCCGCCCCCCCTCCCTCCCCTCCCTTTCCCCCTATTCTTGGGTTATAACTGGGTTATAGCTTTCATGTGAAAGCCATAAATTAGTTTCATAGTAGGGCTGAGTACATTGGCTACTTTTTCTTCTATGCTTAAGAATCTCTGTTTTTTAAAATGTGTGTATGTGTATGGAATGGGAGTGTGTAGACATGGAGGCTGGTTTGGCATTTGATGGTAGTAGGAGTGTGTGCCTATGTGGAAATGCATGCTGCGGGGTAGGAGACTGGCATAGCATAGTGGACATGTGTAGTAGGAGGATGGAGTGTTTCCAGAATACTGACAGGGAGGTGACAGTGACTGCATGAAAATAGGAGTGTGAGAGGTGGGATGACTTGGCACCTAATGCTGGTGAGAATGATGGGAGAAACTGAGTCTGGTGGTAGGGGATAGGGACCTGGCAATTGTTTGTGAGAAAAAGTGAAGACAGACCTATCTGTTGAAGGGGACTGAGAGGCAAGTATGTGGAGCTGGGTGCTGACATGAGACACAAGCGTACTGAAAAATCTGGAAGAACATGTAACAATAGTAGCCTTTGTAAATTCTGTACCATATGATTGCATGAGTCAGCTATAATTTTAAAACCTTATTAGGGAAAAGCCCACTGAACACTTAATGTTCATATAATCACTTAAGGATTTACTAAGAATCTCAAAAGATAGGTATCTCCAGTCACTGAAACGCTGCAGCAAAATAAACATGAACCATCATAGTTCTTTTTGTTATCTTGCTATAAAATGGCTGCTGTAAAACGTTCGTTTTACACCGGTATGACAGTGTTCTTTCAGTGAGAACAAAAACTTTTAGCTGCAAAGTGACTTAAAAGGGGAGAAAAAACATTGCCAGATAACCTCTTGAACCCCATTTCAGGATTTTCTAAAATGCTGTAGTAAACATTTTACTTATATATAAGTAAACATATACAATTATGTCTATTTAACCTTATAATACTTGCTTTGGAAACATGTAAAATTGGATACCTTAAAAAATACTACAGGTGCTGGTGGTGCCTGTGGCTCAAAGGAGCAGGATGCCACCCCATATACCAGAGGCGGTGGGTTCAAATCCGGCCCCGGCCAAAAACTGCCAAAAAAAAAGTACTACAGGCTGGGTGCCTGTAGCTCAGCAACTAGGGCGCCAGCCACATACACAGGAGCTGGTAGGTTTGAACCCAGCCCAGGCCTGCCAAACAATGACAACTACAACCAAAAAAAAAAAAAAAATAACCGGGCATTGTGATGGGCAACTATAGTCCCAGCTACTCTGTAGGCTGAGGCAAGAAAATCACTTGAGTCCAGGAGTTTGAGGTTGCTGTGAGCTATGATGCCACAGCGCTCTACCAAATGCGGTAAAGTGAGACTGTCTCAAAACAAAACACAAAAAAACCCTGCAATTTAAATTTATAGTATATGACATCAAGCTTGAAAGTAAAATAGGGTTTGAATTTTAAATGACATGGGGAAATCTGCATAAGAAAAAAGAACATAGGGCTGGGCAAGGTGGCTTATACCTGTAATCCTAGCCCTCTGAGGGGCCAAGGCTGGTGGATCGCTTGAGCTCAAGAGTGAACTCCACTAAAAATAGGAAAACTAGCCAGAGTGTTGTGGCTGGTCCCTGTAGTCCCAGCTACTCAGGAAGCTGAGGCAAGAGGAATGCTTGAACCCAGGAATTTGAAGTTGCTGTGGGATATGATACCATAGCTCTCTACCCAGGGTGGTGGGAGACTGTCTCAAAAAAAAAAAAAAAAGAGTTTAGTTTTATTGAAAATTTTTATACATGTCAGAAAAACAAGACAATGGGATTTTTTAAATATCTTTATTCATATACATCTATTCAATAACTTCAAATTTAGAATACTTAAAATCAGCATTAACAAGAACCAGTCCATGACATACTGTAACTGGGTCATGTCAACCTCCCCATGTGATTTATATCTGTATCTTAGGCAGTGAAAAACTGATTTATACAGCTTCATGATTGCAGTATTTTTCTAACACCCCATTTTAAATTGATACACATGTTTAAAGATGAGAAATACGAAATCTGCACTGTAGAGTAACTAATACCTAATAAATTCGTATTTCTTTCCATTAATATAAATCTGTAACAATTTACAGTAACACTATCCACGATATTAGTAACAATACAACAGTTCACATTTTTACCAAACATTTCCTGTGAGCCAGGCCCTGCATTAAACATCTGAACATGCAATGTGAAAACATTTAATTATCTCCATTGGAAGAGTCACAGATTCATGTGTTTTTCACAATTGATGATGATGCCATGACAGCTTGCACCGGGCACTTTTGTCCAAACCTTTACCTGGCCCTTTCGCCCCACTGAAGCAGCTCACAGTGCTTGCTTGCACAATTTTACAAATGTTACATGAGTATGCAGGCTTGACTACCCCCGCCCCCACCCCCCATAAAAAAAAAAAAAATAGAACCGGGTAAGTCTTACTATTCAGACACATCTATGAGACTCCACTGGCACAAGGAAGCAGCTGTGATCTAGGTCTGCACTAAAGCCTTCTTTAGGGGACTCAGAAGTGCCCTTCGAGGCCTAACTGCAGGAGGGCCGCCTCGGCTTCCTCCTCCTCCTCCTTGGCTTCCTCCTCCCGAATCTGCACCAGCAACTGGAAGAGGTTTGGGGCTGGTCCTTCCGCAGCTCCGGTCAGCCATAGCTGCCTCCGGATGGCCCCGCTGTGGTTGGCCCCGGCAATGACCTGCTCTAGGCGGGCCTGGTTCACGTTATCTTTATCAATGGCTCCCTTTTCCACCACCTTCTGAAGCAGAGGCTCCAAACGAATGACATAGGCAGATAACTTTTCTCCCGGGTTCTGGTAAGTGTTCAGAAATTTGACCTGCGCATCCCTTGAGCTCTCCACGCTCCCGAACACCTGCTCAAGAGCCTTCAGGCATTCAGTAGTGGTTATCGCAGGGTTGTTGGTCTTGAGGATGCGAATGACATCAGCAGCAGGCCCTCTAAGACTCTCCATCAACCGCCGCCTCTTTTCCACATCAGACACCTGCCACTCCTCTATGACCTCATTAGTGTGCTCCAGCCAGGGATCAAAGGTTTCCTCCCCAGGCCCCGGGATGTCCCTCCCGGAGAAAAGTGTCAGCTTCTTGTACCATATGGACTCAACGAGAGGCTGAATAACATTATCCAAGATATAGTTTAGCATCTCTGCTGGCATCTCTGGGCCTGGGGACGGAGTAGGGTTCTGAAACCCAAGGACACGAGCAACATCTTGCACGGTCCACCCCTCTCTAGCTAGGAAGAGGTGCAACCTTTCTAAAAATTCTGCATCGGAAGTTGGGGGTTTAAAGACCACTTTCCAAACCCCTCCTTTGCCCGGCATCTCCCTGGGGATCGCGGCATAATCGACAGCGCCAGTGAGCTCTAACAAGGCTGCTTTCGCATTCTCTTCCCTCCAGAACATTCTCCCAAGTACTCGATAAGGCACCTGGGGCATTGCGGCATGGAGGGTCTCTTCGATTTCAGCCTCATCACAGTTCACTGGGATCCCCCAGACCAGGAGAGCTCTCTGGGAGTTCACATCCATCCCTCTGCACCAATCTTCCAACAGTGTCATCGCCATTTTCCCAACTATCAGGGGCACCAATTCTACAAACACAGATTAGACGTAAGCTCACCGTGCTCTAGGACTTAGAACAGTAGCAACACTCTTCCCAAGCAGACCGGAGGAAGACAAGCTTCACGCAATCACAAGGAACAAATGGCACCAGAGTCCTGCTCTCGCCCCTTCCCTGCCCTCAAAGCCAGTCGGTCGACACGTCCTCGGAGCGGCCTCTTGGGGATGCTCAGTCACGCGGCCGTCGCCATCTTGCGTCTGGGGTAGGGGTCCACCGCCGGCAGACGGGGCCTCCCGTCGCCGCGCACAAGGCTAAGACGGTGGGTGGCGAAGGCGGGAGCCGTCGGGTAAGGGAGCTGCCGGGGTGTGGCCGCGGGGCGTGGCTGCCTCCTCCGGCCGTGGGCGCGCTGGGTAATCGCTGCCGCCGGCGAGTCGATCCGGCGTTCGCGGTCGGAGTCGGGCCTTCAGACCAGCGAGGGGCGTCGTTTTAGCAGACGAGGATCGTGCTGTCCCCGGAGGGAGAGGCTGTTCCGAGACTGTCGCGGCGGTGGCCGGACCAACCCACAAACTGCTTCTTCGCCGGCGCGGGGACTCTTCTGTTCGGCGAGGATGGCCCAAGACCAAGGACCGAGGCAGCAGAGGCACATTAAAGACCCAGAGGCGCGGCGGAGGCGAGGGCTTGCAGCGCTGCCGCCGGCGCCGGCTGCAGTGGCTCAGGTGCAGAGTAGGGTCTGACTGGTCCCACCTGGCGCCCCACTAGCCGATACTGCTGCAGTGAGAGGCGGAGCCTGCTCGCCTGCGGCGTCAATCCCGCCCCCGCGACAGAGCGCGCGCGCGCGTAACCACAGCGACGGTGTCCGGAACAACGGGAGGGCCGCGCGCTCCCGCGGCCGGCAGGGTCGAGCGGTTGCCATGGCGTCGGCTGGGGGGGCTCCGGCGCTCGTTTGTCTCATGTCTCTTTTTAGTATTTTCCAGGTTTTTTTAAACAATGAACAAATACTGCCAAGCACTGTGTTTAAAAACTCATCCAATTCTGGGCGGCGCCTGTGGCTCAAAGGAGTAGGGCGCCGGCCCCATATACCGCAGGTGGTAGGTTCAAAGCCAGCCCCAGCCAAAAAATGCAAAAAAAACAAAACAAAACTCATCCAATTCTGAAGCATTCAAATATCATCCAATATTTAAGATGATACTTTGAAAATGCACCCACCACAGCGGACTTGTGTACTTAGAGCACTCATTCAGTGACTTTGTGTTGCGTATGCAAATGAGCATGCCATTTGTGTGTATTTGTGTGAATTACTGACTTCACTTTTTCTTGTCTTGAATTTTACAAAAAGATATTTGTGTCAACTCAGGCATCTTTTGTAGTCAGGCAAACACTAGTGAGATACTTCCCTGTCCTGGCATCACTAGACATCACTGACAATGAATGGGCTGGTAAAATAGAATCCTTAAAGTTCAAAAACTTTCAAAATTACTTGAATAATTTCCCTACAAGTAAAATAAGCCTACTTACGACAGTACCTGATGGTGAAAATCCCCCTAGAAGAACACAGCATTCAACTCTAAATTTTTAAAACCTTATTTAATAAAAGGTTTAAAGATACAGGACATTCAAAAGTAAATAAGTTACATAGGTACATTACAATCACATCAGCAAGATTCTCTTTAGTGTATTAATTTTTTCTTATAAAAAGCACACAAAAAATAAAATCTTCAGTCTGGTCTATCACAACTGTACAGCAAAAGAGGTAATATTTATATATATGTATGTACACTATTTTAATATGTAACAGTCTTTTTAAAAAAGGGTGCCACAGGCAGCAAACACACAAAAGGCAGTATCTGATCATTTCTGTTTCAAAATAAAAGGAATATACTTATTTATAAGCTATTAAAATATTTGTACACTAATTACAGACTGTCAAGGCTGTTCCTGTGCTCTGTCCCCTCCAACAAGGCCTTCAACTTAGAGACGAGTAAGGAAAAAGTTAAACAGCTGCAAATTGTTAGGCAAATATTAACATAGCAAAATGTGGGGAGGACACAACTGTTTTATAAAAATATGCATACTTCCTGTAAATCTAAAGTTAGGCTTGCCAGTCTGATAATAAATACCATCCCAGAAAAGTGAGCCCCAGTGAAAACATATTTAAACAGCTGAGGCTTGAGTATTTATTGTATTCCTCCTTCATCTTAACATCTGGCACATGAGAAGAAAGAGGTTAGGTCACTGAGGCAGTTAAATATAGGCAATCCCTTTAGACATAAGCAGCAAAAGATCTCTGTGCCAGGGGTGGAGGTGGGGTGACTGAAGGGGCGGTGTGTACCTTAGCTGTGAGGGGGCTGCCAAAGGCATGGAGGACAGTAATGATGGCACTGTCTCCTTGGATGGGTAGAGACCTCAGAAGTGGTCTGCAACACAGGCACTAGGTCAGTTTCACGCCCTTAGGTGAATGCATATGGAAGCCGGGACTTGGAAACAGTGAGATGATGTGGGGAGGACATTATAAAGCCGGAAGTGTTTATCACTTAGCTTCTTAAAGCAAAGAGCTCTGAAGAGAAGGAAAAAACAACAAAAGACAAACCTAACATGTTCACAGGGAGAAAGCACCATTAAGAATATACCTAGGCCATCTTCTATGGCTGGACTACGTTATTGGCAGGTTACTTGCCACAATTGCATCTGCCCTCTAAACATTTTTTCACATAGCTTCCTATATATAAATGCTTCCTGGAGCATGGACCCTCCTAAAATATGGTGTCTGGTGAAATTACAGAGTTACCATACTGATTTTCCCCAGTTACATTCACCTGGTCTGGTCTCTCTGAGCTTAGAAGAGTAGACTTACTTTCTTACTAAAAAAGATTTCCAAGTCTTGTATGTTACCACTGAACAGAAGGGTCTCATGTGAATGAAGGTTTCTGTTACCTCATGTCCATAAAGGGGCCTGAAACCAAATATGGGTTAAGTAGAAAAACCTTGGGAAACATAAGTAGCACTTTTGGGGTATGCTGCAAAGGCACTCATATTACTTAAATAATTTAGAAGAGAGCCTAAATTTGCTACCCTCCCACTTCTAGAGAATACACCAGATTTTTGCAGTCTTGGGACATTGAGCTTGCAGAAACCTATGGAGGAGACTAACTAGGAAGTTGCAGATCTAAGAGTCTGGGGCAGTGGGAGAAGAATTTTTTAACTTCCATAGCCGGGGTCCTGTAGAACCTTGTTAATGTATAAATGGATTCTCAAAAATATCTAACCCAATTGTACATAGTTTCAAAACAAAACTCCCTCTCCACTCCCAGTTACTGATGTGATGTTTTTAGGCCACCACGGAATAGCAGAATAAATGCTTTTTGGCTCCTTCCTAACACACTGATCTGTAATATATGCATCCACTTAGAATTTCTTTTGCAAAATTAAAGTTGAGTAATAAGATCATAAAAATAACCCAGTCTGCTATGGGGCTGACAAGTGAAGGGGACTCCAGAATCTTCTGGCCCTTTCATTTCAGTGACTCCAAGCCAAATATGGCTTCTTCAAGCTAGACTCTAGGCCTGATAAACAAAACTAGAATTCTGGCCTCTTGCCGATCTCTCCAGCAATTTGAAAGTACAGCAAAGAAGGGGCAGCAGCAACTGCCTTTGATCTCCCTCGATGCTGCTAGTCTCTGTGTAGCTTTGGTGATACCCTCCACCTTCCCACCCTCTTTCAGTGCTATCATTCCTATTAGTAAGAGCTTCCAGAGCAACGAGGCAAGGGACCTTGGGATCTTGGGAATTGGGAGTGGGGATGGGGATGTCAAGAAGGTGCCTTGTTTTGGGATAAATGCACTTGGGCCTCTGGAAAGCAGGAGGCCCCTGGTCCCTGAGAGGATGTTAAAAATTAAATATTAAGAATAAATAAATAGCTCCCAACTGACATAAGTCAAGGAATGAAGGCTCCTGTCCAATCTAGTTAGGAGACCTCCCTCTCCCAGGGAAGGATCCAGAAATCTCCAGCGTGCAGGACTGGGGCTGGGCTGCGGACATCAACATTGGGTGAGGTGTGGTAGGATCAGGCAGCAGATGCTGAGGGCAGGACAGAGGCAAGCAGGGAGCTAGCACCAAGAAGGAGCAGGCCGGGCCTCTCCAGTACCTGCTCGAGGCTAAGCTCCCTCAGGGACCCAAAGGTATTTGGCAAAAAGATATGAGACAGGAAGAGCCAGGTTTGTCAAAAGCTCCCTCAGGCCTGGACCTGCAGCTTCCAGCCTCTGTAGTTTCTCTTCCTGTATCAGGCTGAGAGACTTGGCCAAGAAGAACAGCCCCTTCCCCAAACATTTGAGAAAATGTCCTAGGCCCAGCAGGGCTGCTAGTAAGCAGCAAAGGTACAATAGTACCTGTCTTGGCCTCCCTTCCAGGAACAAGGTGGCCACTCCGAGGACAAGTCACTGAAGCAGCTCAGGCAGGCTGGGACACTGTTGTGCAAGCACAGCACAGGCGTCAAGCTCTGAGACACTCCCTCCCAGGGAGTCCCTTTATCTGGGGCTGGGGGCAGGGCCTGTGCAGCCCCGAGGTCCTCTGAGGACCTTAAGTAACACTGCAATGAACAAAGGTGAGCCTGTGCTGGGCCCACCGTGGTGGCTTCCTGGAGAGCGAGGAGAGGCAAAGAGAAGGGAAGAGACCGCGCAGAGATCGGGTGGGACAGGTGGCGGTGGAGCTCCTCCAGAAAGGATCAGGACGCTCGTGTTCCGGGGGAGCATGAGGACAAAGAGAACCAGATCCTGCAGCCCTTAACACCGCTCCTAGGGTCTTCATAAATAGAAGAGCCGTTTATTTCACTGTCTTGTATGTTTTGCAGAGAAAGGTCCACGTGATTCTCTCCTCACTCATTCCTGAGGTTCCCGGTGTTTGCGGGTGGCGGTGCAGGGTGCCGGGCCCGGGGCCAGGCCCCGCACTCAGCCCTTCTCGCCCGCGCCGCCACTCTCCTCCCGCAGGGCCTGTTGGTGGGAGGCGACTGCAGCAGCTGCGGCAGCCGCGGCCTCCTTCTCCCGCTGCCTCAATGCCGCTGCCTTCTTCTCCTGCTCAGCATGGCTCTTCATGTGGGCACTCCGGCTCTTCACCTTGTAAAACACCCTGCCATGAGGCCGGGGGAGAGGGGGGATCTGGCGTCAGCTGGGTCTCTCGCAGGACCCCTCACGGCCTTGCGGGAGCGGCTACACTTGCGCAAGCACTTGCTGCGCGTGTGCGCTCCTCCCACATCCCCCAGTCAGGGCAGTTATTTCTAAAGACTGCCCAATGGCGTCACAGCCCTAGGAACCCGCTGAGCCAATCAGAAGACAGGCCTCCAGGGCTCTTCCCCCCTCCCCCCACTTCTCCCGCCCCACCGCTCACCACCAGGCTAGATCTCAGTAGGGCAGGGCTGGCTGGCTGGCTTACCTGCCACACTTTTTACATGGGAAAGTGTTCTCCTGATTCTGAGTCTTATTAAATGTCTCTGTTTTTTTCTTCTTCTCTGAAAATGGTAGTGCCCTTCGTGACTTCCCTGCACCCTCCCTTGGCTTCTCCAAGGTCTGGCTGCCCATGGACCCAGGGGCGTTGGACTCGTGGCTCCGGAGGATAAGGATGTCATTGGCCTGTAAAGAATCAAACAAAGCGAGTTGAGAGATGTGGAGAAGGGCCCACCCGGAATTCTGGAATCTCAGGGAACGGAGGGCCAGTAAAGGCCATGCCCTCCTGCCCAAGGGTCACCTAGCCTGCACCTGAGTCTTTCCGGAGGCAGGGCCCTCACTGCCTCCTCAGAAGCCCACTGTGTCTTTAGTCAGCTCAATTGTTGACCAAGTACAGTCATTCTGTGGGATAACCCTAGCTAGCTGCTATGGGACTTTCTTTGCTTTTTTTTTTTTTTTGGAGACAGAGTCGCCCTTGGTAGAGTGCCATGGCATCACAGCTCACAGCAACCTCAAACTCTTGGGCTTGAGCGATTCTCTTGCCTCAACCTCCAAGTAGCTGGGACTACAGGACCCTGCCAGAACGCCTGGCTATTTTTGTTGTTGTTGCACTTGTCATGGTTGTTTAGCAGGCCAGGCCTGGTTCAAACCTGCCTGCCTTCAGTGTATGTGGCTGGCGCCCTACCCACTGAGCTGCGAGTGCCACCCATGCTATGGGACTTCTTGATGCATATGACCCAACCTTGAGGTCTGAACTAGTGAAGCTCATGTTCATATTTTCTGTCATTTAGTCCCCTCCTACCTTCATTCAATAGGGAATCAGGCCCCGTGATGTGCTGGGTGCAAAGGATACAGAGGACAGGAAACCCTGCCCTCAGAAAGCTCAAGTCTAGTGGAAAGGACAGATGCACTGGTCCACTAGCTCAGGACCAATGGGAGATGCTAAACTGAGGGGAAGAGCAGGGGTCAGAGAGTTGCCTCAGGTAGGGGACTCAGTGGCCATCAGAAGTGGTAAGTGTGCCTATAATTCTAGCACTCTGGGAAGCCAAAAGTGGGTAGATCTCTTGAACTCAGGAGTTCAAGACCAGCCTGAGCAACAGGGAGACCCCCATCTCTACTAAAAATAGAAACAATTAGCTGGGCGTGGTGGTAGGCACCTGTAGTCCCAGCTACTTGGGAGGGTGAGGCAGGAGATCACTTGAGCCCAGGAGTTTGAGGTTGCTGTGACCTATGATGCTACAGCACTCTACCCAGGCCTAGAGTGAGATCCTATAATAGCAAACTGAGCACAAAAGACAGCAGAACTGGGTGGAGTGTGTACAAAGAGTACAGCTCTTGGTGCAGAGGGACAAACAGCTGTGTGTTCACAAGCTGTCTGCAAGGGGTCTGCAAGCACAAGTGTACAACATGAAATTTTTTTTAAAAAACACTCTGCAGTAGCTCCCTAAAAACCTCCTCTCCATTCCCTTCCTGTAGGGCCTTTCCCTGTAAAGGTGCAGCTGTGACCACGAATCCTGCTTCTTGGCCTATCATAGATGGAGACAGCACTATGCCAGGAGTACAGGGACATTTAGCACCCCTGAACCCGTTCCCCCCACCCACAGAGTGAGGGTTGTTGTGAGGAAATGGTAAGATAACAGAAATGAAAGCACTTTGCAGATCATGCAGGAAGGGCCATTATTATCACTCCCATGGTTTCAACTCAGTCTCAGACATTTTTATCAGCTCTCTCAGGGGTAGCCCTGTCTCCAGTGTCTCACATATCTACTGGGTTTTCACAAAGCCTTTTTCCTCTGAATCTCAGATATAAAAGCAGTATAATGTAAAAAGCAACAGCAGACTATGGAGTCAGGTTGCCTACGAGCTGTGTTATGTTGGGCCTCAATTTCCTCATAGGTAAAATGGGAATAATAATTGTGGATGAAATGAGTTAACAGCATAAAGTACTCTGTGTACTTCCTGCTATTATGAGAATGATGAGTATCTAGCATTCCTGCTCTGCCCTCCCTCCCACACCCCCAGGGCCAGCTCCACCCTTTTCCTGGCCCTGGGCTCAGGCAGTAGAGGTGACACTTACCGACTCATTGGCCTGTAGTGTCTGCGTGGCTTTGACTGCCGCAGCCCTCCGGCTGCGCTCTCGCCCTTCTTCCTGCTCCCCCTTCTCCTGGGTCTCTGGCTCCTCCTCCTCCCCCTCTTTGCTGGGCTCCTTCACCTCCCTCTTGGGCTCCAGCCTCTCTTCACTTGGGGACTCTCTTCTGGGAGGAGGCACTCTTGGGAACTTCTGGGAAGTCTATAGGGGACAAGAACAAGGGCAGTGAGCGTAGAGCTCAGTCACACTGCCATTGTGGACCGATTCTGACCCAGCCAGGGCTTCCCTAGCCTTGCTGGTCCCACAAGCCTGTCCTGGCCCAGTACAGCCTTCTGTACTAGGACTATGTCACTAGTCACAGCACTTAGTGGCTAGTATGCCAAGGGATAGAATAGTCTTGAGCCCTTGGAGCCCTCAGGGTAAAACAGAGCACTTGAGAAGGAAGTGTGAGAAGTGGCCTGGTGGGTCAGGAAGGAGCCTTGAGCTCCAATTTCAAACTATCTTTGTAATGTTTTCTATATATCTTCATCACCTTCCTATATACAAAATGGGCACCAAACCACTCCCTGTCTTAGAGTAGGCATGTCACCAAGTGTAGAGATGACAATCCTGTGATGATGTTAGATGGATACATGGACACAGAACTAAGTAACATTCACTTTTTAATTCTCTTTTGATCCTGATTCTATCAAGTACAAAGGCGTATCTCATGCTTCTCTAGACTTGATATTCTCTTTAACAAAGACTGATCAGGGTGGTGTCTGTGGCTGAAGGAGTAGGGCACTGGCCCCATATGCCGTGGGTAGTCGGTTCAAGCCCAGCCCCGGCCAAAAAACTCAAAAAAAGACTGATCAGGCTTCAGCGTTAGAGCCCTGGCAAGTAACACAGTCTCTGGCTAGACTTAGCACTGTTTGGTTTTCATATGTATTTAACTTACCTAATTGAGTAAAAAATTAGTTGAATAAAAAAAATATTAAGTAACAGCACAAGTCGCATGTGAACACAACAAAAATAGTAATGGTAATAGATGGTAGGATGCAGACATAGCATGGTCTGCTATGAGGAGACAATAAGTTGACGCCAGTACAATTCTCCAGTGTTCTGTATCAACACAATATATTATTACTTTGACATTGGTAGCATAGAGAGGGGAACCCAAAGGTCTAGGGCCTGGGACATCAGCTCCTTGGGACTATCAGGGACACTGCCTTCTTCTGCCTGCCCTCCACAGACTCCTAGAGAGCTTGACCTCAGGTTCCCAGCTGGCCGTGGCCCCAGATCCCGCCTGGGTTCTAGGCTGCTGACACTGGGCAAAGAGTCACCTTAATATCCACTTCAACTTCTTCCTGGGCTGACTTCTCATCGCTTGTATCCACATCCCCAAAGGTTAGAGTCCCGTTGCGGCCGATTTTCACCTGCTTCTTATAGGTGTAGTAGAACTCCACGCACTGGGCCACAGTCTTGGTCTGGATCTGGTTTGAAGCCAAAACTGTGATCAGATTCCCCTGGTTTGGCTATACTTCTTGGGGATAACCCAGCCTTTCCTATATATCCCCCTTAACCTCCAACCAAAAACTAAACCCACTGAACCCAGGAAATATAAGCATTTCTCTAATGCCTGTTCTCTAACAAACCACTAATCAATTCTATTAATCAATGCTTCAGCACATTTAAAATAAGTGAATAAATAAATACAGTAAGTTATTAAGGACAACAAAGGAACTGCTGGGAAGATATGAATATGGATTGTATCAGATTAAATTTCTTAGGAGGGCTAATAGTATGGTAGTCTTGTAGAATATACTTGTTTTTCAACAGGCGATACATGCTGAAATCTTTTGAGTCATGTGACAGATGTCTGTAACTTAATGATTAGCTGAAACAGAGGGAAAAAATAGTGTGTGTGTGTGTGTATGTGTGTGTATACAGAGAAAGAGAAAGCAAATGTGACAAATGTTAATAATTGATAAATCCAAGTGAGGGGTAAATGAGTGTTCATTATATTGTTCTCTCAATTTTTCTCTAAGTTTGAAATTTTTCAAACTAAAATGTTAAGAGGAAAAGGTCTGGGCTCGGCGCCTGTAGCTCAGCAGCTAGGCTGCCAGCCACATACACCAAGAGCTGGAGGGTTCAAACCCAGCCCTGGCCTGCCAAACAACAATGACAACTGCAACAAAAAAATAGCGAGGCGTTGTGGTGGGTGCCTGTAGTCCTAGCTACTTGGGAGGCTGAGGCAAGAGAATCATTTAAGCCCAAGAGTTTGAGTTTGCTGTGAGCTGTGATGCCACAGCACTCTACCTAGGGTGACATAATGAGACTCTGTCTCAAAAAAAAAAAAAAAAAATCTGGGCACTATTCAAAGTCAAAGCCATCCCCAACCTGGCAATACAGATACCGTTCATCAATCCAGGCAAACATTATGGGCACAGTGGCTCACACTTGTAATTCTAGTCCTCTGGGAGGCCAAGGCAGGAAGATTCCTTGAGCTCAGGAGTTCAAGACTAACCTGAGCAAGAGTTAGACCCCATCTCTACTAAAAATAGAAAAATTAGCCAGGCATTATAGTGGGCACCTGTGGTCCCAGCTACTCAGAAGGCTGTAGCAGGATTACTGGAGCCCAGGAGTTTGAGGTTGCTGTGAGCTAGGCTGATGCCATGGCACTCTATCCTTGGCAACAGACTGAGACTGTGTCTAAAAAAAAAAAAAAAAAAATCCAGGCAAACAATTGATTCTTCTCCTGACAAAGGAGGGCAGAGAAATGTCACTGTGTCTTATATGGGAGAGGAACTCAAGAAAAACAAGAAAGTCCTAGATAGGGCGGCGCCTGTGGCTCAGTCAGTAAGGCGCCGGCCCCATATACCGAGGGTGGCGGGTTCAAACCCGGCCCCGGCCGAACTGCAACCAAAAAATAGCCGGGCGTTGTGGGGGGCGCCTGTAGTCCCAGCTACTCGGGAGGCTGAGGCAAGAGAATCGCTTAAGCCCAGGAGTTGGAGGTTGCTGTGAGCTGTGTGAGGCCACGGCACTCTACCGAGGGCCATAAAGTCAGACTGTCTCTACAAAAAAAAAAAGAAAAGAAAGTCCTAGAAAACCTGAAGAGGAAGCAAAAGGCTCTAGTCTTGCTCCTAAATCTGCCACCAAATAGCTGTGTGACTTTAGGCAAGTAATTCACCTTTCTAATTACAGTTTTTCCAAATATACATAACTTATTATGGGTAAGTTAAGACTAGCTGATCTCCGGGGGCTCTCAAGCTCTGAAACTCAGCCCTCTTTCATAAACTTACGGGTTTAGTTGTTAGACTACTTCCCCACACACAGAGGATGTTTTCTCTGACACCACCCCTTTTTCCCCCACCCACATAGCCTCCCAGACTGCTCAGCCACCGCTGGCTGGGAGCTCTTGTCCAGAGGGCCTAGGGGTCAGTGTGGGTCCTCTGTGCCTGAGGAAGAAACAGAAATGTTTCATCTCACAGGAATGACCAAGTCACACATTTGTTAATTGGATCTTTTATACTTTTACTGCAATTCTCTCTGACTGACTGACTAATGGTCTACTCTTTTCATTAGGCATTAAGGGGCGCCTCAGTGAATTTCATTAGGCATGTACTTACCAGCAATATTGCCCAATCAGGGAATAGACTGTTACTAAAACACAGAAAAAAACTGGCCTCACAACAGGGTCCTTATAGGAGAATTCATCAGTACTTTGCCCAGTCCCTAGGGCCATTTCTGACACAATCTAAAATCCCAGAAGGAAAGAGCAAGTTCTTAGAAGTGTTTTTTCCTTGGCAGCCCACACAACTCACTCTCCATAGCCCAGATTTGTGAGTCAGGGCTAGAAAAATGCAATTCCTTGGATTAGCAAAGTACTCTATTCTTCAGAAGAGTAAGGAGAGAGGACAAGATAAATCTAGGGAACCTAGGCTTGTTCAGCTAGGCCACTGGAAGGAAGCCTTGGGCCAGATAAGGAAGTGAGCAGAGGTCTACCAGGTCAGTTACACAGGCACTTGCCCAATCCCAGTTCCCCTCACCCTAGGTTGCCTTTCCCCTTCCACATTCCCCTGGGGGAGGGCTCACCTCTGCTTGCAGCCCTACTACCCATCTAGTTGTCCTGCCTAATTTAAGTATAGTGCCATAGGGTCTGATGCCCACTTAGGCCTCCTTCTGGATTCAGACCCCAAAGCACAGCCACACCACCCTAAAGAAGGAGAAGGATGTTTAGAACCAACAGGGATAAAATCCCTAATCTTTTCCCATTCTTGTATTGTTCCAAAAATTGCCTCTGAGCCTACTTAGTGGCATGGACCTGACTACTCTTTTCTTTTTTTTGTAATGAACAGAAGCTTGCTGTGTTGCCCAAGCTGGACTTGAACTCCTAGGCTCAAGCAATCTTCTTGCTTCAGCCTCCAGAGTAGCTTGGACTTCAGGCACATGCCACTGTGTCTGTCTTGACTGCTTTTTAAGAGGACTTGGTCACTGGCAAAGGGAGCCTCAGAGTCACTCAGGCAACTCCTGGCCCTTACTTGCCCCTGAAATAGGACCCAGCTCACCAGCTTCTGGACCAGGAAGAAATCCTTCTTGTAGATGGCAATGCCCTTGTTGAATAGCTTCCTCTCGGCCATCTTCCACTGGTCAGAACCTACATGACAAAGAGGGAGCAGTGAAGTGAGCAGGACCATGAGCACAGGGCAATCCTAATTAGCAGGACATGTGAGGCCACTGACCCACAGTCTCTGCAGTGTCAGGGCCAGCTGCACATCCTGCTTCTGCCTCTCACTAGCCATGTCACTCATTCCCCTTGTTTGTGAAATGGGAACTAATAATGGAACCTAGCTCACTAGTTGTAATGAGCACTAAATGAAATAATACATGTGAAACCCCTGGTACTCTGCCTGATAGCACCAACAAAGGATCAAGAACAGTGGCTGCTAAGATTATGTGACTTGATCAATGTTTCCCTTGAAGTACAGTGCCTGGAACAAGACATGCACTCCAGGGCTAAGTTCCAGGTACTTGGTGCCAATTTGGATAACACTTCCTGGGTTCCTCTCTCTGTACTTGTAATCTGCACTTTTTTTGCCTAGATCAGCTCCAATCTGCCCACCCTTTCTCCACATTCCCCTCCAGGGTATCAAAGCCCCTGGAACGCTACCCCAGCTTTGGCTCTTAGCTTATCTACCCCCTGCCCCTGACCCCACCCAGAGCTGTGACTTATCACCAAGCAGGGGCTCATTGATGCTGGATACCTTCTGAGGCTCCAGGCCCATGCCCACCCCAGCCAGACCCACCTGTGTAGTGATAAGTTGCCAGTGGGTGGTTATGAGGCCGCAGGGGCTTCTTCAGTAGCAGCTTATTCAGTGTTTCCTGAAGGGGAAATAAGGGGAGGTAAGGGACCCAGCAGGGGTCTCCATGATGGACTGAGCATCCTAGGCCCTGTCAAAGGTCAGAGGGCATCCTTAGGCCTCTAAGTACAGTAGGGGCTTATTCTGGCCTCCCATAACTTCTGAGGAACAAGAGGTCTGGCTGGATGGCAGGGTCATGGGCAGTTGGGAGTAGTGCTACTCAGAAACCAGGGTGCAGGCCCTCTTAAGAAAGAACCACAGACCCCGAAGCAGGTAGCACAAACAGAAAGCTCTCAGCAACAGTCCTGTTTGAGAGTAGTACCCACTGACACAGAATCAGGGATTAGGATGGATGGAAGGATCCTACATAGCAAAATCCGGAGTTTGGAACTAAGGTTTCCTTGGGCTGAGCCTCCACAACCCCCTTCTTGCAGGGCCTCCTCTTGGCTCAATCTGCATGCTAGAGGCCTAGCTCTGGGGAAGCAGTCATGGATCAAGCCAGTTTCCCTGAGGGACCCTCCCTCCACTAGGCATGTCATCTCACCAGGATATCGCCCCTGGACTCATGCAGACAGTGCAGGGCCAGCTCCTGGTTGGTGCCAGCTCCAGGGAAAATGCTGGAGCAGGCAGCTGTCAGCAGGTCTTCCACTGGATTCACAGGAGCATGGGAGGGAGGAGAGAAAACCCCATTCAGGGCTGGGCTGGCCCCCACAGCCACCTACCAGCCTGCCTCACTTGCTTATTCCCAGGGGTCCCTCCTCACCTTGCCTCTGCTTCTCACGGCTGCTTTCTAGGTCCTCCCATGGCTGCCACACCAAGTCAGCCTTGTGGGGGTCTGTAGCTGCCAGGGCACGGTCCCTCATCAAAGGGATTTCCGCCTGGAACCGGGAGCCCACGTTGATGCGTCTGCAGGGATGGAAATGGAAGAGAGTGAAGCTTCTCCCCATGGGGATAATACACTTATCTCCCTGGAGATAAGAAGATGAGGGTTTGGCAAAGGCAAGGCCTCAGCTGGGTATAGGGTATCTGGCTTCAGGAGACTGTGAAGACAGCCTGGCACCTGGTATCACCAGAAAGGCAAGGCCCAGAGGTCGGATGTGGGAGAAACTGCTCTAAGTTTACAGGTGGAGAAAGAATCTCTTAGACCACCTTTCCAACTCTCCTAGAGATAAATTCAAGCTGAGCTGATCCTTTCCGTTCCCTGCAACTTCCACACAGAAGCAGCTGGTAGAGACAGCAAAGACCAAGGCCAACTACAGAAGCCCAGAAAGGGCTCACAGAACCCTCCACTCACTCCCAGGGCCTGTTTGCACACACTGGACCAACATGGCTACCCTTACACCATGGGTTAGAGGCAAGGCTGTACTTACGGCTCAATGCTCACTGGGGTGGCCTCCCCCATCACAGACAGGACGGGCGGAGTGACTTCAGCGCTGTCTATGAGACATAGAGCAGGTTAGTCAGTGGCACCCTCCCTTCAGCAAAGTTTCCTCAACCCCCCAGTTAGCTGCCCTATGGTGCAAGAGTCACAGTGGTAACTTACATTTGGAACTCAGGTACCCTGAGTCCTGGCTCTGCAGCCTGTTAACTCTCATGACTCAACCTTTACTAAATATTTGGGTGCCCCGGTTTTCATACTGCAAAGGGGCTATTACGACCTATCTCTTAGGGGTTAGTATAAGGACCAAGTGAAATAACAGAGACTGGCACTCAATAAATATTAGCTATTATCCCGACCATCACCACCACTACTACTTTTTTTTCTTTTTTTGAGACAGAGTCTGAAGCTGTTGCCCTCGGTACAGTGTCCTGGTGTCACAACTCACAGCAACCTTAAGTAAGCTTAAGTGATTCTCTTGCCTCAGCCTCCCAAGTAGCTAGGACCACAGGCACCCACCACAACACCCAGCTATTTTTTGGTCGTAGTTGTCATGGTTGTTTGGCAGGTTCGGGCTGAATTCAAACCCTCCAGCTCTGGTGTATGTGGCTGGTGCCCTAGCCGCTGTGCTATAGGCGCCAAGCTAACACCACTACTACTATAACCATGTTCCTCTCCCTATGAGCTCTTCCTGCACTAAGTAGGAAGTAGCTGCAATATAAAACTATGGTAAAGAGGCTGAAACTTTGGGCACACTAGAGGAGCAGGGAAGGAGCCTACTGATTTATTTTATTATTTATTTATTTATATTTTATTTTTTATTTTTTGGAGACAGAGTCTCACTATGTTGCCCTTGGTAGAACACCCCGCTATTTTTTTGTTGCAATCGTCATTGTTGTTTGGCAGGCCTGGGTCTGGTTTGAACCCACCTGCCTCAGTGTATGTGGCTGGCGCCCTAACCACTGAGCTATGGGCGCTGAGCCTGATTTATTTTATTTTATTTTTTTAATAAGAGTTTTGCTCTATTGCCTAGGCTAGTGCAATAGCATAATCATAGCTCACTACAACCTTGAACTCCTGGCCTCAAGCAATTCTCCTACCTCAGCCTTCCAAGTAGGTGGGACTACAGGCAAGCACCACCACACCTGGCTAATTTTTTTGTATTTTGAGAGCCTGGGTCTTGCTCCTGTTCAGGCTGGTCTCAAACTCCTGGCCTCAAGTAATTGTCCCCCCTTGGCCTCCCAAAGCTACATGAGATTCGGCATCTGTAGCTCAGTGAGTAGGGCGCCGGCCACATACACCAAAGCTGGCGGGTTCAAGCCCAGCCTGGGCCCACCAAACAACACTGACAACTGCAACCAAAAAATAGCCGGACATGTGGTGGGTGCCTGTCATCCCAACTATGTGGGAGGCTGAGGCAAGAGAATTGCTTAAGCCCAAGAGTTGGAGGTTGCTGTTAGCTGGGACGCCACGGCACTCTATCGAGGGCAACATAGTGAGACTCTGTCTTGGGAAAAACAAAAAAAGATTACAGGCATGAACCACAACACCCAGCTCACGTGCCCACTATTTTATAATTATCTCCTCGCTTTCTCTCTGGATTTTCTGCCTCAGTTTCTAATCTTCTTAAGGCCCCACATGACCAAGACACTCCCTTACTCCAAAAAAAAAAAAAAAAAAAAGAAGTCTTTGCTGACTTCCTTCTGCAACATAAAGATAAACCCTAAAATCCTCCGCTCTGAGTTCATGACAATTGCTCTGCAGTTCCCCTTTCCATTGATACCTCCCACCACCCACTTGCTAGAACCTTGGCCCTAGCACATTGCTTACCTTGTAGCCCTTCCCTGCATGGTTCCCACCCACAGCCTCTGCACCAGTCATTTCCTCAATCTGGCTTGCTCTCTCTAGTTCAAGCTTGGCTCCAGCCCCACCCCCTCATGACTGCTTTCCTCACCATCCCAGGCTAGCAGCCTCTGCAGGCTTGGGCTGCGTGTCAGCTTCACTCACTGGCTACAGATACAGCACTGCCGGGAGCCTCTGTTTTTCTGACTCCCAGGCTTTCATAATGACCTTGTACTCTCTTTAGAACAAACTATGGTGTCCCATACATTCTTGGAGGCCTCACAGGATCTAGTTCCACATTTTACACCCAAGTGCTCGGTAAATACTCATGGATAGACTGACCTCTTTTTTGCTGCCAGTCTAGCCTCTATAGTGACTTCTTTTCTGCACAACCCAACCAGGGAGAGAAGCCTCCTGGGCCAAGCGGGAAGCAGGAGAGCCAGGGGCCAGCCAGCCTGCTACAAACCACCTCTCACCCACAGACACCAGGGGGCACCAAAGAGCTGCGCCAAGGGTGAAGTCGGGGTCAGAGGTTTCTTTTTTGTTTGTTTTGTTGTGAAACAGTCTCACTCTGCAGCACTGGGTAAAGTGTCCTTGCATTATCATAGCTCACAATAACCTCAAACTTGTGGGCTCACGGATCCTTCTGCCTCAGCCTCCTGAGTAGCTGGTACTACTGACTGCCTGCCAACAATGCCCAGCTAATTTTTTCTATTTTTAGTAGAGACAGGGTCTCACTCTTGATCTGGCTGGTCATGAACTTCTGAGCTCAAAAGATCCACCCACCTTGACCTCCCACAGTTCTAGGATTACAGGTATGAACCACTATGCCTGGCCAGGGTCAGAGGTTAATTGGATAAAGGCAACCATGAGGTACTCCCATTTAATTCTCTCCATGACCATAAGTGATAGTATTATCCTATTTTTCAGAGGAAATGGATCCTTTTGTGGAGTGGGCAACAATTTTCAGCAATACACCCCATAGGCCAGCCCAATATTTCCAGAATACCTGCTCTTGGGCAAAATGACTATCCAGGAGACTGGGGAACAGATCTACCACACGGGATTAAGAGCAAACATGATGACCAAGCACAATGTTAGGGACTTTACGGATGCTAATGCATCTGATCCTAAGAGGTGGCCATTAGGGTGAACCATAGGAAACTGCTATTTGTAGATCCAATATGGTTGAATATTGGCAATTTCATCATCAACCAAGAACAACTAATGTCCTCATCTTAATACTGAATAAACTGAGGCCTAGGGTGCTTAAGTGACTTGCTCACAGGGGTGTATTAGTATATAGTGGAATTGAGATTTGAACCCAAGCAGTCAGGCCAATTCCCAGTAGCATGATAATTGAACCAACCTGCCTTGTGCCCGATCCCCACCCACATGGCCACAGAGGGGGGGTTACTCACTAGATCGGAGCAGGGTACGATGGGCACTCTTCGGCGTGATGGGAGGAGGGGGTGGGATGCTGCTGGTTGATATGATAGCATTGAAGTAGAGGCCAGAACCCTCCCGCACAGGGCTAAGGATGGGGGGTGGTGTGTAGGGGGGTAGCTCGAAGCTCCGCTCAGAGGGGTGGTCAGCCAGGCGAACAGGAGACCGCAGGTGGCTCTGGTATGGGGTGATGTTGGAGTAGACGGGCGGTGCAATGAAAGTGCCTGCCTTGGTGGGGATGATCAGAGGTTCGGGCCGTGGTCGTTGCTTTGGTTTCCGCACAGAAGGCTCCCCCTCCAACCTGACATTCATGTCCTCAGACTGGAAAGGAAAGAGAACAAAGAGGACTCAACCTCCTCTGTCCTAGGAAAACTGAAGTCTTGACCACTGCTTGCAAGTCTCACCTCTGGAACTTAGTCTGCCCACCACACCCACCCAAGCAAGCCTGAAAAGGGAGCAGGTCCCTTTTTATCGGCTTCTCTAGGGCAGAGGTCAGCAAACTTTCTCTGTAAAGGGCAGGATATTAAATAAGTATTTTTGGCTTTGTGGGCCACATGCAGTCTCTGTTAACATATTTTTCTTCTTTCACTTTTTCTTCTTAAATAATCTTGTAAAATTGTAAAACCACTCTTAGCTCTGGATTTGCCTTCAGGCCACAGTTCACCACCTCTGATACAAGGTATGTGATCCAGAGTATAGGGTTAATGTTAAGGGTTCAGGCTCTGAAGATGGACTGTTTGCATTGGGATCTACTGTCCTTATTGCCACCTAAAATGACTGAATCATTCTGTGCATCCTTTTTTTTTCTTTTGAGATAGAGTCTTATTTTGTTGCGCTCGGTAGAGTGCTGAAGCATCACAGCTCACAGCAACGTCAAACTCTTGGGCTCAAAGCGATTCCCTTGCCTCAGTCTCCCAAGTAGCTGGGACTACAGGCGCCACTACCACGCCCAGTTATTTTTTAGAGATGAGGTCTCGCTTTGGCTCCGGCTAGTCTTGAATCTTTGAACTCAGGCAATTCACCTGTCTCAGCCTCCCAGAGTGTTAGGATTACAAGCATGAGCCACTATGCCCAGCCTTGTGTATCTTCATTTTTAACATGAGAATAGTAAATGCCTACTTAATGAGATAGCTATGAAAACTACGTAAGTTAATACATGGACATTACCAAGAATATTACCTGTTACTTAGTATTTACTGAGTGGCTGTTATCACTACTTAAATACCACGATCTGCCCCTACTGTATGCCAAGACTTGAATTGAGCATGAGACCACCAAATGGAATAGTTCTTGCCTGTAGAACTTTTAATTTCATAGTATTAGTCCTATTATGACAGGCTAGCCCACTTGTGCTGTCAAAGGTTAGCCCTCCCAGTTCCCACTTCTCCCTGCTTGGTAAGTCTCATGGTCCTTCATATAGAATAGAAAGCATGGCTACAAGGGAACAGAAGCCTTCCTTTGCTCTATCCTTATTCTCTCAAAAGGCAGAGAACGACCCCACAGTGTGGGCAGCATCCAGGTTAACCCTCTGGGTAAGGTTGGCCGCGCTGAGTGAGTGGGCCTGGCAACAATGAGCTCTCTCCCTTCCACAGCTCCAGCTCTCATAACACCTGCCAGCCAAGAGTCCTGACTCCGTATGAGGCCCTGGCCATGTCCTTCAGCCATCTCTGCCCTATTTTCCCTGTCACAGATTAGGAAGAGGTGAAATTGTTCATTCTTCCATCCTTAGGGGATCAATATGATTGCACAGAAAAAAATATAGTGGAGCAAAAGACTCCCTAAACTTACTAGACAAGAAATCCAACATAAACTCAGCTTCAATAATTTGTATTTTAATACAACATTTAAAGTAGTATGAACATTGGACAATATTTTTTTCTTTTTGAGACAGAGTCTCACTATGTCACCCTCAGTAGAGTGTGGTAGAGTCACAGAAGCTCATAGCAACATCAAACTGTTGTGCTTAAGCGATTCTCTTGCCTCAGCCTCCCAAGTAGTTGGGACTACAGGCACCCAGCACAACACCCAGCTGTTTTTTTGTTATTGTTGTCATTGTTGTTTAGGAGGCCCTGGCCAGGTTCAAACTCGCCAGCCCCAATACATGTGGCCAGCGCCCTAATCACTGAGCTACAGGTGCCGAGCCAACAATATTTATCGTATTATGTTTTTAGGTGTGGTAATGGTATTGAGCTTATCTTTTAAAAGATGAGAGTCTGGCTTGGCATGTGTGGCTCAAGTGGCTAAGGCCCCAGCCACATATGCCTGAGTTGATGGGTTGAAATCCAGCCCAGGCCTGCCAAACAACAATGACGGCTGCAACCAAAAAACAGCCGGGTGTTGTGGTGGGCACCTGTAGTCCCAGCTACTTGGGAGGCGGAGGCAGGAGAATCGCTTGAGCCTAGGAGTTGGAGGTTGCTGTGAGCTGGGATGCCACAGCACTCTACCCAGGGCAATAGCTTGAGGCTCTGTCTCAAAAAAAAAAAAAAAAGATGAGAGTCCTTATGTGTGTATTTCAGATACAAATTAAAGTATTTGTGGATAGAATGATATAATGTTTGGAATGTGGTTCAAAATAATCCAGTGGCAGAGAGAAGCAGGTGAAACAAGATTGGCTGTATTTTGGCTCAGCGCCTGTGGCTCAAGTGGCTAAGGTGCCAGCCACATACACCTGAGCTGGTGGGTTCGAATCCAGCCAAGGCCTGCCAAACAACAATGACAACTGCAACCAAAAAATAGCCGGGCGTTGTAGCAGGTGCCTATAGTCCCAGCTACTTGAGAGGCAAGGGCAGGAGAATCGCTTGAGCCCAGGAGTTGGAGGTTGCTATGAGCTGTAATGCCACAGCACTCTACCAGGGTGACAGCTCGAGGCTCTGTCTCAAAAAAAAAAAGATTGGCTGTATTTTGATAATTGTGCAAGCTGGATGATGGCTAAACATTGGCATTCATTATAACTCTCTCTACCATGTAAATGAAAATGTCTGTAATACAAAGAAAAATAAATAATGAGCAAAATAAACAAATAACAAAGAATAAACCTCCCCCGCAAAGTACTATGTAGTGAAGGCACTCATAGGTGAGGATTCATAGCTCTACCAGTACTTGGCTGTACAGCGTTAGGCCAGCTGCTTGCCTTTTCTGGACGTAATTCCTCATCTACCTTGTCTATGAAATAGGACTGTTGAGCTGTGTAGTTGCTCAGGCTCTTCCTGCCTACTCTCAGGCCACTCAGGCCTCTGGCCTCTCTACCAGAATTTTCCCCCAGCCAGAGAAAAAGACCCCAGAAAGCAGAGACTGTCTTCAAGCTCCCCTTCCTGACAGAGGATAGGCATGCAGGCCAACTCTGCAGTGCAGAATAACCAGAAAATCTGGACTCGTAAAAATGCACATTTCTGCAAGTATCAAAGAGCAAACAGGTTGGCAAAGAAAGGAGCCAAGATCCAGAGAAGAAAAGAATGCCAAAGAGGTGAGCCTAGCATTTGGAGCTGTATTCTCCCCAGAGGTAGATGCCATTACTAGAAGAGGAAACTTAAGCTGAGAAATGGAATAGAACTCTTAAGAAATGTAAGGAGCTAGCACAATAAAACAAACAAAAAAACTGGAGTTTAGGGCTCACCAAGGAAGGAAAGGATGGTAAACTTCCAGACTTTGGACTGGGTCTCCAAAAAGCTACCTGTCAGAATAAAGGTGAATCAGAAATAGGCTAGTCTTCACATGGAATAAAGACCAGCCTCAAATCATCTCCTCAACCTACAATTACATTGAAATGATTCAGGATTGCTAGTGCCCTTTGCTACCCATCAGAAGCAAAGGCAAATTCTCTCTGGAAGAGAACATCACCTAAGGTGTTTAATTACCACAAAATTTTTTTATATACAATGTCTGGCATTTAATAAAAATTAACCAGATACACAAGAAAACAAAATGTGATTGAAAAACAAGACATTGAGATCAGGCGCAGTGGCTCACGCTCGGAAGCCAAGGTGGGTGGATTATCTGAGCTCACAGGTTCGAGACTAGCCTGAGCCAGAGTGAAACTCCGTCTCCAAAAATAGCCAGGCGTTGTGGTGGGCACCTATAGTCAAAGTTACTTGTGAGGCTAAGGCAAAAGAATTGCTCGAGCCCAAGAGTCTGAGGTTGCTATGAACTATGACACCATGGCACTCTACTGAGGGCAACAAAGTGAGAGTCTGTCTCAAAATAAGTAAATAAATCAATGAAAAAAACCAACTAACAAAACCCACAATCATGAAAGCAAGAAGATAAAAAGATACTTTACATCCAAAGGAACAACAACGTGGCTTATAGTGGTTTCTCAACTGTAAGAATAATGGATGCCTAAAGACAATGGAATGATACCTTTAAGGTACCAACAGAAAATAACTGCTGACCTAGAATTCTCTATCTACAAAATTATCCTCTAAAAATGAAGATGAAATAAAAACTGTCAGATAACCAAAGACTAATAAAAGTGATCGCTAACAGACTCACACTAAAGGAAATATTAAGGGATGTTCTTTAAGCAGCATGTGTATAAATGATCCAAGACAGAAGCTTAGAGACATGAGAAGAAATAAAAGCAACAAAAGTTTTAGGATAAATTTAAAATAAATAACAACTGAACAAAACAATGTTATATATGTCCTATCAATGTTAAAATACAGAGAGAATGAAAACTTGTCAATAAAGCTACAAATTAGGGATTGGTAGAAAATAAAGTATTGTAAAAACTTTGCATTGTTCAGGAATTTAACTTATATTAGATTTCAATAAGCCAAGAACTTTTTTTTTTTTTTGTAGAGACAGAGTCTCACTTTATGGCCCTCTGTAGAGTGCCGTGGCCTCACACAGCTCACAGCAACCTCCAACTCCTGGGCTTAGGCGATTCTCTTGCCTCAGCCTCCCGAGTAGCTGGGACTACAGGCGCCCGCCACAACACCCAGCTATTTTTTGGTTGCAGTTCAGCCGGGGCCGGGTTTGAACCCGCCACCCTCGGTATATGGGGCCGGTGCCCTACCAACTGAGCCACAGCCGCCACCCCAGCCAAGAATGTTTTAATCCCTAGCAGCCCTTCTCAGAGAACTAAGCCCTAATGTCACAAGGAACTCCCTGTACATAATGAGTGAAATTCTTTCTGATGTATTTAGAATGGTACTAGCTACGTATCACCCTTCAGAGAATTAAGTAAATAATCATTCAAATCCCTTTCGCTAGAACTTATTTTTCTTGCAGAAATCCCATTAAGAAGAATGCAAAGGTAATCAATCAGTAAAGGAGAGATAAGTAAGTACATAATAAATTAACAAAGTGGGAAAATGGAATAAAATTAAGTCAATCAAAGGAAAACAAAAAAGGAGAACACAGAAAAGGCAAGATGGGATAAACAGAAAGCTAATAGCAGGTGGGAAATTTAAACCCAAGTATATCTAATATACTAATATTAATCTAAAAAAATGAATTCAGAAGCGGAAAGTAGAATGGTGGATACAAGGGGTTAGGGAGTGGGGTGAGGACTGGGAAACCATTGGTCAAAGGATACATAATTTCAATTATAAAGAAAAAGTTCAGTAGATGTACTGTACAACATGGTGACCATTACTAATAACAGTGAATTGTATACTTAGAAACTGCTAAGACAGCAAATCTTAAATGTTCTTAGCACCAAAATATGGTAATTATGTGAGGGATGGATATGTTAATTAGCTTGATTTAGTTATTCCACAACATATACCTGTATCAAAACATCATGTTGTATACTAAAGCTACATATAATTTTTTTTTTTTTTTTTTGCAGTTTTTGGCCAGGGCTGGGTTTGAACCTACCACCTCCGGCATATGGGGCCGGCGCCCTACCCCTTTGAGCCACAGGCACCGCCCCATATAATTATTTTTAATTAAAAAATATGTAAGTAGAAAGAAGAAAGACATAATTTTTTTTCGGCCAGGGCCAGGTTTTTTTTTTTTTTTAACCCACCACCTCCAGTATATGGGGCTGGTGCCCTACTCCTTTGAGCCACAGGTGCCACCCGAGAAAGATATAAATTTTATTAATGCTCTAATTAAAAGACTAGAAAATAACAGACCCCAATTACATGCTGCTTGCAAGATACACCTTAAGTAAAAGGATGCAGAAAAGCTGATAGTAAAAGGATGGATAAAGATACACCTTACAGGTCAGTGCAATAGCTCATGCCTATAATCCCAGCACTCTGGAGGCCAAAGCAGGTGGATTGCCTGAGCTCGCAAGTTCAAGACCAGACTGAGCAAGAGCGAGACCCCATCTCTAAAAGTAATTGGGTGTTGCGGCAGACACGTGTAGTCCCAGCTACTTGGGAGGCTGAGGGAAGAGAATTGCTTGAGCCCAGGTGTTTGCGGTTGCTGTGAGCTATGATGTTACACCACTCTACTAAGAGCGACAAAGTGAGATTCTGTGTCAAAAAAATAAATAAATAAATACAGGAGGCACCTGTAGCTCAGTGGGTAGGGTGCCGGCCACACACACGGAGGCTGGTGAGTTTGAACCCAGCCTGGGCCAGCTAAAACAACAATGACGACTACAACAAAAAAATAGTCAGGCATTGTGGCAGGCACCTGTAATCCCAGCTACTTGGGAGGCTGAGGCAAGAGAATGGCTTAAGCCTAAGAGTTTGAAGTTACTGTGAGCTATAAAGCCATAGCACTTTACAGAGGGCAACAAAGTGAGACTCTGTCTCAAAAAAAATACATTAATTAAAATACGCCCTGTGGACTCTAAACAAAAGAAAGCTAAATATCATAGAAGACTTTTAAAGGCAAAAAAAAAAATTAAGATAAAAAGAAATTTTATAACAATAAAGCGTCTAACCCAGTTCTAAATGAGTATGCACTTAATAACATTGCATTCAAATGCATAAATCAAAGTGACAGGACTAAAAGAAAAAGCAGAAAAAACTTCAATCTTAGTGGGAGATTTTAAGATATACATCTCAATAGTGACAGTACAAGCAACATCCCTATCTCCTAGTGCCTAGCATAGGGCCTGACTCATCGAAATTGGCTGATCTGAAATAAAAGAGACTCACACATCCTAGATTTTCCTAGTCTCAATTTCAACTATAAAACACTCTTGCTGTCTTCCACATATACATTTGTCCAGAAGTCTGGTTTGGAAAATGAAAATAGTAATTCTATAGACTCCTTGAATCCCTTTACACTGCTTTGTTCTCCTTTTCCCCAGTGTCTTAGGCACTCAGGTACTGGAGGTGTTTGGATGGGGAGCTTCTCATACCTGAGCTGGGGCATCTGACCCAGGGATACGGGTAGACCGCCTGCGGGTGACAATGACCGATGGCTTGTGCTCAGTGGGGTTCTGTTCATGACCCTTATGATCCTCGTCAACACCTTGAGCTGCCTCAGTTGGGTCCAGAGTCCGTACAGGCACAGACACTGGGATGATAAGGGGTACCATCCCACTGTCTTCTCGTGCTCGCTTGGGGGCTAAGGAAGGCTCAGAATACTCTACCCCACACTTGGTAGTTGAGGTCAGTACACTTTTGCGCTTTTCCTCAGAGCCGCTGGCATCCTGGAAAAGAGGGGGATGGGAGAGAATGGAAGTGAGGTTTAGAAGATAAGTGCTGATTAGCAGACTCATCAAAGGGAGGACTGTTCACCCCAACACACACACTCTCCCATTTAATCCAGAGATTCAAACACCCATAGTGGCTCCCAATGGTTTGACAACCTGGTCTTTCCCTGACCACTTTTTCTCCCATCATATTCTCCCAAATTCTCCATAACCTCACTTCTGAAGCCAGGTTATCTCATCCCCAGGTAGCCATTTCAGGCCACCAGTGGCTTACCGTTTCATTTGACCCACAGAGTGGGCAGCATATGAAATAGTGTCTAAATATTCAAACAGTATCTCTGGAAGAAAAGTAAGCAAGAACCCTATGGCAAGGTGAAGGATGGTCTTTGTACTATTTTCCCATAGGCAGCTGGTGGCTACAGCAAAGTCGTGCAGGCTCCTCTGTATCGGCCTGATGCCCCCAGGTCTGGAATCCACCTCCCACCACACTTACCTTTGCATTCTGCAGTGAGGCCAGCTCTACTGCCTTTTGGGCCAAGGTAAGCAAATTGGCTTCCTGAGATGCCCGGCGCCTCCGTCGTGTGCTCTGAATCACCCCACCCCGTAGCACCTGTCCACAGTCTCCTGTGCTCACTGCCCTCATGCCCTCTTCGCTGCCCATGGCAGGAGCCTCCCGTTCCCGACCATTGGGTGCCAGTCTCTCCCCATCAGACAGCAGCTGCGACTCCCTCAGTTCCAGGGGGAATCCCAGAGCTTCAGGATGGGGTTGCGCCAGGGAGCCAGGTGGTGGCTGCTGCAGAGGCCAGTGATGTAGAAACAGATTGCCAGTGGGCTCCTGCCCAGGTTGGGTGCCAGCCCCATCTAGGGCGGTGGGAGGCAGGATACCCTCCTTAGAGAGGCGGCGAGAACGGCGGGGGAAGGGGATCTGGACCTGAGGTAGCGCTGGCTGCGGTGGGGCTGGCTCCTGCAGGAGAGCCTTGCGCAGTTCTGGGTTCATATCAGGGTTGGGAGGGAAGGGATAGGGTGCCATGCTGTGGTGAGCCAAGTGGGACTGTCCCAGTGGCCCAGCGGGCTGCAGGCCAAAGTCCTGGGGCTGCTGAGAGGGCTGCTGCATGGGGTAGAAGTTCTCAAAGAGCGGGGGCATCTGAGGCAGGGCCGCCTGCTGCTGCTGGTGTGGTTGCTGCTGCGGCTGCTGCTGAGGCTTCTGTGGGGGGAAGGCGGCAACAGGGTTTGGGGGTGGTGGGCCCTGCCGGAAGACATGCCGGTTCACCTGAGGGCCAAATGCCAGCTGGAATGGTTGCAAGGGCAGTGTCTGGTTTGGGGGTTTCTTGGCTGCATGGAAAGAATTCAGGGATGCCTGGGGCTGCCCCACCTCCAGCTGCATCTTCTGTAACATCATGGGCCGCACTGCGTTTCCATAGCGGTCCAGCTGTGGGGCCCCCCCTTTCTCCCGCTTCAGTGCCTCAGGGTGGTTATAGTAGGTAGAGACCCCCACGCCAGGATGAGGGCTCCCCTTCGGTCCACTGTAGAGGGATAGGCTGTGGCAGTTCCACGATGAGTGAGGTGGAGGCTGGCCTGGCTGTTGCTGCCAACTGCTGTCACCGACACCCCCACCTCCTCCCCGTTCAGGGCCTCGTCCTGGAGCCATCACAGAGTTGGGCCACTTCACTGAGCCCACCTGCTGTGACAACATGGTTGCTGTGGTCTGCTCAGGCCCATACACCACAGAGTTCAGCAAAGCCAGGCTGCTCGGAGGAGGCAGTTCTACAGGCTGGGAGGTGGAGGCTGCCCCTGTCGGACCCTCGTGCCCAACGTACTGTTCCTCCTTCACTCTGATGGACTGCTGTGAAGCCTGCAGAGGTGTGGACTGCTCCTTGGGAGCCGTTTCCTGGTCCCCAAAGAGGCAACGCTTCCGCTTGTTTTGAGCCTTGGGCTGGGCCTGGAAGTTCATGGTGTGCCCAGCTGAGCCCTGACAATGAGACCTACTTCACTAGTTGCCCATTCCCCTGGGGAAAGGTCCTGCTGAAAGCCCAGTCCACGTCCAGGAGCCAGTGAGGGCAGAGCAGAGCCAGAGGAAGATGTTGGATGATGCAATCAGGCACAGGGAGAAACAATTGCTGGTTCTTCCTTCCTCTTCCAGAGAGGTTCTTGGGCTTGTCTATGCCTCCCAGTTCATAATGCTCCACCAGGTCCTGGAGCCTGTGGAGGGAAGAGGCAACAGTGTCAGCCACATTCTTCCAGGATACCCTAGGTGTTGGCACAGGGTGAGAAAGAAGCTTCCAAGGCCCTTGTTCCCACCACCTCATGTCACAGGGATGAGCTCAGGGTTATAAGCCGCACTGGTGATACAGAAGCCAGCAGGCAGCAGAATCCGCAGCATCACTCGAATGCTCCGTGACTCTCCTCCTGCCCCATCCCCTCACCCTCCTGGTTAGGCTCCAGGACTGCTTCATCTGGTTGTACCATTTGTGCACCACACAAGGCAGATGCCAAAGGGGCAAGTAGGGCTGACATCCAACTCTATGGAAAAGGGGTGACAAAAGCCATATTAAGCTCCCTTCTCTTGACACACACTCCACCCCTCTGGTGGCCAGGCCTGGTCTTCTTTGTGTATCCATCTATATAGTGGCCTCCCACCAGACTCAGAAGGGATCTCTATGCCCACACCTCCTCTGACACTCCAAACGCGTCTCAGACATAGCAAGTGGAGAATACAGGGGTCTTCCCCAACATGGCCACCCTCCTGTGCAGCCCCAGGGACAGGAGTCCCTCCCCCAGGTCCCTGCAGAGTGCGGGGCCCAGGGCTAGACTGACAATCCTTTACACTGAGGCACGCAGGTGAGGCCCCAGAAAGGTGTGTGCAATTCTGGCCCCACCCTAGGGAAGAGCTGCCGGGTAGGGCTCTGCTGCCAGAGTCTTCCCCAAACCAGCACAGAACCTGTTTTGCAGCCCTGACAGGCGGGAGGCAGGATCCAGCCCAGGAGCTGGTCAGTAGCTTGACTCTGCCCCTGCCACCTCCTCAGCAAAGAATAGTAGAACTCAGATATTCCAGGGTACAGATGGCTAAAACTTAGGTCCGGAAGATTTCTTCATGATAATGTCATGACTAAAGTCCTCGGTTTTTCTGTTTTTGTTTTCTAACTTGATTTTTTTCCCCCTTGGAAACAGTCTCACTCTGTTGCCTAAGCTAGAGTGAAGACGTGTCATAGCTCACTGTATTCTCAAACACCTGGGTTCACAAGATCCTCCTGCTCAGCGTCCCAGAGGAACTAGGACTACAGGCACCCACCCCAATGCCCCGCTAGTTTTTCTATTTTTTGTACTGATGGGGTCTCTTGCTCAGGCTGGTCTCTAACTCCCCAGCTCAAGCAATCCTCCCACCCTGGCCTCCTATCACATTTGGCCCTAACTTGATTTTGTTAAAAAGTTTACTATAGAACAACCAGAACCCAGAACTGTATTTTACAACTTACATAGCTGCTAGCGTGTACATTTAAAGACTTTTTCTTCAGAGAGGTTTTATTTGTTTAGGTTTTTCTTTTCCACCCAAGAAGTTGGTGGGGAAAGAGGAGCTACATTGCCCAGTTCTTCCTGCAATAAGACCAGGAGGGGAAAGGCGGCTCAGGGAGCCCTAGAGAAAAAATTTCAGGCCCTGCGTGCTCCGACTCCTGGTTAGCAGCCCAGCAACTACCAGAAAACTGCCAAAAGCAGAGGGCAGGGGCTGGGCAGGCACAAAGTCCTGGCCACTCCCAGCAGCGCCCTCAGCACCCGGAATGCCCCTCCCGGAGCTATGGTGCTATCAGCCCCTCTGCAGGCTTCCGCAGCTCCGGCTCTGGGAGCCTGCCTGCCTCCTGCCTGCCCCGCATGACTCACTAGAGGCCCCTCCCTATCTTTCACTTTCACCCAGCACCCAGAAGGGGAGTAGCCTCCTCCTCCATTTCCTTCCTCAGCTCCCAGGCCCTGGAGGGAGTGAGTGACCCTCCCCACACACCCTCTTTGTCTTCACAAATGGAAGGTGGAGGGAGGGAGAGGACAGAGACCAAGAGAGCATCCAAGTCCCCCTGGCCCCCAGAGGATTTGGACAGAGGTGAGAGCTGAGGGCCAGAGAAACAACCTTTGGAACAGCCCTCTTTCTCTTGCTTTTAAGTCCTCTTTCCCCAGCCAAACTAATTCAGAGCAAAGACCCAAAAGCCAGCCCCGAAACTGAAAATCACCCTCAGCACCCCCATGGAGCTGCAAGGTGGGACTGTCCGGCTCCGCCTCTAAGCCCAGCAACTAGCAGCGCCGCCAGTCTGCAGGAGACAGAGGAAAAAAGAATGCCAGCCTGGCAGGCCCACATGTTTCCAGGGGGCTGCAGGCGCCTTCCCCATCACAGCCCTGTCGCCTTGTGGGCCACAGCGCAGGCGTGGGGCCTGGAGCAAGGGAAGGCCCACGTGGCAGGCAAGCCTGAGTGCATGTGCCAATGTAGGCCTAAGGAGCGACTGGGAGGGGCTGGCAGGGGGATGGCTGCTCAGCGCCTCTGCAAGGCCTTGGAGGAGACAGGCTGGAGTCTGTAAATGGGGGCTCCAGGGAAGGGCTGCTGCTGCCCAGCAAAGAGGCCAGGAGACAGATGCAGGTCTCACAAAGGCTTACTCGCAGCTGTATGGTCAGGCCTGGAGGTGCTGGGCTCGGCAGGTCTGTCTCCCACCCATGCACATCAAGGAGGGCCATCATTTGGGACACCACTAGGTTTCTGAACCTTGGACAGGAACTTGCTGAAATAAATTAAGGGACCTGGTTTTAGGGAGGCTGAATTATCCAGGAAGCTTCCTGCTGTAGAGTCCTCCTTATCAAGCCCACTGAAAAGCTAAGGAGTACCAGGGTCATGGCCATTTAGGCCTGGGACCACCAGAGAAGAAAGGTCATTGTCTAGGTGATGGAAAGAAGAACAGAAGATACCCAGGAACTGGGGGTGAAAAGGGAAGGAGACACAATGTGGCAGCAGGACACTAAGTTGTAGAAGCAGTGGCAACAATAATAATACACAGATGGCAGGCAGGTCCTAAGTGCTTTGCATCCTTTAAATTCCCACAATAGCCTTAGAAGGCTGGCACTGCTATCTTAACATCTGTTTTACAGGTGAGCAAGATGAGGCTTACAGGGGCTAAGTGACTTGCTAATGCTCACATGGTCATTACATTGCAGAGCCAGGACTTGAACCCAGGTCTGTTGGTTTGGATCAAGCTCTTATTCCTTATTCCCAAGAAATGCCACTGAGACTCCAGGTCCCTCTGCACACTCCCTACCTCCTCAGAGTGATGGACACAGATATTCTTCCTCACTGGCACTGGGAAGCCCCTTACTCCCACCTGAATCTCTGGCAAGTAACCCTCTCCCATTTTCCCCAAATACATCAGAGTCCCTAGATCCCATAGGGAGGGCAGGGAAGGAGTCTCACCACAGAGAGGTCAGTCGGTCCACCTGCAAGGAGCCTGATACACTTCCTCCTGCACTGGCCACCTTGGCCCCAGCCTCTGGGCCTGGACTCTCCAGCTCCTGCAGCTCCACGCTGGGCTTGGTCCTGCTTGTTGCTGGCGGGGCTGCCAGTCCTCAGACCCCACGGGCACCTCCCAGCCTGCAACTCAGGGTAGGACTGAGCCACTTCTTCCTGTTTCTTCTGCCCCACCCCCACTCCACTGTCCCTCAGGTGGAAGTCATACTGCCCTTCCTCACGGCAAGGAAGAGGAAGGAAGCCACCTGCTCCACAGGCTGCTGACCCAACCAAAGGGCCAAGTCCCCAAGGATGCAAGGAAGAGAGTATGTAACGAAGAACTCTGCAGGCAGCTCACCCCTGGAACCAGCTGCAGAACCTCTGACAACAGATGCAGGAACACTGCGAAAGGAAACCCACAGTCACCACGGGCCCCGACACTGTGGCCCGCTTTGTCAGTGTGTCTGACTGCCACACTCTAGTTACTCTTTCCTTCCTCAAGACTGCAACCAATCCTTGACCAGACCCACAGGTACCCTCAGACTAAAGATAAGGCAAGACTCAATACCAAGACCTGGTGCCTACAGGGCTTTCAGGCAGCGCTCTGGTGAGACGGACTTTCTCTCTACAGAAGAAAGCAGTGTGCACCAAGAAAGGAAAACAGTATTGAATCCACATACATGTTTTGCAGTCATACAAGGGGAAGGTCCTAGAAAGGCCTTCAGCACTTATGGTGACACCAGTTCTCCAGGGATGTCAGCTTGAATACACACTGCTCTTCAAGTGCCATCAGCAGCTCAGTCACATGCCCAACAGTGACTGGCTGATCCCAGGAGAGTCCATTGAGCCCTCACCATAATGCAAGGGGGCCATGACCATGGCCACTGAGAGGCCAGGGCCACTCTCCAGCTTACTTGGGGCACTAGTGGGGCTGGGAGCTGACTGAAGGATGCCCCTGCCCTCAGAGGCTAATGGTCCAATCTCCTGCTCTCACGAGCTGGGCCACCCCAGGCCCCACAAGTTCAGTGCTAGGAAGAGGGGGCGTCACAGTGCATGCACCTCCACACACCAAAGAAGCTATCTTAGGCCAAGTCTAAAATCCCTACCCTGCCAACAAGTCACCACAGACTCTGGCTCCTGCCACCTCTCAGCTCTGCATGCTTGAGCCTACAGTCAGGGCCTCTAAGATGCCATTCCCTCAATGTCTCCCGGTCATTGATCAAGCTGTACCCCTGCCTTGGAGACCTCCCCACTCTTCATGTGGCCAATGCCCCCACTCACCCTTCAGGTCTAGACACTGCTTTCTCCAGGAAACCAATCTGTGACCCCAAGGCTCAGAGAGGAGCTGCACCATGAACCCTCAACGCCTCCTAAGCCCCCACCACTGTGCTCAGCACACTAAAGCCCATGTGCCTGTTTCCTCATACCCAGCAGACAGCAGGCTCTACAGGACAGAGTTTGCAGACTGCTGTCCCTTAGCACTTGACTTACATTTACCTCTTGAGACACTAATTCAAGACTGTGCCCAAGGTGAGTCAGAGCCATGCCTGGGCAGAGGCACTACTCACAGCCAGCACTGCCACCCCAGGCCCCTGCCTTGTCCTGACTTCCAGTCTCTCTCCCTGACCACACGTCAGAGCTCCCTACAATGCTGGAATAAAGTGAAGAATCCCAGCATAAGGACCCCACCCTACCCTACCCTAGCCCCAGGTCCTCTCCGGCTAAGCTAAATACAAGTTAAATACAAGTCCTTTTCCAACTGCTGGCCCACAACTCACCTGCCCCTTGACTGTAACTTGCTGCCCCAAACCACACACAGACCAACGGGAAAAGCGTCAGCCCCACTCCCGATCCCAGCCCTTTTCCTCAACCAAGCCTTTCCACCTCTGCCTAGACCATAGCCGGAGACACAGCCTGTGGGTCTTCTTACCTCATGCCCTGACACAGCTGGGCTTCAAGACATTGAGGTCTGGTCAGAATGCCAGGGGGCCATAACAGAGGCTCTCCCTAGAGTAGCCCAGCATGACCCAGCTGGCCCCACAGTCCAGGCTCACATCCTGAAAAGTTCTCTCTCAGATACTCTGGGGTCTCTGGCTATAGCCAGACTGAGTAAGTGGCCTGGAATGGCCATCTCTGGGTCAGCTAAAATTGCCCAGGTCCTACACAAACCTTCCCGCTGGACACCGAATAGCTGTCTGCAATGTTGTATGTCCCTCTACCAACTGGGAGTTCACACATAGGCCACAGGGCCCCCATTCTCTAAGCTACTGGAAATATAAGCCCTATTCTCAAAGGGTTTGCAAACCAATAAGGAAGGAAACTCTGATACAAAAGAGGTGGACCTGCCTCCCACAAGTGTCATCTCCCCAGGGAGCAGGAGAGCAGGGAGGAGCCCCTGTGACTGGCCCATTCCCAGTCTATAGGGTCCCTGGATCATCACTTCTTTGGACTGAACTTCAGCTCTGAAACACAGAGCCCAGGCTGACAGGCCGAAGACTCACAAGTGTGATGGGTCTCAGCCATCAAGCTGGTCAGGCTCAGAAGCTTGGCCAAGATTCATGCTGCCTGCAGGATGAGCTTAGACATAAAAATGCCAATACTGAGATGTTTTTGAAGTGTGCGAGGGGAATCCTTTCCAGATTTATGAGGCACCCTCTGGCCTCCATCCAGGCATCTCCCTTTATCATCCCTTACCCCACTGTCCCACAAACTCCTGGGAAGCCAGGACAGCTAGGTCTGTTTTGCATGGGGAAAGCTAATGCAGAGAGAAAACACAGAGTCACGGCAAAGCCAGGAAAGGATTAAGCCTTCAGGCGCAGCCTCTGCCTACACTGGGAAGACTGGCTGCCTCCCTCCTAGGCAAGATCCATAAAGGATCACAGGCAGTTCTGAACAACCCCTCCAAAGGATGGGGAATCCCAAGGTAGAAGTTGCCAGGTTTAGACTCTCTCCATAGAAGATGCAGCAAATGTCCCAGCTGCCAGGTCCTCAAGTGACTGAACCTTTGGCGAGGGCCTTGTGGGAACTCCTAGGGCCCTTGGTCTGTCTCCTCACAACACTCTCTATGCCCTATAGGGCTGGTGCCACCAGAGACTGCTGGAAGGGTCTGGCTCCCTGGCAGTCTCAGGGCAGGGCTCTCTGGAGGCTGAGCTTGAGGATGCCCCAGTGCCAGACTCTGTATTGGGCCAAGATACAGGCGGCCACTCACAGAAGCCTCCCTTGACACAGCCTGCAAAGACACAGAAACAGTACTGAGAACAGTGGCCCTGGGGAGCTCCCTGACTTTCAGCCTTTCCTGGAGCTGTTCCTATTGCCTGAAAACCCACGTCCACTCTGTCAATGTGCCTTGCTTCGAGGCTAACCACCCACAAACAGCCTTCTAGCACATACTGTTGTCACTTCTTCTGAATCTTCCCCTTCTTACACTACTGTCTCATAATCCTCTGTCAATTTCTTTCTGTTTCTGTACCAATAAGGCAATGGACTGCTTGTCAGGTAACCAGTTGTGTGATTCCCATTTTTGTGGAACTTAAGAGAGTGTGGTGGGATGAGACCTGCGTCCAGGAATCAAAGAAACCCCTTTGTAAAGAGCAAGTGCCACATGAAACAGTCACCAGCAACACTACCTGCATGCATGCCCAGCGTGTACGGGTATTGCTTATTTATAAAACCACTTATTCCCAATTGAGAAATGAGGATAGGTTGCCTCTGATAAGTAAATTGTCCCAGGTCACAGAGCTCACAAGTAAGAAGCCAGGATTCCAATTTAAGCCTCCAACTCCAAACCAGGTCTCTCTGTGTCATACTCTGCTGCCCTCTGTGTCATTGTCAAGCAGTAGTTTTCAAACTTCAGTATGTGCAGTAAAACTCACCCTGAGAGATGGTTCATGGGCCTGGCCAAGGAGTGGGCAGTACAGGATGGGTTATCTGTGATGCTTCACAAGCAGCCAGGTGTCCAGGTACTGGGGCAAGGGAAGGGTTAGAGTGTCAGGGCCTGGCACAATAAAGTTTCCCAGGACCCACCATTCCCTACTCCCCAAAGGAACTACCTGCCAGAGTGTTATCTCCTGCTCAGGAGGTATGACCCATAGAGCCATGGGGTGGAGGAGCTTTGCTCTCAGCTAGCCCTGGAGCTGACTGTGGCTCTTTATGCCTGAGGCCCAAGTACCATTGTTTTCTATTTGCCAGGCACTGTTCTAAGTACATTGCAGACAGCACCTTATTTAACCGTTACTGTTCTCTCATTTTACAGTCCAGGAATGGTATCAATTCCTGATATAGTTACATCAAAATTATCTATTTAACACAAAAGAGAACAGTAATGGAGGAACAGAAGAACAAAAAGACATAAGACACAGAGAAATCAATTAGCAAATGACAGATAAAAAATCCTACCTTATCAATAATTACTTTTTTTTGCAGTTTTTGGCCGGGGCTGGGTTTGAACCCACCACCTCCGTTATATGGGGCTGGTGCCTTACTCCTTTGAGCCACAGGCGCCACCCAATTACTTTATTTTTTTTATTTTTTTTTTATTTTTGGAGACAGAGCCTCAACCTGTCGCCCTGGGTAGAGTGCCGTGGCATCACAGCTCACAGCAACCTCACCCTGGCTTAAGCGATTCTCTTGTCTCAGCCTCCCAAGTAGCTGGGATTACAGGCACCCGCCCCAATGCCTGGCTATTTTTTGGTTGTAGTTGTCATTGTTGTTTGGCAGGCCTAGGCTGGATTTGAACCTAACAGCTCTGATGTATGTGGCTGGCACCCTAACCACTTAAGCTATAGGCACTGAGCCTCAATAATCACTTTAAAAGTAAATGGATTAAACATTCTAATTAAAAGGCAGAGGTTGACAGAATGGATTGGTGGGGGGATCCAATTATGTGCTGTTTACAAGAGACAAAGAGACACACTTCACATTCAAAGACACAAAATAGACCAGGCATGTGGATTGTTTGAGCTCAAGAGTTTGAGACCAGCCTGAGCAAGAGTGAGACTCTGTTTCTACTAAAAATAGGAAAAATTAGCCAGGCATTGTAGCAGGCACCTGTAGTCCTAGCTACTCCAGAGGCTAAGCAAGTGCATCATTCCAACCCAGTAGTTAGAAGTTGCTGTGAGCTATGATGCCATGGCACTCTAACTAGGGCAACAGAGTAAAACTTTGTCTCAAAAAAAAAAAAAAAAAAAGAAGAGACACTATAACAGTTATAGACATTTACGTACCTAACAATAGAGCCCCAATATACATGAAGCAAAAACTATCAGGATTAGAGGGAGAAATACATAATTCAACAATAATAGTTGGAGACGTCAATGGTCTACTTTCAGTAATGAACAGCACAACTAAATAGAAGATCAACAAGGAGATAGGTGAGGGGCACAAATGCAACTTGGACTCTACCTAATAAATATGAACAATGTAACCTAATCATCTGTACTCTCATATTAATGTGAAATTTTAAAAAACCCAAGGAACTAGAAGGTTGAACATTATAAACCAAACATCTATAGAACACTCCATCTGACAACTGCAGAATATACGCGCTTCTTAAGAGCATATGGAACATTACCTATAATAGAATATAAATTAGGTCAATAAATTAAAAGGACTGAAATAACACAAAGTATGTTCTTCAGGCAAAATGGGTGAAAATTAATATCAATAATAGAAGGAAATTTGGAAATTTACATGAAACAAAGGTTAGAAATAACTTGCCAAGCTCTCCGAGCTCTGAAAGGCCCCTCCCTCCTCAGCCCACGTTCTCCACACTTTTGGCACCATCTTAGGCAGCTGGCAATCTCAGACTTTTGCAAAAGCCCTTCTCCCATCCCCTATACCAGACATACACTGATCACACTTGATCCCAAAATCAAAACAACTGGGGGAAGAAGAGGCCTTTGAGGTTGCAACAACTTGTTATGTAACCCTGCTTTTCCCTGGAAAAATGGCCACAGGTAAATGTTTCCACTTCCATGGCCAGTCTATAAAATATCCAAAAGAAAGATCTTCCTAAAAGAAGGGAACTAATATTTATAAAGCACTTCCAAGAGCAAGACACTTTACATATTCTAAAATCCATGCTTACAAACTTCCCATGGCATTACTGCCCCATTCTACAGAGGAAACTGAGGCTCTGCTATAAAGTGGCAGAAGCAAGATTCAAATCTTTACTGTTTGCCTTCAAAACCCTTACTTTGCTCTTTC
This sequence comes from Nycticebus coucang, assembly GCF_027406575.1. Taxonomy (NCBI): domain Eukaryota; kingdom Metazoa; phylum Chordata; class Mammalia; order Primates; family Lorisidae; genus Nycticebus; species Nycticebus coucang. Next base: position 111,702,871 of record NC_069788.1, on the reverse strand, counting down.
CAGTAACCTTCCAGAAAAATCCCAAATCTATACTTGTTATGGGCCTCAGAAGAAATGCTACACTGGAGAACCCCCCAAAGCCAGCTCCTTCCCAGGACTGCTGCTCTTCCTGGGGGCATTTCCAAGCAGAAAACAACATATAACCCTCTTAAATAATCCCAGCCTCAGTCAGCCAAAACAGGTTCCCCATCAGATTGGAGGCATCAGTAAGTGCCCCTGGAAGTCAGAAGAGCCTCCATGGTGCTGAGGTGTGGGGAGCTGCAGAGGTGAGTTGGGAGCTGGTGAGTTGGGAGCTGCAGATTCAGCAGGTTCTCACTCTGAAATGAAATGTAGCTCACTGGGTAGGGCGCCAGCCCCGTATACCGAGGGTGGCGGGTTCCAACCCCGCCCTGGCCAAACTGCAACAAAAAATAACCAGGTGTTGTGGTAGGCGCCTGTAGTCCCAGCTACTCGGGAGGCTAAGGCAAGAGAATCACCTAAGCCCAGGAGTTGGATATTGCTGTAAGATGTGACGCTGTGGCACTCTACCAAGGGTGACAGGGTAAGACTCTGCCTCAAAAAAAAAAAGAAAAAGTCTTCACACCACATGGAGAAAGAGGGGTTAGGCCTCTTTTCAGAGCCACTGGCAAATCGGGCCCATCTGGGTAAGCTGATTCTAAATACCAAGGGATGTCAGTGTTCATCTAGTCCAAGTCTTCATTCCACAGAGAAGGGAGGAAACTTGCCTGAGGACACACAGTCACTAGCACAGCAGGCCCCAGAATTAAGGACTCTAATAACAATGCTCCATGCCTTCATTTAGGCAGACCCCAGGCCACTTGGCAAGACACTGGACAAAGCTTGGAGCCAAGATTAATCCCAACATCACTCAAATAATGCTTCATCAATACTTATAACATTTCTTGCAGGTGCTATTATGCCAGGCATGGTGCTAAGCACTCTACATACATTATCCTGTTTAATTCTCACAACAAGACAGGTATTATTATTTTCCCCCTTTCTCAACAAGAAAGAGATCTAAGGGTGGCGCCTGTGGCTCAGTGAGTAGGGCACCGGCCCCATATACCGAGGGTGGTGGGTTCAAACCCAGCCCCGGCCAAACTGTAACAACAACAAAAAAATAGCTGGGCGTTGTGGCAGGCACCTGTAGTCCCAGCTGCTTGGGAGGCTGAGGCAGGAGAATCACATAAGCCCCGGAGTTGGAGGTTGCTATGATCCTGTGACGTCATGGCACTCTACCAAGGGTGGTAAAATAAGACTGTCTATACAAAAAAAGGAAAAAAAAGAGAGATCTGAGGGGTCAAATCCCTTGCCTTAAGTCATAGCAGTACAGAAGCAAGACCCGGGCCTGCGTATCTCCAGAGTTCTTTCTGCAAACTTCCTCCCTCAGAGTTTTAGGCTTAGCCTCCAGTTGGTTGTTACACCAGGCTATCTGGGATGGACAGCAGCAACTTCTGGAGGCTTCTCCCTGGAGAGAACCTTCAACTGGCCTGAAAACCACTGTGAAGTTCTGGAAGTGTAGCTGGTCAGGTAAGGTGGGTGGAAAAGCCTGGCAGGTGTATAACTTTGACAATGAAGAGGCTACAAGTGATTACCACCACTGGGTCAACCTGTGGAAGGCTCAACATCTTCTGCCCAAGAAGCCACACCCCTCCCACACCCTTCAACCCCACACCCATAGTTGGCCAACAGCTCTTTATTTAAAAATAAAGCCTTATGGCTCAGCGCCTGTGGCTCAAGTGGCTAAGGTGCCAGCCACACACACCTGAGCTGGCGGGTTCAAATCCAGCCCCGGCCGCCAAACAATGACGACTGCAACCAAAAAACAGCTGGGCATTGTGGTGGGCACCTGTAGTCCCAGCTACTTGGGAGGTGGAGACAGGAGAATCGCTTGAGCCCAGGAGTTGGAGGTTGCTGTGAGCTGTGATGCTACAGCACTCCATCTAGGGGGACAGCTTGCAGCTGTCTCAAAAAATAAATAAATAAATAAAGCCTTATGAAGAAATGAGTATAATTGTGATGGATGTGTTACTTAGTTCAATGTAAACATTTCACATTGTATATCGAAGCAGCACCCTGAACCCCCTAAATGCATCAATGTACAAAGTTATGATTTAATAACAAATAATTTAAAAAATAAAATAAATAAAAATAAAGCCTTGACTCTACCCTGCTTGTCAGATGCCCTGTTCCCCATGGGGCCCAGGCTCCTGTGCCTCTCCTTTCACCCTGAAGTCTGGCTCAGATCAGCTCCATGTGTGGGCTCCTATTCATGCCAGTGTCCCCCCACTTAGGACACCAAGCATCAGCCCCCGGCCACAACCACTCACATCTCTACCCAGGGCTCTCAGAGGGCTTCTTCTCCCAAGAACTCAACTACAGGATGTGTTCGTTGCATATCCTGAGATCACTGGTCCAAATCTCTATTTTGTAGCTGATTAAGACTGAAATCCTGATGGCGCCCGTAGCTCAGCTGGCCACATACACCAAGGCTGGTGGGTTCAAACCCAGCCCAGGCCAGCTAAAACAACAATGACTACTGCAACAACAACAACAACAAAAAAAAAAGACTGAAATCCTGAAATGTAAAATGACTTGCCCAAGGACATAGGGCTTCTCAGGTGGATGTTCTTACACCTAACACACACACCCCCGCCCCCGGGCCTAGCATTGCCAGGGTCCTTGACATTTGTCTCATCTCCTCCCCAGCAAGGAGTTGAAGCAAAGTCTGATGTGTGTGTCAAGGCTGCCAAGCCTTCACTAGCCTGTGCTACCCTGCCTGGACAACACTGGAAAAGGCCAAGACCCACTTGGTGACCTAGGGGGGAGGAGGGACAGTGTCTGCCAGTATGGGGTGAGAGTAAAAGATGGGGGCAATATGGCTCCCCAATACCTGCATGTGACCAAGCACAAAAACTTGCCACCAGCAGAGCCTGGGGCCTCCTGAAGAGCTGCGCCTTGGGTTCAGAGAGCTCAATCACAGGCCATTATATCAGCATCACAACCTTTCTCAGGCCCTAGTCAAGATGTAGGACTTTTACCAAATGCTTGCACATTCTTTGCATTTCTCCGGTCTCTGTGCAACTGCTGCAGGGCCTTTTCTCCTATGTTGATTTATTCTTTATTGTTCCTGAAATACACCCAGAGGCCTTTGGCACAGTGCACGGGGCACCGGCAGAGCATCCAGTCCAAGCCCCATGTACACACTAACCAGGCTCTCTGGGACCTGGGCCAAGCCAGATGGAATGATGGGCCTCAGGGTCAGACCCAGCAGCCAGACCCAAGGTCCCACCTAGGCTCAGCCTGTGATACCAGAGCTATTCAGAGGCTGGGATGCATTTGAGGAGGAGAGACACTTAGAGGGTTCCCAGGAGGCCTAAACCAAGCCTTTCTACTCCTCCTGAGGAACTGACCGGGTGGATTCCCAGGCCCACAGCTGAGCCCTCCACTGCAGGGCTTCTGGACTCAAGGCTGAGCTTCTGGCTACCCTGTGAGCACCTATAGAGGGAGACCCAAATAGGGTCTTCCTACCCTTCCCAGCCCAAAATATCTCCCCTATCAGCCAATCTAATAGTGCCTGAATTCCCACCATAAGCACTTCATTCTAAGAATCAAAGCATTGTTCCTTGTGCACATGAAAATAGCTGGAGAAGTGTGGAAGCAGCCTGGTAAAAATCGTCAGACAGAGCATGAGAAGCTTCTCTAAACCAACAGCCCCTGCAAGCCTTATTGGTTGAATGGGCACAACATCATCTTATATTACTGTGGGATCCAACAAGGTAATACACAGATGAAACACAAAGAAAGCATGTTCAATAAAGGTGATTTCCTTTCTCCCTTGCTGGGCAGAGGCTCCAACATCATTATCAGTCCTTAACACCTTGGAGGAAACGGATGGCCTGACTCTCAGTTCCAAGGCTGGCTGAGAGCAGGGTTGGCTGGGCAGGAGCAGGACACAGAGACTCAGAGTCCTAGCAACAGTGTCAGGCTCTGCAGACCTGCAGGGCATGTGGCCTAGAGATCCAGGAGATAGCAGTCTGGCAAGCAAGAGGGCACCCAGCACAGGCCTCCTTTGACTCCACCGTGCTGCAGGGATACAGCGGGTCGAGTATTTCCCTAAGAATACCTGGCAGAGCTTCCAGGCCCACAAAAATGAGCCACCCTCTTGGGCTCATTCTAAGAAGAGCAATAAAAAGGAAGGCACCATCACCTGAAGGAAGCTGGGGAAGGGTGGCCACAGGAAATAGGAGCAGGGACTCAGCAGGGACTCTGGGGCCGGCAGAAAGCAAGCAACCCTGCCCAGAGGCCACCACAGTGAATGTCCCACAAGTGGAAGTGCCTGCCTATTTTTGGCACTTCTGCCCAAAGCCAGCAAAGAAAGGCAGCTGCTAGCAACATGGAAGGGCTGTTTACAAGCAAGTGTGCAAGCCTGTGACAGGGACAGAAAGTGCACCAGCAGGCACCATGCAAAAGGCCCTCTTTCTGCCCCTTTTCCTCTGCAGACGGTCCCTGTAAGGTCTGTTCAGCACGCTGCATCGCTGGCACAGTGTGGGGACTTCTGCTTTCACTCAGACCCAGCCTCCCAACCACAGAACTCACTAGCACACGCAAACAGACAAATAAATAACTAGAGCCAGCTGAGGACTGAGCCACACCCAGGAGCTAAGACAGTATTCCTCTGAACTCTTCCTGCATGGAAGCAGCCCTCCCAACTTCCAAGGGGCAGGGCTCAGGAGCAGCCCCTCTTTCCATCCTCCCAAGGCGAAAGTTGAGACGGTCTACCAGAACCTCAAGCAACTCACCCTCTCAGCTTCCCTATTTGAAAAGGAAGGAGTTGGACTAGATGTCCCAAACACTTTCCCATCTCTGGGATGACGCCCAGGACTCTGACCCAAGGCCAGCCGGGGCTTCAGACAGAGCAATGTCAGGTGGGAAGGGGGATCTGAGTGGCAGCCAGACATTTACCCCAGGAGCTGCCAGCAGGCTGGAAGGAGGAGATGGAGATTGAAGGGCCACCCACATGCCCTCTCACCCAAGCCCCTCTCTCGGCTGTGGGGGCCTTCCCCTCCAAAGACCCAGCACGTTTTGGCAACAACAGGCTGGACTGGGACCTCTGTCTGCTCAGTTACAAGAAAAAGCAAGGAATCAAAATCCCTCACCATTTTCCTTCCTTTCTGGACCCCATTTCCCCAGAGAAGTTGGGTAGCCTCGGAGAGAGCCCCTTCTGGCTGCAAGCCCAGTGTACTTTCCTTTCTCCAAGCTTTAACTCAGATAAACCTGGCCCTGGCTCCCCCTTTCCCGGGACTCCCGGAGGAAGAAACATTGCCTAGAAAAAACACTCTCACCATGAGCTCCCTGTGGCTGGGAGAAAGGCAGAGAGAACGGGGAGCACGTCCCTAGCTGGCCACAGTACCAGGCTGTGTTCCAGGAAGAGCAAGAGCAAGAATGGCTGCCAGGGAAGTCTCTAGCCCTCAACAATGGCCTCCCTCAGGGAGACCACCGTCTCCTCCCCTGCAAAACTTCAGCTCTTTCCCGACACATAGCAATTTTCTTCTTACATACTATCTTGATGTTCCCCTTGTCCTACTCATAATTTTGGTGAAAGAGTCAAAGTGGTCTTTGAAGGAACAACTCCCATCCCCAGCCCCACCCAAACCCCCATCGAGGTCACTCTGGGAGGCTTCAGGTGAAGCAAAGACAAGGGGACTTTTTTCTAGGCTGAGAGAGTAGCTTTCCTCCCGCCCACATGAGCAGTTCAGCCTGGGGCCTAGGTGGGTAGGCTCCCAGAGCACAATCTGATCTTGGGGAAGATTTAACCCTCAGATGCAGGGACAGAGGCCCTCTCAAAGGCACACAGGCACCAAGGTCTGGGCTGGTCTGGAGGGGAGTGAATCACAGGGTGCCCAGGGCCTAAGGAGTTAGAAAATAAACTTCATTTACATAGCCTCAATGGCCTGGAAGAGGCTCTCCTACCACAAGCAGGGCATTCTTCATTTTCTCTTCCCTGGTGGGGCAAAAGGCAAACAAGAGCTGGACCTGGTAGGAACTGGTAAAATGGTAGCTGCCATCAGTTGATACCTAATATGTGCCAGTCACTTTGCATGCATCTTGTTTACTTTCACAGCCTATGAAGCACTATCATTGTCCCCATTTTACGAGTGAGGAAACTGAGCCCCAGGAAGTTAAGCAACACCCAAAGTCACACTGTAAGTGAAGAAGCTGGAATATGAACCCAGGTCCAACCTGGCCTCATTCCCACGTACCCACCAGGCTTCCTTCAGTCACTGTCAGGGTGACTGTCCACACACTATCCACAGGAATGGTATTCTGAGTGTGGGGGCAGCATGGGTGTGGATGAGTTTTGTTTGATGGCTCTGGAATCTGAATTGATCCCCCCACTAATTGTTATTGCTCCCAAATGTGTGATTGTGAGAGCCCACGTGTGGTGGGGTGGAGGGTGATCTGGATTCCAAATAGCAGTTTCCAGCACCAATGTTATGCTATAATGCTTCTGATTCATAAAATGAGCTCACAGTCTCACGGTATCCTGAATGTTGCTTCGATTGCAAATGTGAATCTCTTAGTAAGAGCTAGGGATTTCAGCCTACTCCACCTAGCCCCAGCCCAGCTGGCAATATCATTCAGCCTCACACAGTCTTACATGCAGAAGAACCCTTCCAACAGAAGGCAACTACTGGCTGCACTTCCTGAAGCCTGCAGTGAATCAGGGAAGAAGAGAGCTCTTGAGGCTGGTTCTGGACAGATGCATGAGTATACACATAGGAAGTCCACCAACCTGGTCTGGCCAAAGGAAATGCCCAGATTAGCAGATCCCAGGGCAAGTGGCTCCACAACTGTTTCACCCTGAAGTCCCCTTGGGTTCAGATCAAGATAACTGGGACACGTACTCCATGGCCAGCCATAGGACAGTGCCAGGGAACTGGTCTCTCCAGCATTAGAATCATGTGTGGTAGACTGACTTTTTGAAAACAAATAGTGCAATGTGAAGAGATCCCAGCAGCAAGGTCTCACTGGGCCAAACACGTGCCAAATTCACATTGTTTTGATGGAGATCTTTCACTGATTTGTTCAACTAATGCACTGGATGCTTGTAAGTGCTAGGCATTGTGGAAACAATACAGAGCTTACCCTAGAGCAGAGGCTACTATAATATGAAATGTGCTTTAAGCATCTTAAGCATACTGAAAAGTCCTCACAGCTATTCTATGAAGGGGACATTGTATAGAGGCCAGCTCTATGTTCCTGACCACCATATTGCAGTATGTGCCATATGGTGGAAGTGTTCAGAAGGCTGCTAAGACCTTCAGAAGTAGCATCTGAAATAAAACTAGAAGGATAAGCATAGTGGGGTGTCACGGCAGATGCCTATAGTCTCAGCTACCTGGGAGGCTGAGGTAGGAGGATCACTTGAACCCCAAGAGTCTGAGGTTGCTGTGAGCTAGGCTGACACTATGGCACTCTAGCCTAAGGCAGCACAGTGAAACTGTTCCCCCAAAAGAAAAGACAAGCAGTAATCTCCCAGCCACTTGTGGCCATCCCCACCCCCACCAGGGGCAAGACTTTCTTTTGGAAGACCCAGACAGAAGAGCTAACAAGACCAAAGATCCCTGGATTGGGCCCCTTCCCCTTTCCCACTTCTCCCAGAGGTCTTAGCACCACTGGGCAGCCTCTCCCTGGGTTTTACAGCCACAGGAGGCCCTCAGCTGAATCAGTAACTACATGTTGTCATTTCTTTTTTTCCATTTATTGAAAGCAGCAGCCCCCAGAGTCAAACACTGGGGCTATTTTTAAATTCCATGTTTAAAAGTTTAATTCTCATCACCATGGGCACGCCATAGCTCTTTCCTAGGGTGGGGTGGGGTGGGGTGAGGGGCTGACAGAGCCATGGAGAGTCGGAGGGTGGGGGTTCTGCAGGCACTCCATAGGGTACTCTTTCCTGGGGTGAAATGGGGAGAGGGGCTGACAGAGCCATGGGAAGTGGGGGGGGCTCTGCAGGCACTTGGAGAAGTCTGGAGGGGCAGGCTGTTCCAGAGCAAGCTGTAGAACCTGGGGTCTTCCTCCAGGTTCTTCACCCCCTTGTCCCCTGTGACACAGACCAGAGTAACCAGTCAGAGGCCAATCCAATTACAGAGGAGACTGGACCAGGGTCATGCAATGACATGGTTCATCATACTAATTGAATGCTCATACCCCTATTATTTACTGTCCAGAGCAGGAGGGAAAAAAGACCCATAAACTGTCCATTTGGGAAGGTTTCTCCTTTCCTCTTGGTCCAAAAGCCATTTAACACCTGTGGAAAGGGTGCAACTCTCTGATTCTAAAGGAGCATGTGCCACAACCTCCCTGGGAGGTTCTGTAGCAAGACAAGTCTTGGCTGAGTGTGTCTCCCCTCAGCCAAGGACCCCTTGGGGGAGAATGGGTTTTCCTTAGAGCTTAAGTTCTCCTTCCACCCTTACCAGGCCTCCAGTCTCAATCCTGGTGCTGCAGGGGGCAAGGGAAGCCCAGACCTCTCCTCCCACAGCCACAGATGCCCACAAGGATCCCCTGCATACATGCCACACAGCCTCCATGGCCAGCCAGCTCTTCCCCCATCCCACTGCCCACCCCCACCCCACACACAAACTCGCCCTCCGAAGACTCTGCGGCTGGGACACAGGTCCCACGTGGGATGGTGGAAACAGGAAGAAGCCACCAAAGTTGTGATCAATAAAGTTTTAAATGGGGCCCGTAACTTCCCCTTTCATCCTTCTAGCAGCTCTCACTAGAGGCTGGGCTGAACACCAATGGGCTCCACTTTGGCTGGGAGATACCTCCTCCAGGTCTGCTTCTATGAAAGGGAAACTTGAAAGCCCTAGGGCACATCAGCTCCCCCGTGTCCCCCTTACCCAAAGGCCTGGCTCGTGGCCCTCAGAGGGGCAACCGGTGCACATGCTCCTGCACGTGCGACTTTCGAGGGGGCTTTGACCAGCTCCACCAAGCAGGCCATATGCAGGGCCCAAACAAATCCTGGGCTCCAGCGTTGCAGACAGGCACCGTGGAACACTGTACTGACAAGGCTGAACTGGCCACAGCGGCTGGGGCGTGCGGGGGTGGACGAGAGGGATGACAGGTCCGAGGTGCGCGGAGCCAGGCAGCTCTATGCCCGCCTGCCTGCCGCCCGCGCTAAACGCTCCAACTTAGGCCTCGACAGCACTTGCCCCAGTTCCCTGCCGCCCCTGCAACTCTGTCCCCCAAACTCCCGGTGAAGACAGTGTCCATGCCCACTTTCCCGTGCACGCTGGAAGGGGAAGGGGCTCCAGCGCCAAATTCCCGCAGCTCACGAGCCCCTCGCCGCGCCTCCTGGGCCTGTCCTCTGTCACGCCAGCAGGTCCCTGCGGACACCACGTTTCGCTCCGGCAGAGGAGGAGCAGCCGTATTCCTGAGCCGCCGCCGCAGGCCGGGCGGGTTGGGAGGGTTTTCCTGCCGGGGCCGCGCCCGGGTGGGCGGGGGCCGCGCGCGAGCTGCGTAGCTGCACAAACACCGCGCGGCTGCGCTGCACACGCCGCTGCAGGCGGAGGGTGCGGGGCCCGGGTTGGGGGGGTTGCGGGAGGCCACCGCACGTCCACACGCACCAGCTCCCACGGCAGCCCAGGCCTCAGAAGTTCGCACGCGGCGGTCCCCACGGCCCCGTGACCCCCGCTCCGGGCCGCGCCTGCAGAGCTGCAGCCCGCCGGGCGGGCGGCCACCAATTGCGCGCCGCCCCACGTCCCCGCGCCGCCCCCGCCGTGTGCAGGCCTCGTCCGCCGGCTCGGCAGCCCCACTTACCCCGCTGCTGCCCAAGCTCCGGCCTCGGCTGTCCCCCTTCAGCCGCTGGCCGCCGCCTTCTGTCGCCTCCTGCACTCCAGCCGCCTGCATGCACTCCGGTATTTCAAAAACAAACAGGCGCCGTAGCCTCCCTGCGGCGCTTGCGGGGCTTCCGCCAGCCCGCGCCTCCAGAGGTTGGGAAGTTTGCTGGCGGGGCCCGGGCGGGACGCGCGGGCTGTCACCCCCCGATCGCGGCGCAGGAACCTCGGCGCACCCCGTGCTGTCCGCCTCGCGGGCGCTCTCCCTCCCTCCGTGTCACCCCCAGTCCTGCGATGCAGTGTCAGGATTGCACGGCTCTGACTCATCGGTTGAGCTCACAGCTTGAAAAAAAAGAGAGAGAGGGCGAGAGGCAACAGCGAAGGAGGAGGACTCGCTGGCGAGCTACAAAGGATTGCACAACTCGAGGATGGGAGCGCGGAGAGCCCAGCGGCCGGCTGGCGCGCGCAGCACCGCGGCGAGCAGAAACCAGCTCTACCACTTCATCAGCACAACTGTCTCGGGGCGGCCTCTCAGCCAGCAGGCCCAGCGCCGCCCACTTCCTGCGACCAAATAAGGCTAGGGAAGGCGTCTTTAAACCTCAGGCGGCTGCTCGGGCTGGGGATTTCCAGCAGACCTCACCTCCACTCTGGAGTCGGTCGCCACCCTCCCCCAGCCCAGGCCGGCGCCCTCGATAGCTTTGCTGGAACCAATCGGCCACGAGGCTCGTTCCTTTCACACCAAGGTCAGGAGGAGACGGTGACGAAATGTTTGGAAACCCATCGAGCCTGCCAGGAAAGTGTGTGTGATGTTGGGGAGGGCACAAGTCGCTTTCTTCCACAAAGAAAACTCTTTGGTTTTGGATACGGTAAATCATGCACAATCCTCTCCAAGACACTTTAACTGCCTCCCAGAGTTTCACTTTCTGGCTCACTAGCATCCTAGTTCGTGTAAAAGGTTATTGAGAAACGGGCAGCGCCTGTACCTCAGTGAGTAGGGGGCCAGCCCCATTATACCGAGGGTAGCAGGTCCAACCCGACCCAGGCCAAACTGCAACAACAAGAAAAAAAAGATAGCCAGGCGTTGTGGCGGGCGCCTGTAGTCACAGCTACTCCGGAGGTTGAGGCTAAGCCCAAGAGCTGGAGGTTGCTGTGAGCTGTGATGTCTCAGTACTCTACCTACGGCGACAAAGTGAAACTCTGGAAAACAAAAAAAGAGAGAGAGAGAGAAACTGGCCCTACCTCCCATAAAGGACCCACATCTCCCAATACTTAGGTGATGAAAATCTCCTGGGTTTAATCCTAGCAACTCAGGCCAGAGATGGACAGCTTTTCATTCCATGCCCACATTTACCCCTGATCAATTCTCTAGTCCAAGCCCTCATGCTTTCTTGCCTGACAGGTGGGAGGATGGGAAACAATTCTGCAGCTCAGAAGGGTCTTCCTGGCCTCCACAATTCAATGAGGCTCCAGGGCCAGGGGGAAATCCAGGGGAGGAGTTCTTCTATGTTTTCTGGTGTGTTTTGTTGTTATTTTTCAAAGAGACGGGTCAGAAGGAGAGTTTCCTTCGAAAGAAAAACCACTGAGAAATACACTGTGTCCTAGCAGTCACTTTCCCCCTCTCGCCAGTCCTGAGAACCAGGTGCATCCCTCACTTTCTCAGGGAGAAAAGGGGGATGACAGAGTGTTTCTCACACACTCACTGAGGCTGCAGGGGCAGGGTGGGGAGGAGATGACACAGGCAACAACCCTGCCTAGAACCCTTGCAAAACCTACACTTGGTCCCAAGGAGCAAGGCTTTCCCATCCTCTTCCACATCTCTGTTGGCCAGAGGACCTGTGTGCATCTGGAGGTCACACCTCACCAAGAGGAAAAGGATTTATTTGAGCCATGTTATGACAGACATGTCAAAGTAATGAGCACTTAAAACAGTCTTATAGATAATTATGCCAGAGGACTGGACCAGATAATCTCTTGGAATTCCTTCCAGTTTAAGATCCATGATTCTGTGAGTGTAAAAAAATGAATGGGGAAGGTTGGGCATGGTGGCTCACACCTGTAACCCCAGCACTCTGGGAGGCCAAGACAGGAGGACAGTTTGAGGCCAGGAATTCAAGACCAGCCTCAGCAACATAGTAAGACCCTGTCTCTAAAAAAACATTTAAAAATTAACCAGCCTTGGGCGGCGCCTGTGGCTCAGTCGGTAAGGCGCCGGCCCCATATACCGAGGGTGGCGGGTTCAAACCCGGCCCCAGCCAAACTGCAACCAAAAAATAGCCGGGCGTTGCGGCGGGCGCCTGTAGTCCCAGCTACTCGGGAGGCTGAGGCAAGAGAATCGCTTAAGCCCAGGAGTTGGAGGTTGCTGTGAGCTGCGTGAGGCCATGGCACTCTACCCAGGGCCATAAAGTGAGACTCTGTCTCTACAAAAAAAAAAAAAAAATTAACCAGCCTTGTGGCAGATGCCTCTAGTGCCAGCTACTGGGAAGGCTCAGGCAGGAGGATCTCTTGAGCCCAGATTGTGATTGCAGTCAGCTATGATAACATCACTGCACTCTAGCCAGGTGACAAAGTGAGACTCTGCTTTGACCAAAAAAAAAAAAAAAAGTGAATGGGGGAGCCAGGGAAATTACCTTCTGCAAAGAAAAGCCCAGGCTTGGGATTTAGCACCAACTAAGCAGTACTGTTCCTCTGAGCAGCCTACTTAACAACCCTGCATGTAAGAGAGTGTTATCCCTCTCTCCCTATGGATGAGAACACTGAGGTTCGGAGAACTGAAGTGACATGCACAAGGTTGGCAAGCCAATCATCTGTCCCATCACTGCTCCCACAGAAGAAGGCAGTGGGCAATTGAGGGACTGGGGTGCTCAGGGATGCAGACCCCTAAGTAGAGGTCTCAGGACTCCTGACAGGGGCTCAGTGTAAAGCCTTTTCCGTTTTTTTGTTTGTTTGTTTTTTCCATTTGTCTGATTTCTTTCTTTCCACTGACAACTCATGAGAAACAAAAGCAAAGCCACTTGGTCTCCAGTGTCCACTGCTTCCAGGTTCCTCTGTACACCGGTGGCCATTCTGACCTTCCCTCCCCGCCCCACCACCCTTCCACCCACCCACAGGTCTGAGGCAGACCCCTGAGAGCTATGGCTGTTAAGACCAGCCCAGGGATGTTCCCACCCAACCAGAAAACCCAGCTGGGGAGCACATTCCTAGAAGAGCCTGCTACCATGGAGCCAGGGCCAGCCTCCAGGGAACAAACGGGAGCCACTACAAAGGGCACTCCTCAACCTTGTCCTATCAGGGACTTTCTCTCTGTCCCACACCAGGCTTCAGGCCTGGCCCAGAAAGCAGCACAGGGAGTAGAGGCAGGTGGCAGGATGCAACTGAAACTGAGAAGTCAGTAGCCCTACAGGAGCCCTGCTCACCTTGGAGCTACACAGCCCCACCACAAATACACTTCAAATTCAGGCCAACTCAGAAAGGAGGACAGAGAGGAAAGGGGCACATGGGTGTAGGGCAGGAGAGCTCAAGACTGTACCAAACAGCTTCTCTGCTCAGCAGAAGTTGTCTACCTCCCAAAGGTGGGCAGATGAGGCTGGGTAAAGAAAGCTATAGCCCTTTCGGGAAAGCCCTGGAGGTCATTTTTGCTGCAGATATGACAATGCAGAATCACTGACATGTGAAGTGAAAGTTTTGGTTTTAGAAGCCCTAGCCTCCCCTAAAAACATCTGGGACAACCTAGAAGGGTGACCTTTCAGGGTGGAGGGGAGGTGTTCTAGAGACTTTACCAACACAGTGGGATTTTCTCCACCCTTGACCTTCTTTACAAACTGCAGGAGAGACAAGTACAAAGCTCCAGTTCCCAGGGAGAGTGATGAGAAAGAAACACTCCAGGAAGCAAAGCATCCTAGACAGGATTCCAAACTCTGGGTCCCAACAGGGTAGAGTATGGTGTTGGGGAGGCTTTCTGGGACCGCTCAGCTCTCTGGACTCCACTCAGAGTGTTCTATCACTGCCCTCTGTGGTCATCACCAGTGTCTAGCCGGGGTCCTCAAACTACGGATCGTGGGCCGCATGAGGCGGTGGGATTGTATTTGTTCCCGTTTTGTTTTTTTACTTCAAAATAATATATGTGCAATGTGCATAGGAATTTGTTCATAGTTTTTTTTTTTATAAAACTATAGTCCGGCCCTCCAACGGTCTAAGGGACAGTGAACTGGCCCCCTGTTTAAATAAAATGTTTGAGGACCTCTGGAAGAGTGAATTCTATGCTATGTGAATTATATCTCAATAAAGCTGTTAGGAAGGAAGAAAAAAGCTTCCAAGGAAGCCAGGTTCTCCCCACTCACCCACCTGCCTCCACTAAAGTCCTGAGGCCATCACCACTATTTAAAAGAGGAGTTTCCTTTTCCCAGCCCCGAGCCCACGTTCCTGTCCTTTTTCCACTGTTCCCTCTCTATCAGTGCCACCAGCACACCAACCTTTACCAAAGTGTGGGGAATTGGGAGTACAAATACTGTTACAGGCATCACAAGTCCACAATGCCAGGCTCCTCGTGTCCCTTGTGTTACCTCTAGGACTTCATTACCTACAGTTACAACAGAAGAATGGAAAGGGTATGGAGAGAAAAGAGAACCGGAACTGAGTCTGGGTCCTGCCTAACTAAAATAAACCCACTACGCGGCCTCGGGAAAGGGGCAAGTGGGGAAGGCCAGGGACACTGACAGCTGTGGGCTGGTGTGGCAGGCGGGGCCTCACTAACCTCTCAGCCTCACTTTTTTGGCCCATAACAAATGCACCATGTTTGCTGCATGAACAACAAAAGAATGACCACCCTCTAGGGGCTTAGGAGGTTGAAAAGGACAAAAAGCAGCTTTATAATAACTGACATGCTAACAATACAATTATTATTTTTACTATTTTATCCTCTATCTCCTCCCTAAACAAGCTTATCCTTTTAAAAAAAATTAGTTCCAGGCAAGATTTTCTTTTCTTTCTTTTTTTTTGGTGAAAAAACCCTATAGACCTCAGGGTGATAACCTCTGCCCAGAGAGACTCTTTCCCACATCAACTCAGTACCTCATCGGGGTGTCCCTCCAGTGCTTCTCCTCCCAGCCCCTGTTTTTTGTGTCCTTTTGACCACATTTTCCCACAGGGTGGAGGGGAGGTGTTTCAGTCTGAATAGGGACCCCCTGTCACAGCTGTGTCTTCTCCTCAGCCCTTTCATGAGGTCCTGTCTGAAGAAGCAGGGAGCTCACAACCATCCCAATCACTGAGTTAAGCCACCATGTGCTGAAAAGTCTCTGCACAGACTTCTCTTTTACCCTTGAAAAACCCAGGGGACTCTCCTCTTCTTCAGCCCCCACTGACTTCACCTGTTTTGAGGCAGGGCCCCGCCTGCCACACCAGCCCACAGCTGTCAGTGTCCCTGGCCTTCACACTTGCCCCTTCCCCAGCCACCTTCCCCCTGCAGGCCTGGGCCAGGTTCTGAGTGCCTTTGTCAGGCCTGGGAGGGAGCTTCTGTAGATGTCCCCAGTTGCTGCTGTCACTCTGGGAAAGACGTCTGGCTGGGTATAGGGCAAAACAGGTGTGGCTGCCAGAGAGGGCAAGCCAGCAGAGCCAGGAGACAGAAACACCCTCTCTAAACAGATTGAGAGCTGCCAGCTTCCCAAAGGCCTCATCGTAGCACAGTTCCATGCTTTCTGCAAAACCAGCCCCAACACACTTCCTCATCGGCTATTCACTGGAGCTTGGCTTCCCCATCCTATGGCACTGGGCCAGGAGGAACGGGTGAACCCTGAAGATCCAATGTGTGTGATGGGGCATGCTTTAAGTCAAGGCATTATATTTGAAAATGAAAACAAATACTAGACTAGAATCCAACATTCATGTTCATGGGAGTGTACAGGTTAAGAGCACAGGTTGAGACCTGAGTCCAGATCTTGGCTCACATCAGCGTGACAACCTTGAGCAAGTTACTTAACCATTCACCTGCAAAAGGTTCATGATAAGTAAGAGCGTAAAACAGTGTCTGGCACACAGTAAGTCTTTTGTAAGTGTTGGTTATCCTTTTTTTCTCATCTCCTAACTTATCTCCTTGCTTCTAGTCTTGCACACTTTACCATCTATACCGCCATCGGAGTGATGACATGCTATTCAACAGCTCCCATCGTCTCCTGCATAAAGCTGAGTCTGTAAGCTAGACTGTTGGGCAATTTTCCTGCAGGATCAGGCTCTGTCCCACTTCCCAGCCCCAGCCCACACAGCCAAACAGCCAAACAACCTGAGGTTCCCCAAGACACCTGGTTTCTTACCCCCATATACCCAAGATCCTCCTCCCTCCACCTCGATTCCCAGATAAGCCTACATCCACCAAACTTGAGCTTTAGGGCAGCTCTTCCAGGGAAGCCTTCCTGGACTCCTCCAAGCAGAGGAAAGCCACTGGAGTGTACACTGTTAGAACCCCCTCTTAGGTCCCACACAGTGCCTGTACGTGATGGGTGCTCAGTGAATGACAAATGTATGAATAAAACAATATGTGAAAATTTTAGGTAAGCAATAAAATGTAACAGATTATTATTGTTACATTTTTTACTATTCTAGTTCATTGATTCTAAGATGCACATTTCCCCCATTTAAACATCTCTGAAATCAGGATGTATTTTGCAATTAATAGCATGTATGTTTAATTAGAGGCATTTTCTCTTTCTTAGCTTTACATAAAACAATGGCACATATTATAACATCATTAATGGCTCCCTAGGTTCCATGGTGTATGGTATTATTCCTATTAACTACTGAGGCTCCATCTCCTGGATTCTGGGGCCTGCTGTACAAGTCCACAGAGCTGTAAGGCTCTATTTTCAGAGCTCAGTAGCTTTTGGGCAGACAAGCTCTCATAAAGTGACCTATAATTTCTCAGGGATAAGATGGACCCTGTGTCTAGACACCTCTGGAAACTCCCACAAAAGCAGTCCACTGTGACGTGGTACATGCTCTGGACCGGGAATCATGAGAGCAAAGGTCTAAGTCTAGTTCTTCCTCTAATGTTCTGGATGACCTCACATAGGACCTATTTAACCCATTTATCTGAACATCTATTAAATGCTTGCATGACACAAGCCCACAGAATCCATACTGCACCCTGGGAGGAAGCCATTATCCCCATTTTACAGATAAGAAAGCTGAGGTTGAAGAAGGCTGAAGGTCAGACAGATGGAATTTGACCTCTGGACTCTTGATTCCTTCTCTCTGCTACAATGAGGATACCTCTCTGGGCCCGTTTCTCCAGTAACGAAGATAAATAAAATAGGAGGGAGGGTGTCACAAACTGGGGCTTCCCAAGCCATTGTCCCTCACAGATATATTTTATTTGACCCATATATTATGTTTTATTTGAATTGAATTTATTGCCAACATTTTTTTTTTTTTTTTTGCCGGGGCCGGGTTTGAATCCACCTCCGGTATATGGGGCCGGTGCCTGACTCACTGAGCCACAGGCACCACCCTATTGCCAACATTTTTTTAAACCAAGAAACTTAAACTAAAACTCCGGATTTCTGATCTGTTGTGAAAAAAAAATTGGAACACTGGCCACACTGACCCCTCCTTCTTGGAGGTGGAGCTGAGTATTGTAGCCATGGAGTGGCACTTAGGTGGGACTCACATTCCAATTGTCCACAGAGCGTGCCCCTTCTCAGGCTATGGGTCACTTTCATTGCATTCCCTCTGCTCCCTGCCAACCTCTGAGTGCATGACCCTAGACCAGATGAACTTCAGTGCCCTCTCCAGCTCTAAAAGGCTGTGGTTCCTCCCAGAATCTCCCTGGGCATCCTCCCTCCAAGGTCTCCTCTCCCTTTCCCCCTACCCTAGGGCCTCCGTCACAAGGGACCTCAGTACTGGTCCCCCTCACTCCCTCCGAGCCCCAGTGGCAGTCCCAGGCAGTCAGAGGGACTAGGCAAGAGTGGCAGTGTCGGAGAGCCAGGCAGGTATGGAGAGTAGTTAGCCAAAGTCAAGGGTGGGTCACTCCCTCTGAGTGAGGAAACCAGTGAGGAAGAGAGGATTTCACATTTCCTGACAGGAAAGTGGTTCAGGGAGCTAAATGTAAGCGGGGAGGCTCTGCAGTCACAGGAGATGAGCAGGGTTTGACACATGAGGAAACACAAATAGTAAATCATCCAGAGGAAAAATGTACAGTCTCAGCAGCAATTTAAGATATGCAAATTAGAACACCATTAAAGCCCCATTATGGCCCAAGTCAACGTGAAAATAAGTAAATAAATAAGATAAGAAAGAAGCTCTTGGCAGGCCTATCAGGAAACTGCTGCATATACTACTGTGCTACTATAAACTGTTTAAGTCTTGCTAGAATGTGCTTTGGCCTTGGTTGCAAGAGTTTAAGACTCTAAGCAGGTCATTATGGTTGGGGGACTACTTATCCCAGGAAAACAATCTAAAATACCACCACAAAAAAAGTTTTTATAAACTATGCTTATAGCATCTGTATGTAGAGTAAAAAAAAAAAAAAAAAAACAAAAAAAAAAACCCTGAAATTCACTGGGAGTGTGGTAAGGTGTGGTCACAGAATGAATATGAAAGGGATCAGTACATGGAAACAATCTGATGAAACCATTTGATGAAATCAAGTGACAAAATCAGCACAAAGAAGTATGTAGAGATGAACTTATAAATGACATCTCATTAGAAGCCATCAGATGAAAATTCTAAACAGGGTAAATTGTTGTTGTTTTTAAACAGTGTAAATTGTTAAGGTGTAATGTTTATTATGCTAAATTGATCGAGACAGTTTAAATAACAATGATGATGATGTTTTTGAAAGGGCCACTGAACAAGATTTCCTCATCATAAAAATACCCCAAGCCAGGGTTCCAAGGAGCAGGTAGGTAGACTCAGGCCCCTGGCTCCAAGAGGAAAGAGGGAAGAATGAACACTGGGAGAGGAGGGGTTATGCCTGCAGGCAGGGGAAGGGCCACCCCAGAGCGCAAAATATCTGGAAGGCTTTGAAAGACACCAAAGAAACAAAGTTATACAAATAAACCCACATCATTTAACCTTCCACGTCCTGGGTGCTAACTCTTACTGCTACCTTTGTGCTCTCTCTCTATTTTACTAAAATCTATTTCAGCAACTTCTGAAGTAACACCAGGGCTCTTTGTGGGCTAGCCTAGGAACCCAACCACCATTTATAGCATTGTTTCTATGGAAATATGTTTCAAGCTTCAAAAAACTGAGCTGCTGACAACCCTGGGGCACACACGTGGTCTCTAAATTAGGGAACTGAGAGGAGCAGTTTGTGCTGGGGCCTGGGCTCAGGAAGACAGCTTGTTACTTAGACTCAGTGGCAGTTAATATTCACACCACGGGCAATCATCAGAATGAGGTTCCACGTCACTGGAAGCAGGTGAAGATGGGACCAGAGCATCCAGGAATGAACACAATATTCTAGAAAAACCCATGGACAGTCCCCACCTCCACCTCCAAATACACACACCGAGCCCTGCTCATCTCGGAAGACGTGAAATGGGCCTGAGTACTCTGATGAGCCAGCCAGCCCTGAGCCCACACTCTTTCTATTTTCTCTCTGACCTGGAAAACCTCCAGCCACAAGGTCCTATTTTAGTCTGATCATAGAACAAAAACTCTAAATCTTGGACAATTCTGGAATTTGGTTTTAGCGGGTACTTACTTGAGATAACCAGGGCCCCAGCTGGGCCTGGACATCCCTCCACATGTGTTTGGCTGAGTGAACTTTGCTTTAACAGGCTCCAACCTGTCCACCCAGGTACCCAAGGCTCTCCAGCTCCTACTCACCTTAGGGCTCTGACAACACCAAGAAGTCTTCATTTCCTGCCCTGTCACAGTGAAGGGATAATAATGGGCCGTCCAAACAGACCCTCCCCATATCAAAAAGAAAGGCTTCCCACTCAGAATAAAAGGTTTCCCTCAAAGGGAATAGGTGGGTAAGAATGTCATTCACGAGGCCTCTAAAGGTTCTGAGATACCAGAGATAATGAGAAAGTGGTCAGAAGAGGGTCAGCTGCTCAGCCACAGGGCCATACCTGCAGTTGCAAGTCCCAGCAGAGCTCATGGCAAAATGTGGGGTCAGAGGGACCCGCCTGCTAGGCCAGAAGTGGACAGGATGATGCAGCTTGCACTAAAGAGCAGCTCTAAATCCAATACTTTGGTAAGTACATGCAGCAGTGTAAGCACCCAAGACTCAACCTCACTAGGGCCCCACTTGGGTTAGAAAAGGGTGCAGGAGGTCACTTTGCAAAGCACACCCTCCCTGCTGCCTGTTAGAACTGCAGAGGACTCAGCTCCCTCCCTCTGTGGCAGAGGCCTGCAGGACCTGGCAGCCAGTGGGTGGCTCAACAGCCTCAAGGCCCATACTGCTCACCAGGCTGGTTCCCTGGAAACCCAGGTGTGAACAATCATCTGGGGCCCAGAGCCTCCTGCAGGTTGTTGCACCAGCACAAGAGGCAGAGTCCATTCTGGGAACCTCACAGTTAAGCAGTTTAGCCAGTGTTTGAACTCAGGCCAATCTGAACCCTCCAGCCCCTCCTGTGGTTGATAAGACAGAGCAGTTGGGTCTTCCAAGTGGTAACAGATGGGAGGCTTGAAGTCCTCCCCCTGGCCTCCTTCCCACCCAGATCCAAAGTCTTTGATGTAAAGCCTTGTCTTAGAAAAGAAAAAAGGATAGATGCAATATATATTACTAAAGCAATTTCAAACACACAAATACCCTGTCCGTAACCTCTTTACCTAAGCCCAGTATTTACATTATGCCAATTTGTACTATGGTCATGTAATCCACTTATCAAGGGCATATGCAATTGTCTTTTACATTTTTCACTAAAACATTTTCCTGTGAATTAACATCATGTTCATATTAATATGACAGTGGCACAATATCCCACCAAATCTCAGTATTATGAATTACATAGCCATGTGGAATGCTGAGGCTGCTTACAGTATTTTTGCTATTTTAAGCAATGATGCTATAAATATCTTTGTGCTTATAGTTCTCTTTTTATTTATTTACTTAAATTTTTCTTTTTTTGTTTGTTTGTTTTATTTTTTGAGACAGAGTCTCACTTTATCAGTAGAGTGCCATGGCATCACAGCTCACAGCAACCTTCAACTCCTGGGCTTAGGTGATTCTCTTGCCTCAGCCTCCCGAGTAGCTGGAACTACAGGCCCCCACCACAGTGCCCAGCTACTTTTTGTTGCAGTTTGTCCAGGAACGGGTTTGAACCCTCCACCCTCGGTATATGGGGCCGGCGCCCTACTCACTGAGCCACAGGCGCTGCCCACTTAAATTTTTCTTTAGAGATCAGGGTCTTGCTATATTGCTCAGGCTGGTCTTGAACTCCTAGCCTCCGTAGTAGCTGGGATTACAGGCATGAGACACCACATCTGGCTTCTCTATTGTTTTTAGAATTACAGCCTTAGAATTAATTCCCAAGCGTAATACCAATAGGTGAATGGAAATTAACATTATCTTACAGTTTCAAGTTCTAGTACATTTTTCAAATAAATTGTTCTCTGCATGTTCCAGCAGCTGGACTCTTTTTCAAAGTACTTTTCCTGACAATACCTCACAATTCTACCAATCAAGGTCTACTCTTTTTTTTTTTTTTTTTTTTTTTTTTTGCAGTTTTTGGCCTGGGCTGGGTTTGAACCTCCAGTATATGGGGCTGGCGCCCTACTCCTTTGTGCCACAGGCGCCACCCAAGGTCTACTCTTTTTTTTTTTGTAGAGACAGAGTCTCACTTTATGGCCCTTGGTAGAGTGCCGTGGCATCACACAGCTCACAGCAACCTCCAGCTCCTGGGCTTAAGCGATTCTCTTGCCTCAGCCTCCCGAGTAGCTGGGACTACAGGTGCCCGCCACAACACCCAGCTATTTTTTTGTTGCAGTTTGGCCGGGGCTGGGTTTGAACCCACCACCCTTGGCATATGGGGCCGGCACCCTACTCACTGAGCCACAGGTGCCGCCCCTAAGGTCTACTCTTAATATGCACTTTTCCCAACTCCCCAATGGGTCAGCAACTGGAGTACACACCTATGACCGACAGATATTGAACGGAGCATAGTCGAGTTGCTGTGGAGGGATGAGAGAAAAGGACAGAGAGGTGTGGGCAGGAAGGTAGGAGGCTGGGATGGACAGGAAAAGGAGAGCGGGCCCCACAGAGGCAGAAACAAAGGCACATCCCACATTCTGTCCTTCCCCAGATGAGTTCACAGCTTCCTGGACATCAAACCCACTCCACCTACCACTGAACTTCCCCTGAGCTGATCTTCCAGGGGCCAAGAACAAAGACACACACTGATGGCTTCCTAAAGGAGATTTAGAAACACTATGTGCTTCTAGGTTCTGGAAACATACTGTGCCAACAACAGAAGTCATGCACTCACCAGCAGTCAACAGGTCCATGTATGTGTGGGTTTAGCCCTAAGAGTGGCTCAACTTTAAAAAAGATGAAGTCTGTAAAGAAAGAAATACCAACTTACCAGCCACAGCAAGAAAGATGCTATTCCATAATGCTGAGCAGCACACGGACCTGGGATAACTATTTGACAATGGGAAGGCTCTGAGTGACTACCCCAAGTCCCACTGGGAGGCACCACAGAGAAACTACCTGCCCGGCTCCATTCACAGCTCCCAGAATTTTCCATCAGGTAAAGACTGAATGGAGTCTAACCCCTTCATTTTATAGACAAACTGAGATTCCAAGTCCCTGTTTTGGGGCTCCCATTGCAGCCCTCAATCACCATCAGAAAGACCTGTTCCTCTTTGCCCTCCAGTAGCAAGAGCCACCTCCTGTCCTGACTGCCTCATGATCAGGCTGAACAGGGCTTTCATTTTAAAGAGCCCCAGTCTCTCCTCTCACGGTCTGCTGACTCATTTTCCCCAGTTTCTTTTCTGCACAAAGCCAGCAGACAGTGCTGGGCATGAAAACTAAGGGGACCTCGAGGAGCAGCTGGTTTTTATTCTTCTTCAAGGGTCAGGGCTGGTGGGAAGGAAGTCTCCTTAGAGCAGCGGTTCTCAACCTTCCTAATGTCATGGCCCTTTAATACAGTTCCTGTGGTCATCACCACAGATGCCTCCTCAGAGTCCTCCTCAGGGTGAATGGAGCCCAAGTGCTGGCTTTTGGGTCCCCAAATCCCCTTCCCACCCTTAGTAGGGTCTTGTTGGCAGGCTCACAAAAACACCAGAGTCACCAACGTGGTGGCTCCCCCAGCAGGTGCTAAGAGAAGCCCAGGGCTGTGGTGCAGACAACCAGCTCACCCAGCACACACTCCCACCCAATCAGGCCAGGTCCCAGACCTGCCCACTGCTCCCTCACATCCCCACAAGCTGCCCTTCTGGTTCCTCCCATGGTACACCTACTGTGTGCCAGGCTCAGTTCTAGGTCAGTCAGGTGCCAGGCACACCTGCAGGTGACACCAGGGAAGTTCAATTGCAGAAATGCCAGGTGGTGGCTCAGGAAGGCAGCATGGAAGCAAGGTGACTTCTGGCAAGGGCAAGGAAGGTGTCTGCCATCAAGAAAAGGGAAGGAAGAGAAGGCCTTCCAGGTAGAGGGGAGAACAGTAAGCAAATGCCAAGAGGAGTACAGTGCACCCAGGAGCAGCGAGGAGCTAAGTGAACATGCTAGTAAAGGCAGATGGCAAGGGAAGGCCAGAAAGGTGAGCTGGGGCTCAAACAAGGACCTTGATGCCATTAGGAGGACTATGGGGTTCCTTCTGCAGGACTTGGGCAGCTCTCAAAAGTTCTTAAGCAGGGTGACAAGACTAAAGCTGTATTTTAGTAAATAACTAACACGGGTCCTTTAAGACTTCTTTTCCGCTTTAATGCTGCTTTTAACACAATCTCATTTCTGGACAAAAATGGGCAAGTTCAGAGTAAATTAGGTCAGAGCCAACTCTCGCCAGGAACCAGGAACGCCCCTACTCCCTCCCCCAGGAGCCCATCCAGATACTACATTGGTCCCCAAGCCCTAGGATTACTTCTAGCCCAGGGCTGCAAAAACCTAGCCCATGACACACCCAACTTCAGGGCGGGGCGGGGGGGGGGTGGTGGGGGGGCAGCAACTTCCTGCTTTGAGGTACTGGGGAAAAGTCTTGGAACCCTGGCAGGAAAGAACCACAGCAAAGAGCTGGTAAGTTCAAAACTGCATTTTTCTTTTTCTTTTTCAAGGAAATTAATTACTTTGTCTAAGGTTATTGGAACTGTATGAGTGAGATGCCAGCCAAGGTGCCCTTGTTCCAAAGAGGAGATCTCAGAGCAAGAAGGAAGCTAGTGCTTGCCCTATCTGACACCCTCTTATGCTTTTGGATGAGTTAACTGGGCAGGATACGACAGGTAATACTGACAGCTATGGGCAAAGCCCTAGCAACCTTAACAAGTAGGTGGGCAGCTTGGGCACCAAGGGCCTCAAGTATTCCACAAACCAAGCCTGAAGCCAGAACTCTAACTTCTGGTCTATAAAGCAAAGTAGCCCCTCCCAAATACCCTGTGGCCCTGTGAATCTCATCTAACCCTGGCAGACAGAATTTAAGCTGTGACTGCCAGCTAACCAGAGAGGGCCAAGCCTTGGCCTCTGTCCTCACAAGGCAGCACTGAAGTTTTCCAAGTGGAACCAAATGTGCAGGGAGGATCCAGATGCTGGGATGACCTCCCTTTTCCACTGGAATAGTTCACATTCCAGAGGAGAATTCCAACTGGAAATGAAATGCTCAGCTCTCCTGTGCGTATAACAGTCCTAAAGCTCAAACAAAGGCTAAGGATATGGAAGGATGTCTAGAAAGATTAATACCAAGACACAGATGTTTTCGGTGGCCCAATGGGGTTGCCCTGTCTCTTTCCTATATCCAGCTCTCCCCAATCATCTCAGTCTGAGGGCAACAGTGGGCTTGTGGGCTCTAGGTTCTACGGGGGAACTCGGATGCTTGTCCACCAGGCATGTGCACCCCTGCCCTGGTTTCAGTCACCTGACATTGTTAGTCCTGACAGGAGGCAGAGTTCCACCTGCCATTGGGGAAGCTGCAGCCTCCACAGCCTTGCTCTTCAGGACCCCTAGCAGCAAGAACATGCGCGTGTGATTCAGCCGGGCTAACTGCATGTTCAGCCTGGGCTTGGGAGCGAATGGCACAAAGCAGGGAGGATTCAGAGCAGGGAGGATGATCCTGGAGGAGGTGGCAGCACCCAGGTCTGGCGGCAATGAATCCAAACCAGCAGCTTTGTGACCTTGGCATTGGTTCTGCTTATGAGTCCTGATTGATTTCTGAGCCTCAATTTTCCAGCCTCCCTGGACATTCAGTGAGCCACCAGATATCCTTTCCAATTAATTTCTTTTCTCCTCAATTCAGCCAGAGTCAGCTTTTGCTGTTTGCAGACCTAAGACCTGGACCATCCTGGCATCTCCTTCTACCTGCACACAAGCTTCTTTGCCTCCCCCCACAAACGACACTGTGCTCAAGCCTCCATCTTTTCCTCCGTGAAAAGAGACCAATTAAAGTACCCACGACATCCAAGATCGCAGCCACCTACAATAATAACAAATCCTGGCAAATGCCAGAAATGCTCTCTCTCTTTAGTCCCAAGTGGCTCCCCACTGCCTCTGGATACAGTCCAAACCTAGCTGACATACACAACTGACCTGGCCCCTGCCTGCCCTCTTCCACATTCCCCACCAGTGCTCCATCATACCCCACGTCTTGCAGTTCCCAGAGTAGACCCAGCAGTGTCATGCCTCTAGGCTTTGCCTGAGCTGCTCCCTGTGCCTAGAAAGCTTTGACTCCCTTTGCCACCTGGTAGACACCTACCTGTTTCTGCGGCCTCAACTTAAACAGCTCCTCCAGGAAGCCTGTTACTCATTAATTCCACAGTATTCACCAAGCACAGCTATGGGGCAAAGCACTGGGGCTATCTCAGACTTTCTTGACATTTCTCTTTACCCTGACACTGGCAGAAGCTAAAGTCCCTTCCTCTGAGCCCAGGAGATCCTGAACACTTTCACATTGACATTGGCGGCACTTAATTTCTCTTGGCTTTTGTGTGTGTCTGTCTCCCTCGCAGACCACAAGCACCTTGAAGGGGGAGCCTGGACCTTCTTTATCTTTGTATCCTCAGTATAAAGCACAGAGCCACGTACACAGTATGGGCTCAATAGATGCGTGTAGCATGACTGGAGAGAGTGAAAGAATGAAGAATGTGGGGGAAAGCACCTCATAACCATGATGGGCAAGGTTGCTACTGCTGTGGCTAAGGCCACTTTTTATTTTCTCCATAACTAAGGAAGTCAGATCCTAAATACCATCTTGGTAGGTCAGCACTACCTCCTGGGAGAGATGGTGGGAGAAATCCTGAGACTTTCTACCCTCTCTAGTGTGAGTGGAATTGGGAGGTCAGGGAATTGGCTTCTAAGTTGGCCCAGAGCATGTGCTTTTGGGAAGCAGACAGATTCACACTGGTTGATTCCTTACTGGTTGATTCCTTGCTGGCTTCTCAAAATGGTCAGCAGTAGGGAGGCTGAGGAGGGGAGAGAAGGTAAGGAGGCAGAGGGAGGGCTAGGGCCCTACAGCCAAATGTCATGGGCACTGCCCTCTCTTAGCTCCACCCTGAGGCCTGGTTAACCCAAGCATAAGTCTTTTACCTGCAATCCCGGGTGATAGAACTGCAGTTTAAAACCTACTCCATGGATTCCTCTCCAGGACAGGCTGCTCACCTTGTCTAAGACCTTTCTTGCTTAAGCTCATATGGTTATTTCCTAATTGATAGCCCCTATGATCTTTTGGTGAGGCATAGAACAACGGAATCTCTTAGCGTATTCATTTAATGTATGCAAATTCAAATTGTCAAGCTCAGCAGAAGAGAGGGGACCAAAAAAAATGGAGGGAGGAAAGGAAAAGAAAAACAGAATAGAACAAGGAGAAATAGCCACATGAACCCACTGTATTCAGCGTAAGCCTGCAGCCTGCTGCCTCAGGGATATCATAGTATACACATCTCAGCATGCACACACATCTGCTGCATCTGGTGCTCAACTTAGAAAGTGTAACTTCTTCCAGAACTAGAGGAACGGGCTGAGATGAATTTAAGTATCAAGAGTCAGTGTGTCTGTTGCCTACCTGGTGCCTTCCTAGAGGACTTTCAAGCTTAGTCTGGATTATATGCTTATTTTCCACCTTACACACTGACTTTAGAACCTGACCTCCAGAACTGCAGCTCCTTCAAATTTCATCTGCAGTGACAGACCGCCCCCTCCACCCAGTTGGTTCTTCTCTCTGGATATGACCTGTGTTAGAACCTGGGCATCAAGCGTCCTGGGGGGACTCTGCACCCTACACTGTGCCGCACACAGTGCTGAGAGCTCTGCAGCTGTTCTGAATGTGCAGGTGAGGACAGCTGGCCCTCCATTAACAGCTGTCCAAGGGGTGCCACAACTGTGTTCCTGGGCTTTCTTCTGCATGGCTCTTGGGAAGTGAGACTTCCCCCTGTCTTCTTGGTGTTGTCTAGCCTTTGTTCTAGGACTTAGAAAACACTAAGTAATCTTGTTGGCCAACTGAGTCTGATTAGAAGGCTTTATGAACTCAATAGATTCATAGCAATTAAGAATAACTGAGGGGGCGGCACCTGTGGCTAAAAGGAGTAGGGCGCTAGCCCCATATGCCAGAGGTGGCCAGTTCAAACCCAGCCCCAGCCAAAAACTGCAAAAAAAAAAAAAAAAAGAACAACTGAGACTTCAATGAGATAATAAAGGGCAAGAAATCTATTAAATAAACATCCCTCTCTTTCTCTCTCTTTTTTTTTTTTGAGACAAAGTCTCAAGCTGTCGCCCTGGGTAGACTGCCATGGCATCATAGCTCATAGCAACCTCCAATTCTTAGGCTCAAGCTATCCTCTTGCCTCAGTTTTTCTATTTTAGAGATGGGGGTCTCGATTTTGGTAAGGCTGGTCTCCAACTCATGAACTCAAGCAATCCACCCACCTCAGTCTCCCAGAGTGCTGGGATTACAGGCGTGAACCACCGCGTGCCTGGCCTCTTTTATTTTTTAAATTTATTTATTCATTTTTTTGAGACAGTCTCACTCTGTTGCTCAGGCTAGAGTGCCATGGCATCAGCCTCACCCATCCACAAAAACCTTAAACTCCTAGGCTCAAGCGATCCTCCTGCCTCAGCCTCCCAAGTAGCTGGGACTACAGACATCCACCACAACGCCCAGCTAATTTTTCTATTTTTAATAGAAACGGGGTCCCACTCTTGCTCAGGCTGGTCACAAACTCCTGAGTTCAGGGATTCTCCTTCCTCCGCCTCCCAGGATCCTGCTAGGATTACAGGCGTGAGCCATGGCGCCAGGCCCCTCTCTCTTCTTACAGGCCTCCCTTTTACCTCCAGTTTGTTTTTATGTATTTTTAAAAGTTTTCTTCTTTTTATATCTTTGAGTATTACTTTAAGGAAACTGAAGAAATGGGATCCTTGGTTTATAAATAGACATGGGGGAACTGAAAATTATGATGACTAAGATTATCAATGCAGGCTGGCAAATGGAAACAGAATGTGGGCTTTGTTACCCTGATTCTTCCATTAAACAGTCGTGTGGTCTTAGAAAAGTAACTTGTCCTCTCTAAGCCTTAGTTAAAATGAGACTTAGCACAGGTTTCCTTCCTAGCTCTAAGTCCTTAACCACAGATTATCAGAGATGCTTAACCACAATATTATTAGAGATGCTGTTACTGTAGTCACTACAAAACTGGGGCTGCCTGGTAAGAGTCCCCAAGATCCTATCCAGTGCAAAAAGTTGATTCTGTAAAACAGCAGATTCTAGAAAATACTGATTTATTAAATTTGGTTTATACATAACTTTCAGAAATAGTTTTCTATGGAGATCTGTTTCACTCTTTTACATTCATCAAGAATTTTCAATTAGAGATGAATTAAACATATTAACTGCAACATTATGTACAGTAACAAAAAGTGGAAACAGCCCAAACTCTCTTCAATAGATCAGTTAAATAAATTATGGCATTTTCATTTAGCCATTGGAAAAAATGAGGTAGCTTTACATGTATTGATATAAAACAATCTCTAGGACATAGTCAGTGAAAAATGCAGGCTACAGAACCCTGTACAGTGTGCCACCGTTTGCTTATATATTCATATTTTCTCTGCTCTGCTGAGACATTTGGAAGGGTAGCTGAAAAGGATAAACTGTAGTTGTTCTAGAGAGGGAGAGTGGAAAATTAAAGAAATGGAGAACATTAGAGAATGAAAAATTCATCTTCTCAAAGTTTTATGTAATAAAATTTATCAATAATTTATTATGACTTCTGGGCTTTTTATGTCTCTTAAGAAGGTCTTCTTTCCCTCCTGGCTAAAATGGATATTTATTTTTCTAATTCTATTGCATATATAATATGTATGTGAGGTCAGACAATGAAGTTCACAAACTCACCCTACATACCTCATTACTGAGTATGTAAAGTGCTACATACTTCATTACTGAATATCACTACGGTCACTTTTGGAGTATTCTTCTTGGGAAGCTATGCACTGATGCCAGTGCCTATTCCATCCTTCAAAGCAATTTTGGAACTCTTTTTCTGGAATGGCCACCAGAGCTGTCATTATACAAGGTCTGATAATTAAGTTTGAGGGCAGCGCCTGTGGCTCAAGGGGTAGGGCGCCGGTCCCATATGCAGGAGGTGGTGGGTTCAAACCCAGCCCCGGCCAAAAACCAAAAAAAAAAATAATAATAATAATTAAGTTTGAGAACTCATCCTAGAAAAAGTGCTTTGAAGGGTGGGCTAGGCCTGGTGTCGGTGCACAGCTTCCCAGGAAGGGGTACTTCAAAAGTAACCATAGTGATACTCAGCAATCAGGTATGTAGCATTTTTTCTAGGATGAATTTGGGAACCACATTATCCAACTTCCTGTGTGTGTGTGTGTATAAATATCTTGTACATTTTGAAATTACTTTTTTTTCTCGAGACAGCATCTCACTATGTCCCCCTCGGTAGAGTGTCATCCTGTCATAGCTCACAGCAACCTCAAACTCTTGGACTTAAGCGATTCTCTTGCCTTAGCCTCCCAGGTAGCTGGGACTACAGGCACCCGCCACAATGCCAGCTATTTTTGGTTGTAGTTGTAATTGTTGTTTAGCTGGCCTGGGCGGCACTCGAACACGTCAGCCTAGGTGTATATGGATAACACTGTAACCACTATGCTAGGAGCACCAAGCCCGAAATTACTTTTGAACTAACTTTGTACTATGTATCTTTTGAATTTTGAACTATGTATAGGGTAAAGGGAAAATCTATCAGATTCTATTTTTATCTTCATTTTATTTATTTATTTTGAGATAGAGTCTCACTTTGTTGCCCTCGGCATCAAAGCTCACAGCAACCTCCAACTTTTGGGCTTAAGCAATTCTCTTGCCTCAGCCTCCTAAGTAGCTGGGACTACAGGCGCCCACCACGATGCCCGACTATTTTTTTTCTGGTTGTAGTTGTCAATGTTGTTCGGCAAGCCCAGGCTGGATTCGAACCCACCAGCTCCAGTGTATGTGGCTGGCGCCCTCTCCACTGAGCTACAGGTGCTCAGCCCAGATTCTATTTTTAAATAAAACAAAATTGCTAAAGAATCTAGCTTATAGGGTGCATTTTATGGTACATGAGTTATATCTCAATTAAAAAAGAAAGAATCCAGCTTATAAGGCAAGGCTGTGGTTCACAGCATCAGATGTGATGTTAGATGCAGGCAACAGAATCTCCCTCCTCAAGCCCAATATTAGTGTTCAGCCAGGCTCTTCCCAAGACTCAGTTTTATAGTTTAGCCTAGTTCTATAGGTTCAACACTTGTTTGGGCAAAACAAGCCTGCAGATGACAAGAAGCAGCTCTTTGCCCTTCTCACAAGTCTTGTCTGAAAGTTGGCTCTACCTCCTGGCATCAGACTGGTTCCCTCAGATGGCCAGGTCAACCCAGGTAACAAATCATCTCTCCTTGGAACCAGGGCTAAGGCATAGGACATGGTAGGGCAGGTGAATCCAGCCCAAATCAGGATAAGAGGAGTCAGCGCTGAAGCTGGACAGACAGATACTGTCTGACACTCAAGGGAAAGAGGTGCTGAAAATGATGCAAAGTCAGGAGAATTCTTGGGTAAATGTCCAGAATAAAGTCCAGGAACCACAGTCCTTGGTGCTTGGCTTAGGTGTGTATGCCTATATGCACATAAAAAAAATCTGATGACCCCTGCCCTTTGTATAATATCATCATCATCATCATCTCATCATCGTTTACTGAGACTTGCCTGAGGATACAAAGACATATAAAACAAGGGCTTCCAGTTTAGTCAAAAAGTGATAATATTTATCCACCTAAAAGCATATTTAAGCAGCCGAACAAAGTGTATGATTGCAACCCTGACCCAAAAGAGAAGCTGAAAATCCCTAGACCACAATTCAAGGTTTTTCTCAGCATAGGGCCTGAGTGGACGTCACTGGAGTCCTGGGGGAGGCCCACATGGTGGGACTGGGGAAATTCTCCAGGAGGGGAACATGAACAGGCCTTGAAGGAGAGCAGGACTGAGTCCAGTAGAAGAGAGGAAGGAGGAGGCACTCCAGGCTTTCAGGGCAGCAAGGGAGGTAGGAATGCTTGCCACCGGTGGTTTGGACAAACACACAGCGTGGGTCACTGGGTCAGAGCCGAAGGTTAGAGCAAGAAAGCAGCAGAGGCCAGATCCCTGTGAGGAAGGCCCTGGCTGGCCAGCCTAGAAGTTTGATCCTTACCACACAGACAGTGGGGAGCCATTGAAGGCTGCTGAGCAAGAGGGTGACCCTTGGAAAAAGGCATTTTAAGTGAGATTACAGAGCAGCCCTTTATCCAAAGCTTATTCAAAGCCCTGTGTGTGTTTCAAGTGGCACTTGAGAGAGACATACAGCATTTGCTCTGTGTCACATACATGAGAAAAAGGTTTAAGGGTCCCACAAAGAGATGCTTCAGTGAGAATGAGAAATGAAGGGAGGCACATTTTAAAGAAGGAAACAAATGTGCAGGACAGAAGCACAGGCCACAGCATCTGGAAAATTTCAGTGCTTCTTCAGTCTGGAATGCCCTCTTTAGCTGGGGGTGTTCTGACTCCTTTTTTGGAGGTGAGTTGTGATGTCAAAACACTGGGTTGTGGCTTAGGCAATGAGACAGCCAGGAAAAGGCAGATGAGCAGAAATAGAAATAAGGGCCTGGATAGCATAAAAGGCCCCATTCTATGATCATCCTCTTCCAGACTTCTCCATCTGCCTCTCTCAGGAGCACTTTGGGGGCTTTTGCCAGAGTTGTTGAGCTCCCCAATCACCTCCAATATATTTTCCTCTTAGAATAATAAAATTGTTTTTAAAATCTCTGTCAACTTTTGAATCACAGGGCTTTCGATGTTGTTCCTGATTGTGCGTAACGAGGCAGCAGGCAGGGCTGCTCAGGGGCTGTAAACTGGGCAGCAACTTCAAGCCATAAATCAGCATTTAGGTAAGAAGGGAGAGGAAGTTAGGATTAAGTTTCTGGCTCAAAGTGGGCTGTGTACAACTGCAGGGCAAGCCCTGTCAACACAGAGGCACAGCCGAGCAAGCCGGGGAAAGGGCCTGAGTTGTACACCAAAACCAGCCAGGTGGAACTGCAGATGTGGGCCTGCGCCTGGTCCAGGTGGCTTCACCACTCCAGGAAGCCTGAAGTTCTTCTTTCTCAGGCTTTTGCAAGGGGCCCCTCCCTCCACTCTCCTAGCCACACTCCTGGAGGGCTTTTGGACACTTTTAGTCTCTGCAGGTTCTACCTGAATACAAAGGATTGCAAATTCAGAGCTTTCTTTTGTTTGGGGTCAGAAGAGAAAGCTCTCATCTCCTGCCCTTCCAGACTAGCAAGCACTAGGTACCAGGAAGCCCTTCTTTCCATACTGGCAGGCTTGACTCCCTCCCTTCCTGCAGGTCAGCATCTCAGTAGATATAAGGACCTCTGCCCTGACCTGTGCCACAGGCCTTGGTCAAGTGAGGAAGCTAACCAGGACCTTGACAGTCAAGTTAAGTAAAACCCCAAATGTTCCTAAAAACAGGGGGTTGTGACCCTTGCAAACAGGCATTTAAAGTGAGATTACAGAGAAGCCCTTTATCCAAAGAATGACTTTGACCACAATAGTACATTTGCTCTAAACATCATTCCCCTGTGGCAACTGTGACCATACATCCCAGACTTTCCAGAACTGTCCTGATTTTACAAGCTTTGCCTCGAGTTTCTGGAAGCACATAGGTACCTGCCAGGGATTATGCCCTAATGTTTTGGTTTGACAAATGGTCATTGTGCCGGTGACACACAGCTGGCACAAGGCTACAATATCGCATTTTCCCTCTGTGTGAAGCTCAGCCACTTGGCTGGAGAGAAGGAAGGCCAGGCATGGAGGAACTCCAGTGTCCCAGGGTCATAGGCGCCCACACACCAAGGTGGGATGTGCCACTAAGTCACACAGCAACCTAGCAGGGCTGAATGCTGCTCCAAGAGTCTTCAGCCTCGGACAAGGAGTGAATGGGTTGAGATTTGGGCTATACGAAGAAGGGCCTTGCACAAATCCAGTACATGCTTTTTCACTGTGTTTTAAATCCCCCTTCTCAGTTAGCCACCTCTGAAGCCCTCCAGGGGAAATTATTTGCCTTCTTTTTTTTTTTTTTAATTTCAATTTCTTTTATTATTTTTATTTTTTCCTTTTTTTTTTTTTTTTTTGCAGTTTTCAGCCAGGGCTGGGTTTGAACCTGCCACCTCCGGCATATGGGGCTGGCGCCCTACCCTCTGAGCCACAGGCACTGTCCTATTTGCCTTCTTTCCATACTTGCAGGCTTGGCTTCCTTCCTGCAGGGCAGCATCTCAACAGATGTAAGGACCTCTGCCCTGACCTGTGCCACAAGCCTTGCTCAGGAAGTGGGCCTGGGGACTCCTCTAGAGAAACTGTACCTGAGTCACTCCTCTGACTCCACTGCACCCAGATGACATCACAGACAACAGTCTCAAAGTCTGGGCAATTTTCCTTTGGACACTGAGCACATTTCCCCTCTGCCCAGAACATAATAAAGGAATAAGGACCTACCACCTACTAAGTTTCTGCAGTTGACACTTCAAGGCCTAAAGTCTAGTTCCCCAACCCAGTTATACATGGTCTGACCAGGCCTCTTTGCAAGCCAGCCTTAATCCGTGCAATTTTGCTAATTCAAAGTAATTCAAATGGCTTTCCATTTAGGGAGGTTGCTAGTCATCTCCCATCTCCTTTCCCTGCTGAGGTCATTCCACATTTTCTCCAGACACAAATATGGGTACAGTTTCTGGGATAGTTTTCAGGTTGCCTAAGGTAGGAGTCAAGAGACCCTGCCCGACCCTGGTCTACTCCACCTCTCAGGCCGATGGCAAGTTGTCAAAGGTAAAGGAGAGATAAGGAATTAAGTCACCTAGCTAAAGCTAATGTGCAAAAAAGAACATAGAGACTGCAGCTTGGAACCCAGGTCTGTCCTGGGAATTTGCAATGCAAAGCTGCATTTTGTTCACCACCGATGAGGTCTTGCACAATAGCCTACGTATAAACATCCACACCAACAATGCCTGACTGTGCAATCATGCTGTAATTCCAGGCCGGCAGGAAGCTGCTGCTAGGAAGTGCACCATTCAACCTCCAGACATCCCATCTCCGAGTCTGCAGGGCTCGGGAAGCACATTCCTGCACACACCAACGTGTCCCCACCGCCGCTGCTCAGGCGCTGCCGCTACAGTTGCAGTCTCGCCACCGTCCCGCCTGCCAGCCTCGAGCTACTCTGCTAGAGTAGCTAAACTTCTCAGCTGTTCTTTTAAAAACCCTGCGACACGAGGCTACCGAGGGCGGCGGGAACCACCATCAAAGTTCCCAAGCACATTCCTGCAGCCCTAGCAATTTTAGAAAACAGAAAAGAACGAGATGCCACAGAGTCCACTGGAAGCGGCTTTCTGAGTTTTATATAGAAAACACTCACATATGTACGTGGGCGTGCTGACAGTTTTTGTGGCTAAATTGCACACAAATTGTTAGGGCCTTAGCGATTACTGTCAGGTTTGGGACGTGGAGAGGAGGGTGGGAGAGTCAGGAATGATTTGTTTAAAGGGGGCTAGGGGCAATCCGAGTTTTGTTTTCTGGAAATGCGCAGGGTTGTTTTCCCAAACTTCCCAGTCGATCTGCTCCTGGTCCCTGGAGGGCCGAGCAAATAAAAGTAGGGGGAAAATTCCTTTAACTTCCTTCCTGCGACCCAGCCGAGGGCTGCGAAAAGGAAGAGAACGTTTCCCAGGGAAACACCGGGCGGGGGCAGCGGAGCGGCTGTGTTCAGCCTGCAGAGATGCGGACGCGGGGCGGGGAGTCGCCCCAGACAGAGGCCTAAGGAGCCCCCTTCTCCGCACCCCTCCTCTCGCAAACGGCGCCTGGAGCGGCCCCGGCTGCAGCCCAGGATGCGTCAAGTCCCGCCGCGGAGCAGCGACAGGAGGGGCCGCAGCTCGGCCCGCAGACCCTCGCAGCCGCCGAGCTCCCCCCTACAGCGTCCCCCGCACCCAGGCGCCTGGCCCAACCCGGCCTGCCACATCCCCTACCGCGCGGCCCAGCTCCAAGCCCGAGACGTTTCCGAGCCCCACGTCGGCGCCCCGGCTCACCTGTGCACTGAATCCCGGGATGACTCGGAGCGGAGCGGGGAGCCGGCGAGCGCGGCCCGCAGGCTCAAACTTTGTTGCTCTCGGGACGGCGCAGTCGTCACTTCCTCGCGAGCGGGCGGCGTAGCCCGGGCTGTGACCCAGCAGCTCGCGCGGTGGCGCGCCGGACTCCGCAGCCGCCCGCCCCGCCCGCGCCCCCGGCTCAGCACTCCTCCCGGCCCCCGGCGCCGTCTCCCGGCTCGGCGCGCCCTCGGCTGCGTGGGGGGAGGCCGCCTCGCGCGCCCGGCCACCGAGCCTGCACCCCCGAAAGGTTCGCTCCAGCCGCGTCCTTTCTGCGCGGAAATGCGTTCGGAGGCGCAGCTCTCAAGTACCCCGCTCTGGGGCTGGGCTGGGAGGTGGTGTTACTGTTCCTGCCGGAACTGGAGACTAGTTCAAGGGACCCCCACCCCGCAAGAGAGCTGGGGTTCCAGGACAAGCACACCCCTTAGACACAAAGGAGTGGAGTAGAGAGAGGAGAAAGAAAAAGGTTTTCAGTTTAGTTTAAGGGCTAGAAAGGTCATGTCTGAAAGCAGTGTGTTCTGTGCTTTCATAAATAATGCCTAAATTGGGCCTTATGACAAGGGTCGCCTCTCCCCACAGTCCCCCCAAAAGATCTGCATGATTTTCTTTCGTCGTTTCCACGGGGTCTAAATGCGTAGAACGTTTGCCACTTATCACATTTCAGGGAGCTATTTAGGTGTCCAAATTGGGGCTGCAAAATGGTTTCTGTCCTAATTCTCCCTGAAGAGTTCCACTTCTTCCTTTATGCTCCACGCATTTTGGGGCCTGATAGATTCCCTGTTTCATCACCAGCCAAAAGTGCCTTAGAAGAGAGGGTGGAGTCCCGAGAAGAAGAGCTTCAGGCAATAGTAATTCTGAAATTTTTCTTTGCCCAAAATTTGCTTACCATATTAAAAACTACAACAACAAAAAGACACCCTTTGGGTTTCTGATAAGTAGCAACTAAGTAGTTAAACAGCAGTCTTCAAGGAAAAATTACTGATCCCCGAGGCCTGGAGAGAAAATGGGGTTAGCCTTTGCTGTGGTTCAAAAAAAAGTGGACATTGGAAACTGCAGTGGAGGACTTTCATAACAGAAACATTAGCTTCATTGTAGCTTGTCGTGGAAAAAGGGACCTTTCAAAATGTGGTTTAAAAGCATCAGTTAGGGCTCAACAATTTTCCTTTTTTCCCCAAATACAGCTTCTACTAGCACATTGGCCAGATAAAACCTCTCCTTTCCAATGTTCCATCTTTTTACTAAAACACAAGAAACTGTAGACTTGAGTGAAGGCTTTGTCCAGAAAGGTGGAAGTAAGGCTGATGGAAAATGACATCTGGGAAATGATCCCCAGGTCTGAGTTAATACCTTGTGAAAAGCCACAGAATCACCCAAAGATTGGGAGTATGAAGCTCTCCTAGCAACATGAAACTCTCCACGTTGCAGCTGTGTGCACTAGTTCTGACTTCCACTGAGCCACTAATGGCGCATTATAAATACAAAATGTACAATAGCATTGCTTTGAGAAATAAGTGCATTATTAGACTCAATAATTACAATTCTCTGAAATTTGTATTGCAGCACACTGGGGGGGAGGTAGAGGAGTTGCCCATTTCAATCTTGGGATAGAAGTAATTCCTTTAGTGCATGCTGCCTAAGGCAACCTATGAGTAGAGAGAATATGTCAGCCAGGCTTCTAAAGCAATTATGTGATATTTCATATTTGCTAAAACAAGAGGGGAATATTTCTTTGTTCTGTATGGGATTCTAAATTCTCAGTCACAATTTCATGAATATTCAGTATTTCTGCCGTGCCCAGGAGTAATTAGAAGACAGTGTAAATGTGTGAAAGCCCGACACTTACATATCCATTGCTTTTTCTCTGTATAGGGTGGCATTTACTGGAGTCCCAGGGGCCCTGTGTGGAGGATGTGGTAGACAGCCTCTAAACCGGCCCCCTGCCAATGATCTCTGCCTCCTGGTAGTCACACCCTTGTGTAATCCCCTCTCCTTAAGTGGAGGCTGAGCACATTGACTCAATTCTAACAAATAGAATATGGCAGAAGTGATGTGATGTCACTTCTGAGATAAGGTTATAAAAAACACTGTGGCGGGCGG
Organism: Nycticebus coucang; assembly: GCF_027406575.1. Lineage (NCBI taxonomy): Eukaryota > Metazoa > Chordata > Mammalia > Primates > Lorisidae > Nycticebus > Nycticebus coucang. The sequence continues at coordinate 111,665,170 of NC_069788.1, read as the reverse complement.
CGCCTGTGGCTCAGTTGGTAAGGTGCCTCGGCCCCATATACCGAGGGTGACGGGTTAAAACCCGGCCCCGGCCAAACTGCAACCAAAAACTAGCTGGGCGTTGTGGCGGGCACCTGTAGTCCCAGCTACTCGGGAGGCTGAGGCAAGAGAATCGCTTAAACCCAGGAGCTGGAGGTTGCTGTGAGCTGTGTGAGGCCACGGCACTCTACTGAGGGCCATAAAGTGAGACTCTGTCTCTACAAAAAAAACAAAAAACAAAAAACACTGTGGCTTGCATCTTCAGTGCTCTCTGTTTTCCCTTCTCTCTTGGATCACGCAATGTGGGGAAAGCCAACTGCCAGGTCTTCCAGCAGCCCTGTGGAAAGGGCGTGAGCTTGGAAAGGGATTCCTCCCCCTCTCCCAACTTAATCAAACCTTCAGATAAGACCTTTAACTCCAGCCAACAGCTTGAGTACAACCTCAGGAGAGCCCTTGAGGCAGAGGCACCTAGCTAAGGCTGCCTGCATTCCTCACCCACAGAAACTGTAAGATAATAAACGTTTGTTGTCTTTAGCTGCTGTGTTTTGAGGTAATTTGTTATACAGTCACAGATAACTTAGTACAGAGGCCACCGGAGAAGTCACTGGGGCCCAAGACAATCCTGAATGGACTTGTTGATTCCTCACTTGGAAAACAGAACGTGGAGAAAAACTCAGGAGCCTGAACCTGATCTAAGTGTAACATACACATCCCAACAACAGAGGACCCAGCCCCACTTCTTTTGCAGAGCAAGGGTCAATCTTGAATTTAAACTGGGTCAGAGGGTGTGGACTGCTGCTCCACCCCAGGCAGCCCTGGTATTGGGTGTCACCTACCTGACAGCACATGCAGATGTCTTTGTGTCACAAGAAATGACATCCGTCCAGGTATCCCCTTCTTCCTCTTCAGGGCATCTACCCTGATCCCTGAGGCCTCAGCACAACCTTGGTCCTGGAAGGAGAGCTTGCAAGAATGGTCTTCAACCTGGCAGCCAGGAGGGATCAGTGATTTGGTAGGCAGTCAAAACATTAGCAAGTAAGGCTTTGTGGTCCTGAAGCTGAAGAGTGAGCTGCCCGAAGACTATCTCTAATAAAGATCACCTCCACACTGCTGCAAGGGCTAGGAAGAACATTCCGTCCACATGATGGTTATCTTTCTCTCAGCATCATTTCCTCTCTGGCTGGAGCAATTATTTACTTTTAAAATATAAAAAAAGTTTTAGGAAACAGGAGAGCTGTCATACTCCTTCATCCCTGGCCGGAGCAGGCATCTACTTGTGATTGCCCCATGTCCCCTCCCCTCAGCCAATCCTGCACAAGCTGGCAATGGTAGAGGCTGATTTTGTTTTCCCTGCAGAGACACTAGGCTCTGATTTTTTTCATGTGCAGTGGCCACAGCTGCCGTGTTGCCATGCTGTCATCCGGTTGCTATGACTTGTGAGGTTGTGAATATGCCAGAACGTGAATCTATTAATTTAACAGGAACTAGGCTCAGCACATATATTCCTTGTTAGGTCATTTGCTTTGCTACTTAAACCACATCCAATGTGTTCAGCAATGGGCATGTTTCCTAGAGTCTGGCTTTGCAAAAATGCCAAATGCCCCAAATTTTGAGCCTGCACAGTTTTAGATAATTAAAGTACTGTGGAGGACATAAAGGCATTCTAGCATGAGGATGCAAACAAGTCAGTTCAGGAAAAAAATCAAGGGGAGGGAAATGGTTAAAGTTTCGGATCTTCATTCTTTATGCAGTTGGAACCTCTCCAAGGGAGGTGTATGAGCTAATGTCCCTAGGAATCCCTCCCTGAGCCCAGCTTGCTCACTGACAAGGTCTGTCTCCAGCACTTTGTCACAACATTGTGTGTAGACAATAAAAGGAAGCATTGTCCTCTTCTGCTATGTTGAGCCCATAGGCAGGCATTTTTCATTCACCCCTTCACTTAACAGTCACTGAGTATCTACTAGTGGGTATTCCAGGAAGCAAAACAGATTCTCTCCCTAGTGAGAAAGAATGACACATAATTTACATGAGAAGTATAAGAATTGAGCTTGGCAGCCAGGCCAGAGGTTCACACCTGTTATCCCAGCACTCTGGGAGGATGAGGCAGGTGGATTGCTTGAGCTCAGGAGTTTGAGACCAGCCTGAGCAAGAGTGAGACCCCTGTCTCTACAAAGGAAAGTGTGAGAGAGAGAGAGAGAGAGAGAGAGAGAGAGAGAGAGAGAGAGAGAGAGAGAGAGAGAGAGAGAGAGAGAGAAAGAAAGAAAGAAAGAAAGAAAGAAAGAAAGAAAGAAAGAAAGAAAGAAAGAAAGAAAGAAAGAAAGAAAGAAAGAAAGAAAGAAAGAAAGAAAGAAAGAAAGAAAGAAAGAAAGAAAGAAAGAAAGAGAGAGAGAAAGAGAGAAAAAGATTAGCCAGGTGCAGTGGCATGAACATGTATTCCCAGCTACTCAGGAGTCTGAGGCAGGAAGATCACTTGAGCCCAGAAGTTTAAGGTTGCTATGAACTATGACGATGTCATTGCACTCTAGCCTAGGTGACAGAGTGAGACCCTGTCTCAATTAAAAAAAAAAAGGGCGGTGCCTGTAGCTTAGTGGCGCCAGCCATGTACATCCAGGCTGGCAGGTTCGAACCTGGCCTGGGCCAGCTAAACAACAATGACAACTGCAGCAAAAAAATAGCCGGGCATTGCAGCAGGTGCCCATAATTCCAGCTACTCTAGAGGCTGAGGCAAGAGAATCGCTTAAGCCCAAGAGTTTGAGGTTGCTGTGAGCTAAGACACCATAGCACTCTACCAAGGGCAACATAGTGAGACTCTGTCTCAAAAAAAAAGAATTGAAGAAAGAATAATCAGGGCGATATGAGATCTCAAATAAGGGTGCATATAAGTCTGTCTGGGCTCAGCGCCTGTGGCTCAAGCGGCTAAGGCACCAGCCACATACTGAGTTTGAATCCAGCCCGGGCCTGCCAAACAACAATGATGGCTACAACCCAAAAATAGCCGGGTGTTATGGCAGGCACCTGTAGTCTCAGCTACTTGGGAGGAGGAGGCAGAAAAATCCCTTGAGCCCAGGAGTTGGAGGTTGCTGTGAGCTGTGATGCCACAGCACTCTACCCAGGGCAACAGCTTAAGGCTCTGTCTCAAAAAAAAAAAAAAAGTCTGTCTGGAGAAAAGAGTCACCACTAGTGTTTTTCTTTAAAAATACGTTAATTGGTCAGGAACAGTGTCTCTTGCCTATAATCGAAGCACTTTGAGAGGCCATGGAAGGAGGAACACTTTAGGCCAGGAGTTTGAGACCAGCCTGAGCAACACAATGATACCCTGTCTCTACAAAAAAATATGAAAATCTGGCCTCTCTCACATTTTCTCCTTCACGAGAGGTACCCACTTCCAATTCCCTTTGGAAGTGCTCTGAACTTTCTTTTTGTTCGTTCTAATTAAATTCTGTTACCCTTAAAAGAAAATGAAAATCGGGCGGCATCAGTGGCTCAGTAAGTAGGGCGCCAGCCCCATATACTGAGGGTGGTGGGTTCAATCCTGGCCCCAGCCAAACTGCAAACAAAAAATAGTTGGGCTTTGTGGCAGGTGCCTATATTCCCAGCTACTCAGGAGGCTGGGACAAGAGACTCGACTAAGCCCAGGAGTTAGAGGTTGCTATGAGCTGTGACACCACAGCACTCTACCAAGGGCGACAATGTGAGACTCTGTCTCTTAAAAAAAAAAGAAGAAAAATGAAAATCATAGCCAGGCATGGTGGCACACACCTGTAGTTTCAGGATCTTGGGAGACCGAGGCAGAGGATCATTGGGGCCCAGGAGTTTGAGGTTGCAGTGATGATATCACTGTACTCAAGCTTGAGCAACAGAGCAAGACCTTGTCTCAAAAAAAAAAAAAAAAAGTAGAGGGCAGCGCCTGTGGCACAGTGAGTAGGGTGCTGGCCCCACATACCCAGGGTGGCGGGTTCAAACCCGGCCCCGGCCAAACTGCAACAACAACAAAAAAAAATATCCAGGCAGGGCGGCGCCTGTGGCTCAGTGAGTAGGGCACCGGCCCCATATACCGAGGGTGGCAGGTTCAAACCCGGCCCTGGCCAAACTGCAACAAAGAAATAGCTGGGCATTGTGGCGGGTGCCTGTAGTCCCAGCTACTCGGGAGGCTGAGGCAAGAGAATCGCTTAAGCCCAGGAGTTGGAGGTTGCTGTGAGCTGTGTGACACCCTGGCACTCTACCAAGGGCCATAAAGTGAGACTCTGTCTCTCCAAAAAAAAAAGTAGAATCTCTGTAAGTTGACCACCCAAGGGACTGTAATAAACTGGTCAACATATGGAGGTCATCAACATAAAAGAATTAAGCTTACCGATATGTACATGTGGTAGAGGTCCAGTCTATGCAAATTAGATTGATTTAAAGAGGTTGTCACTACAGGCAGGTGGTCAACTATGGAGGTTATCAGGATGCATTGCATTAAGTAATAAGTATTGTTTTGTGTAGCATTTGTTTCAGTTGTGCACTATATAAAGTATTCATGTATATCTGTATGGGAGTATGAATGTAAAATGTATTTCCTATGTTCAGGCTGGATTTAAAGAGTTTAGATAAATAACCACCGGACACTACTAAGGACCTCTGATGGGCCAGGCATCAAGGTGGTATTGTCCCATTGTATAGTTGAAGAAACTAGCTATCGACTTTAATCCATCAAAATTCTCCTTGCTTAGTGAATCAAAGGCCAAGTCTAAATGGCCAGTTCCTTGAGTCCTCTCATAACAGAGCAGAGAGGCCAGCTCTAAGGTGGAGAAATACCCACCCCACCTTTCTGGTAAGAAGGGGATGTAAGAGAAATAGAGAGGGGATAGAAACACACCATGCTTCTTCCTGCTGTCCAGGCCTCAGATGGTTTTACCTAATGAATGTTACTGAAAGCACAGAGGAGGCTGTTACCCAGCTGCTCACTGGGAATTCTGGGAGGAAGATGAATCCAAGGCTGTTTTCTATAATATGGGGGGCAGCCAAATGAAGCTGGTGGTCAAACTTGAGTAGGCAGAAAGAAACTGTGAGGTTTAGGTCTCCTGAGTTCCGCAGTTCCTGCCTGGCATGTTATGTTGAGAGCCAGCAGCCTTCTGGGGATTGCCCTGATGGGGCAAGGTAACCCTATAGCAAGCTCAGGGCAGGTTAGGTATCGGCGCCAGGGAGAGCAGAGAGGAAGTTGAGCATCAGGTTGCAAGGGGAGGGGTGGCTTTGTGAAGAACGGACAAGTTTGCCTACCATAGCAGCAAAGCCCAAGAGTTCTAGGTGCAGTGAGCTATGATTCTGCCTCTGCACTCCAGCCTGGGCAATATAGTGAGACCCCATCTCTAAAACACAAAACGAAAACAAAATATCCATTTCTTTCTCTTCCTCCCTCCCTTCCTTCCTTCCTTCCTTCCTTCCTTCCTTCCTTCCTTCCTTCTTTCTTTCCTTCCTTCCATTTTCCTTCCAGGTGAGGTTCAAACTCTCGAACCACTGAGCTATGGAGCCCAGCTAAAATGTCCATTTCCTAATGAATATGTGAATATGTTAGGCTATATGACAAAGGGGAAATTAAAGTTTTAGCTGGAATTAAGGTTGCCAATTAGCTGACCTTAAAATAAAGTGATTATCCTGGATTATCAAGGTGTGCCCAAAGCACAAGAGTCCTTAAAAGTGGAAGCAGGAGACAGAAGAACAATCAGATTAGAGGGCCATATGATTATGGAAGAATGAATGGCAGAGAAATACAACACTGTCCACTTTGAGGATGGAGAAAAGAGATACTGAGCCAAGAAATTATGTGGTTTCTAGAAGCCAGAAAAGGCAAGCCAACAATTTTCTCTGGAGCCTCAGAAAGGAGCACAGTCTAGCCAATACCTTGATTTTAGCCTGGTGAATGTGTGTTAGATTTTTTCTTTTTTTTGAGACAGGGTCTCACTTGGCTACCCTCCATATTGTAGAAAATAGCCCTTGGTAGAGTGCTATGGTATCATAGCCCATAGCAACCTCAAACACTTGGGCTCAAGCGATTCTCTTGCCTTAGCCTCTGAGTAGCTGGGACTACAGGCGCCCGCCACAACGCCCGGCTATTTTTTTGTTGCAGTTTGGCCGGGGCCAGGTTTGAACCTGCCACCCTCAGTATATGGGGCCGGCGCCCTACTCACTGAGCTACAGCCGCCACCCCATATGTTGGATTTTTTTTTTTTTTTTTTGGAGACAGAGCCTCAAGCTGTTGCCCTTGTAGAGTGCCATGGCATCACAGCTCACATAACCTCCAACTCCTGGGCTTAAGCGAGTCTCCTGCCTCCGCCTCCCAGGTAGCTGGGACTACAGGTGCCCGCCACAACGCCCGGCTATTTTTTGATTGCAGCCATCATTGTTGTTTGGCAGGCCCTGGGCTGGATTTGAACCTGCCAGCTCAGGTGTATGTGGCTGGCACCTTAGCTGCTTGAGCCACAGACACTGAGCCCGTGTGTTGGATTTTTGATGCACAAAACCATAAGATAAAAAAAAAACTATGTTGTTTTAAGCTACCAAGTTGATGGTAATTTGTTACAGTAGCCATAGAAAACTAAAGCAGGGACATGTTTTAAATGTAGCGCTTTCTGGGAAGTGTTTACACCATGTGTTAGAAGCCATAGTTTTCATGTTAGAACTTAAGCCGAGAGCCAGACTGGGTGGGCCAAAGTCCCAGGATGTCAGATCATCGGGAAGTTTCCAAAGTAACAGGCCACTAGAAAATAAACAGCTTGGATCCCAAACCAAGACATTGTCTTGAAAGTACAACCTGTCTGCAGTCCCCTGGCTTGGCGATGTTCTCTAGATTACACACCATTTCTCAAAGCTTCTCCACAGACTTGTTAGCCTAGCAGGCCACAGTGTGGAGCCAAGTGTAGAAATGGCAACCAAAAGTAAAGCAGAGTCAACTGTCAAAAGCTATTGTGGAAATGCTGCACATTCAATGATCCCAGGAGCCTAGCAAGGCTGTACAACTGCCCAGAGTTTGTAAATGAAGCTTTTTTAAAAATATTGAAGGCTGGGCACTGTGGCGCATGCCAGTAATCCTAGCATGCTAGGAGGCTGAAGTGGGGGTGGATCACCTGAGCTCAGGAGTTCGAGATCAGCCTGAGCACAAGTAGACCTCATCTCTACTAAAAATAGAAAACCTAGCCAGGTGTTGTGGTGAGTGCCTGTAGTCCCAGCTACTCAGGAGGCTGAGGCAAGAGGATCACTGGAACCCAGGTGTTTGAGGTTACTGTGAGCTATGATGCCACAGCACTTGACCCAGGGTGACATAATTTCTGTCTTAATTAATGAATTAATTAATTAAAAATATGGACCAGAAAAACACAAACCAAAGAATCAAGGTAACCTGCACAGCATTCCCAGGATCCAGCTGGCTAGCAATGCTGGACTCATTTTTTCACCTTGCACAGGTGGCTTTTTCCTGTTTGAGACAGGTGAATATTTATTGGCAGGCACAGCTCAAAGGTCAGAACTCACTGCACAGTAGGGAGGAAGTCTTTTCACGGTCCTCTGCTAATAACTAATTGGTCCTACGACATCAGTCTTAGCATAAAGTGGGCGGTGTCATTTGGGTTCACAGGCCTAGAGATTGCTAAGCGTTCACGAGATTACTTTAGGGCCCCCAGCTTCTTTGGGGAAGAAGGAAGTCTTCCTATTCTGGGTGTAGTCATATCTGGGATTACAGCAAGGAACCAGGCTGTGGCAGTATATAGAGTCCACAAGGAGCTGTAGCTCTCTGGGGGATCTTGGAGAACTGGAAGTTTTCGTGGTAGTTTCAAGAAACTCCTATAAAAACGGTAGTTTGTAGATTACTTGGACAGGGCAAAAGCCCCAGGATTCTCTAGTTTATGCCCTTTTACTTCCCAAATAGAATTTCCCAGGAGGACCATACTGGATAGGCAGGTCTAAATTACATATGCATACATATATGTGTATGTATATACATACATATACACATACATATATATACACACACACTCCATATATATAACATATATAACTGTGAGCTAATACATATATTATATATATATATAACTGTGAGCTATGACGCCACAGCACTCTACCCAGGGTGACAGAATTTCTGTCTTAATGAATGAATGAAAATTCATTCATTCATAATATAAATATATATTATATATATATATATATATTTTTTTTTTTTTTTGAGATGAGGCCTTGCTATGCTGCCCAGGTTTGTCTCAGACTCCTGGGCTCAAGCAATCATCCAGCTTCAGCCTCCCACCTAGCTGGGATTACAGGCTGTGCCACCACACCTGTCTATATTTAAACTACATTTATATTTACAGCATCCCACCACATCAGCTGGAGCATCTGTGGCCCCTACAGCACTCTTCTAGACTCACTCTTAAAGGCTTCCACTTAAATGGCCTTTGGCCTGTCCTGTAGGTGCTGTCTGGTTACCTGACGTAATTTCTGCCTTTTGCCCCCAGTTGGAGGGTGTGGTCACTGACTCACCCGCCAGAAACTCTTTACCTGAGTCCAGTCAATGGGTTCACTCCTGTCTGAAGTGGTTGCAAAGACGCTGAGGACCAGTGGAATGCCACAGAATTACTCTGTGGGCCATATTCCAGGTCCTGGTATGGTTCTAGCAATATCTACAAATTCCTGTCCTGAGCTATTTGGGTTTTAGCCTAGAATTTATTCTCCTGCAGGCAGAGGAAGAAAACTAACATCTTTCAGGCCCGACAGCCAGAGTCCTAAATTCTGGGTCTTTGTTATAGATACAAAATATCTGCTTCAGAGTTGGAGTCCACATGATAAATATTCAAGGCGCCTCTAATCCTGGTCAGAGATCTTGTTGACTGTATCATGGTGACTGTCAAACCTTACCTCATTCATTTTAGGTATTGATGGACATGATGCAAGAGATGTGTGAGCTTCCCACAGCCAGCTGCAGCATGGCCACCATGGCTTCTCCTCGCATGCATCATTTCCAGGAAGCAGATCACATTTGGAAGGCTACATTATTCTCCTTTCTGTGGAATTAGGAAGTTTCCAGGGATTTCTAACAGCCATGTAAAGGCAGTGAATAGAGGGGTATAAACATCAAAAAGTGAGGCACGTAACAAAATCCACCAATGGGTCTGCAAATGCTCTGTCCACAACTGAAATCAATAAGAATCAATATAGACTAGGCTGTACTAGTGGGCTTGGGCTTCTCCATCCCCACCTTCTCCATCCCTTGCCTTCTGGGGTGGTGGAGGACTGTGAGCACACTTTCTAAATACTGTAAGCATTTAGCGCTTGTTGGGAGATGATGATCCTTTGCTCTCTCACATGTCTGTATGCCTTGTGAGTGGAGTCACTAACTGCCCTTTGTTCAAGACTATCTTTTTTTTTTTTTTTTGGGACAGAGTCTCGCTCTGTCGTCTGGGCTGGAGTGCAATGTGGAGTTATCACAGCTCATTGCAACCTCAAACTCTGGGGCTCAAGAGATCCTCCCTCCTGCCTTAGCCTCCCAAGTAGCTGGGTCTGCAGGCATGTACCACCAACTAATTTTTTCTATTTTTTAAATAGACATAGGGGTCTCACTCTTGCTCAGATTGGTCTTGAACTCTAGAGCTCAAGTGATCCTCCTGCCTTAGCATCTCAGAGTGCTGGGATTACAGGTGTGAGCCACTGCACCAGGCAAGATGATGTTTTTAAAGAGATCTTCTTTCCCAGAGCAAAGTTCAGGCATTGTTTAAGACTCTGATTCCCTAAGCTTAGGGTTGTGCAATCTGGTGACGTGTCTCACTGTGTGTACAGATGTCACCTGGACCTTTTGGCACTGCCTTTGTGAATTGGGACTTAGGGAACTAGTACAAGAATTTGTTGATATTCTTGCTACTACTATTGCCATGGGTAAAAGTCTTGTGTCTTCTGCCAACATCCATAACACTATGGTAGTCTCACTTGTTAGCTTGTGAATAGGATAAAATCTTAGACCCTCCAAGGTTCTTGACAGCCTCTTATTTCCTTCTCATGTGACGTAACTCCTCAATCCACAAATTCTCCTCAGCCCCATGATCCTTAAAGGCACCTTGGTAGTTTGGGTCAAGGGGAAGGAAACTACTCATACAGACATGAAGACAGATCAAATTAAAAAGCAAGATTAGGCCAGGCACTAGTGGCTCACTCCTGTAATCCTAGCACTCTGGGAGGCCAAAGCAGAATGATCCCTTGAGCTCATGGGTTCGAGACCAGCCTGAGCAAGAGCAAGACCCCGTCTCTACTAAAAACCGAAAAATCAGCTGGGCATTGTGGTGGGTACCTGTGGTCCCAGGTACTCAGGAGACTAAGGCAGGAGGATCACTTGAGCTCAGGAGTTTGAGGTTGCTGTGCTAGGCTGACTCGATGGCACTCTAGCCTGGGCAATGGAGTGAGACTCTATCTCAAAAAACAAACAAAGCAAGATTGAAGCTAGGCCAAGACCTGGTGACGGAGCTGAGATATCCAGAAGCTTGGTTTAAGGCTGAGACCAAAGGAGATCATTGTAATTCTGGGCTGTTTATAGATGGTTGGTTCTGAACATGCTTAGGTGAACAAACTCACTGGTTTTCTCATCTTTAAAATGAAATAAATTGGACTAGATTTTTTTTTTTTTTTTTTGTGGTTTTTGGCCGGCTGGGTTTGAACCCCCCCACCTCCGGCATATGGGACCGGCGCCCTACTCACTGAGCCACAAGCACCGCCCATGGATTAGATTTTTTTTTTAAAAAAAAAGACTAACTTTGTTGCCTCTGTAGAGTACTATGGCATCACAGCTCACAGAAACCTCCAACTCCTGGGCTGAGGCAATTCTCTTGCCTCAGCCTCCCAAGCAGTTGGGACCACAGGCACCTGCCACAATGCTCAGCTATTTTTTTGTTGTAGTTTGGCCGGGGCCAGGTTTGAACCCACCACCCTCGCTATATGGGCCAGTGCCCTACTCACTGAGCCACAGGCACCGCCCAAGTTGGATTAGATTGTTTCTGAGGTTCCTTCTAGCTGTAAAAATTGGCTTTATAAATTTGTAACAGGGCTACCTAGCATACACATTAGGCACTTTACATTATTTTAAATTTCGATTACAAAAGGACTATGGACTATGACATTATGGAACTGATGTAGCATTAGAAGTTAAAAAGCCTAAAAAGTAAAATAAAATTAAATAAATAAAAAGAAGTTAAGAAGCCTGAATTCTAGTTCTTGTCTGCCATCTCCCTGTTTGATGTTTGGCAAGTCACGTACCTTACCTGGAAGAGACAGGTGTGGGATGTAGACACATAGTGATTTCAGATGGCATAGTTAAAAAGTAATTTTCTTTTCAGTTCTCTTTTCATTTTTTTGTTTATGCCTAGGAAAGTATAGTGCTAGACTCTTTTTAGCAAAGAGAAATCTCAAGCTCAGGTATTTTCCAGGTAGGGAGCATGTAAGAAGATTGCCTAGCTATCCTTGATTTACTTAATTTTGTTTTGCCTTCAATTTATGGCAAATAATACAAGTTTTCCATTTGTGGGAATGGATGCAAAGTTTCCTTTAAAAGTAAATTAATTATGAAAATGTTCTAAAATTGATTCTGGTAATGGCTGCACAAGTCTGTGAATATACTAAAAATAAACATTGAATTGTATGCTTTACATGGATAAATTAGTTGGTATGTGAATTATGTTGCAATAAGGGTGTTTTAAAAAGTAAATTGGAGTTAGAAGTGGTGGCACACATATGTAGCCCCAGCTACTCAGAAGGCTAAGGCAGGAAGAACACGTGAGCCCAGGGGTGTTCTATGGTGAGTGTTCTATGACTTGTACCTTTAAATAGCAAGTGCACTCCAGTCTGGGCAACATAGCAAGACCCTGTCTCTGAAAAAAAAAAAAAGGTAAATTGATTAAAGTAAAAAGAGGACTAATTTAAGTAGAATCTTAAGCAATAAATAGTCTAGGTGGTCAATTAATATAGAAACAGTTGTTCAGAACATACGTGACTACTGTTTGGGAAAACAGTGCGATTTGATCTTGGGCAAGTTTTTATATAAGCCTGTTTCCTGGTCTCCAAAATGGAATGGTGATACATCCCTTGATTTGTTAAAAGGGAGATACAGAGCACAGAAAACCCTCAGCCCAGGGCCTGCTGAAGGCAAAGGCTTGATGACTTGCCTGAGCTCCCACCGTGGTGTCAGTCCTTGAGCTTTCACATATCAACTTCTCCATCCTTACAATAATCCCAGCAGTAGGTATTGTTATTCCTATTCGATAACCTCTGGGGAGTAGATGCTATTTGTCCTCATTTGCAGACCAATGAGCCAGGGCTCAGAGAAGCTGAGTAACTTTTGACTGGAGTCACAGAACTAGTAAGTGGCTCAGGAATGAGGGGCCACACAGTATGGGACTTCAAAGCTCCTACACTTTCCCTTTTAATACTGGCCCTCCCTCCACCAACCTTGAAGCCAGATCCAATTGAACAGAATCCATCTGAGTGGGGAGAGGGTGCGTGGAGGTGGAGAAAAGGGGACACAAAAGCAGCCCTGTAACCCTGTCTCACAGAGGAGTACTGCCCCTCTGCTTCCCTGCCTCCCAGCCTTGGGGACCCAAGTTCCTGCTTCTTCTTCCTATTGTCTCCCCTGTCCCTGGTTGTCCAGTGCAAAATTACCTTTTTTTTCATCCCGTCTTTCAGGGACTAAAGTTTTTTGCTGTTTCTGGATCCAGACCCACTTCTGCTGGGCTTTTCTCCTACCATCTATTTGTCTGTTTAGACTTTGGCACTGGGACAGTGCTGACACTTGACCCTCTGACACTTAGCTGGGTGTCTTGGTCCCCACCCATATTCTGGTTTGATGGTGAGCTCCCCTGCAGTGAAGTAATCAAATTGGTCCCCACATCAGGCCACCATCGTCTCCTCACTGGACAACTGTAATGACCTCTGATCTTGTTTGAGTCCAGTCTTTCTCCAAGGGTCATTCAGAGTAAGCTCTCTGAAGTGCAGCCTGACTGAGAAACTCCTGCTTGTGCCTTAGCGTCTCCCCACTGTCCTGTGAGTAAAATCTTGACTCCTTAGCCTAGATTTTTATTTATTTATTTATTATTATTATTATTTTTTTTTTTGTAGAGACAGAGTCTCACTTTATCACCTTCAGTAGAGTGCCGTGGCGTCACACAGCTCACAGCAACCTCCAACTCCTGGGCTTAGGCAATTCTCTTGCCTCAGCCTCCCGAGTAGGGAATACAGGCGCCCACCACAACGCCCGGCTATTTTTTTGTTGTTGTTGCAGTTTGGCCAGGGCCAGGTTTGAACCCACCACCCCCGGCATATGGGGCCGGTGCCCTACTTGCTGAGCCACAGGTGCTGCACTAGCCTAGATTTTTAAAGGCCTTTGTGAGCTGCTGTCTCCTGAACCCTTCTGGCTCTTCTTTCCAATCTTCTCTTCATCCCCTCTGAGCCAGTCATTTTACACTATTTACCATCTCTGAAGGCTCCTATGTTCCCAGGCACACAATCAGTGCTCACAAAATAGTAATTAATGCACGATGGCCTCTGGCCTTCAGTCTTTGTGCGAGCCATTCCCCAGTCTGGAATGCCCCTTCCTGCTATGCTCTCAACTAATTCTGACTGATCTTCTTGAACTCCGTTTCCATGTCACATCCTCAAAGAAGCCTTCTGTGTCCTCCCATGTCAGGCGCAGGTTTATGTGCTCTGATAATATCCTGTGTTTTCCTGCAGAACTACAGCAGAGTAGCTGGAAGTATAGGCCCTGGAGTCAAAGTACCTGGATTTAAATTGTCAGTATGCTACTTACCCTGGCTGTGTGACCTTGGGCAAGTCACTTAACCTCTTTGTGCTTCCATTTCCTTATCTGTAAGATGGATATAATAATAACTACTAATGGCAGGCACTTGGTATATGTTATCTATTATTATTTTAGCATGTATTATAATCTGTTGTAAATACAAGTCCTCAGCTGGGCACATTTGGCTCACACCTGCAAACCTAGCACGCTGGGGGGCAGAGGTAAGAGGATTGCGTGAGGCCAGAAGTTCGAGACAAGCCTGAGCAAGAGCAAGACTCTGTCTCTACAAAAAAAAGAAAACTCAGCTAGGTGTGGTAGTATACTTCTGTAGTCCTAGATCCTTGGGAGGCTGAGGCAGGAGGATTGGTTGGTATTGAGACAGGAATTTGAGGTTGTAATGAGCCACTGCACTCTAACCCATAACAAAGGTGACAGAGCGAGAACTTGCCTGAGCAAAAAAAATATATATCTATATATATACACACACACACCCCTATACACCAGTTCCCTACTGAGTCTTCCTCAGCCTCTTGAGGGTGTTCTATTCACTATTGAGTCATCTCTGGGCACCTTGCATAAAACCAGACACAGGATAGTGTGTGGTACATATTTACCGAATGGATGGATGAATGAAAATGAATGAAAGCCTTGCTCCCTGGTTTAGCTCAGCAGACTGTTTGATCTTGACTTTCTTTCGGGATTCCCAAGACCAATTTTCCTTGCTCTGGCCTGGGCAGATCACAGCCCAAATTCTGCTTATGGGATTTTGATCTCAAATCTAAATAACTGGTCTCAACACAAGACAGAAGTACCTCCAGGTAGTGTAGAAGGGAAAGCTTTCTTTCACGGTTTGTTATAAATGTCCCCTCAGCACCTCCACCTCCCTTTGCTCTAATTTGTTATGTTTAGGGTGTGGCCAGCACCCAAACAGAGCAGGTCATTCATTCCTTCAGCAAGGGTGTGCACAGCCATGCCTCCCAGAGTGCTGAGGATGCTAGGGAAGGTAGGGCATAGGCCCCTTCCTGAGTGTCTGGGTCCAGATCTGGCTGGCCAGGAAAGGAGACAGGCAGTTCCCATGCTGGGTGCACACTGCAGATGTCAGGATCTGCAAACCACAGGATGGGGAGCCAGAGCAGGAGGGCAAGACCAGGGGCTGTAGTTCCTAGGATTGGGAGAAAGTCAAAAGTGAGGTCAGGAGGGGAGCAACCTCAGAGGAGGCAGAACGGAGACTGGCAAAGGTCAGAGTGCAGCAGAGGAGGTCCTCCAAGGCCCAGCACTATCAGGGAGAAGCCTTCTAAAAGAGCAGTCCCTCAAAGAACTCAAAACAGATCTCCCATTTGATTCTGCAGTTCCACTACTAGGCATCTACCCAGAAGAAAAAAAAAAATTTTATCATAAAGACATTTGTACTAGATTGTTTATCGCAGCTCCATTTATAGTTGCCAAGATGTGGAAACAACCTAAATGCCCATCGACCCATTAATGGTATATGTATACTACGGAACACTATTCAGCCATAAAAAGATGGAGACTTTACATCTTTTGTATTAACCTGGATGGAGTTGAAACACATTCTTAGGGAAGTATCACAAGAATGGAAAAGCAAGCATCCAATGTACTAAATACTAATACGAAGCCAATAGACAATCCAAAACACACCCACATAAGAGAAAAAACTCAATTCAATTCAAGATAGGAGGAGGGGGAAGTAGGGAGGGGGATTAATTTGCTCCCACTGAGCAAAACGTGGGGGTATATGGCACACCTTCTAGGGGAGGACACAACTACAACAGGAATCATCCCTAATAAATGCAAACATTGTAACCTAATTCTTTGTACCCTCAAATTCACCTGAAATAAAAATAATAATAATCCTAGCACTCTGGGAAGCCAAGGCAGGTGGATTGCTTGAACTCAGGGGTTCAAAACCAGCCCAAGCAAGAGTGAGACTCCATCTCTGAAAAATAGCCAGGCATTTTGGCGGGCAACTATAGTCCCGGCTACTCAGGAGGCTGAGGCAAGAGGATCACTTGAGCCCAAGACTTTGAGGTTGCTGTGAGCTATGACACCATGGCACCCTACTCAGGGTGACAAAGTGAGATTGTCTCAAAAAATAAATAATAATAAAAATTAAATAAAATGAATGAAAGAGCAGTCTCAATATGGGGCTGTTGTGGGCCTCACTCTTTTTTTTCTTTCTCTGGGGAGGAGCTGGGAGGTAGGAAAAAACCACTCAGGACTTCCCACCCAAGAATAAAGCAGCAGCAGCTGCCACAGGCCAGTACTCCAAACCAGCTTTCCGTCTCCTGTTAAGACCTGCTTTGAGAAGGCAGTGGCTGTGGGGTTAGATGGTCAGGCCTTTTCGCAGGCCAGTTGCTGGCGACACTGCAATAGCAGAACACTGAGGACTAAGCATGAGGCCCAGAATCTGACACTAAACCAAGGTATGGCTTTGCCTAAGTCGTTTCACCTCTTCGGTCTCCACTTCTCCATTTAGGAAAGGAGTGTCGGGGCAATGCTAAGGGTGTGCAACCTTCTAACATAAAGACCTCTTGTCTTTTTTTTTTTTTTCAGACAGAGTCTCAAGCTGTTGCCCTGGGTAGAGTGCCATGGTATCATAGCTCACAACAACCTCAAATTCCTGGACTTAAATTCTCTTGCTTCAGCCTCCCAACTATCTGGGATTATAGGCCCCTTCCTGAGTGTCTGGGTCCAGATCTGGCCGGCCAGGAAAGGAGACAGGCAGTTCCCATGCTGGGTGCACACTGCAGATGTCAGGATCTGCAAACCACAGGATGGGGAGCCAGAGCAGGAAGGCAAGGCTATTGAGCTCAGAAGTTCAATAACCCCCGGCTATTTTTTTTTGTTGCAGTTGTCTTTGTTGTTTTACCTGGCCCAGGCTGGGTTTGAACCCGCCAGCCTCAGTGTATATGGCTGATGCCCTACCCAATAAGCTACAGGCGCTGCCCAGGAAGACCTCTTTTTAAAAGTAAAAATATCCAAAGACTCCACTTGACAGCTGTGGGCATTTTGGCATCTGTTGTTTACAAAAAAAAAAATACAAAAATAATTTTTTAAAGAAAACTTTTGTATCTCCAAAAGGAATTTGCATTGATCTACTGTCATTTACAAAAGTTAGAGAGCAAAATCCTTTAAGGCTCCATGAAAAACTCCTTCCCAAATCCAATCAGCTGAGCTTTTATTTTCCCTAGAACTTACAGAAATGAATTACCTATGCCTCTGATTTGAAAAATGCAAGGGACACCAGAGCCCTGAGCCAGTGTTTTTCAAATTTTTACTTTAATTACTAAGTCATCAATGATGCTTACATTATGGAACAAAATCTGAAAGCAGAAGTGATGGGTGATGTTTGTCACTTTTTGGCTACTCAGCTTTGGAATCCCCTCCCAGGGAATTTCAAAGACTTCAGCTCATTGTCTTCCTAGAAGTTAGAGCCCACTGCTCACTTGTTACTACAGAGGATAAAACACCAGACACTTGCTTCCCAGCATCCTTTATTAGCAGTTATGTGATCTAGGCTCAGCCAATCAGGTGAACTGCCCTAAACTCGCAGGAGGCTAGACCAATCACAGAGCCCAGTGAAGAACTTTTTCTAGTGAGAGTGGCCATAGCCAAGGCAACCTTATCAGAATTCCAGGGTCAGCAGCCCCAATGTCATTGTTGAGGCCCAGGCACAAGGTACTAGGGTTCTGAGACTAGGGTAGGACTCTCTAGATAACTTCTGTGCCACCATTCTGTTCACGTTCCTGGCTACTGCCTAGCACCTTTTCATCCTCACTCATGCCCTGACCCAAGCTCTTCAGCCCTCCCTGAGATTCTATGGGCTATCCAACATCCTTTCTATAAATGTCTCTTCTGCTTAAATCATCCCCTCCCCCCCACACAAAGCCAGCTTCTGTTGCATTTTTAATTCAGGGTTCTGACCAAATCACAGTTTTACATCATTTATATTTTGGCGTGGTATATATAGTTCTGAGAAAATTCTGATCATATGGACGGAGGGTTACAAGTAATAACGATCTGAAAACCATGACCTAGCACCCACCATAGGCCAGGCTCTATTCTAATCACTGCATGTATTAATTCACTTTTTTTGTTTGTTTGTTTTGTTTTGAGACAGAGTCTCACTTTGTTGCCCTGGATAGAGTCATCATAGTTTGCAGCAACTGCAAACTATTGGGTTCAAGCGATCCTCTTGCCTGAGCCTCCTGAGTAGCCAAGGTACCCACCACAACGCCCGGCTGATTTTTCTATTTTTAGTAGAGATAGGGCCTCTTTCTTGTTCATGCTGGTCTTGAACTCCTGAGCTCAAGGAATTCACCCACCTTAGCCTCCCAGAGTGCCAGGATTATAGGTGTGAGCCACCGCACCCAGCCTGTATTAATTAACTTAACAAACTTTTTTAGGTGGATCCATCATTAATATCTTTTTTTTTTTTTTTTAAACAGAGAGACTCACTCGGTTGCCCTGGGTAGAGTGCTGTGACATCATAGCTCACAGTAACCTCAAACTCTTGGGCTCAAGAGATTCTCTTGCCTCAGCCTCTCTATAGCTGGAACAGGTGTCTGCCATGATTCCCACCTAGTTTTTCTATTTTTAGTAGAGACAGGGTCTCCCTCTTCCTCAGGCTAGTCTCAAACTCCTAAGCTCAGGCAATCTACCCACCTCGGCCTCCCAGAGTGCTAGGATTATAGGAGTGAGCCCAGACAATATCTCCCTTTTATAAATGAGAAAACTGAAGTGCAGAAGAATTGGTAATTTGCCCAGGTTTAAGAACTTAAATCTAGGCAGTCTCATAACAGAGTTTGTGCTCTTAACTCCTGCTAAAGGATTTTTTCTTGTTTTTCTTTTGAAGTTAGAATAGTCTTCAATTAAAACAATCTAGAACCTAGAGAGAGAAGTGGAATTTTTTTGTTTCAGTCAGATGAGTAACTATGAAAACATCCAACAACTCTTCATTTTCATCATAAACATAAAACGCAGGCAATAAACAACTAAAACTTATGACAAGTACTAAACGAAAAAGGCAATTTCATCCTCCGCCAGTCATGTTTGCTGTTCTACGCCTGGTGGTTTATGGAGCCTGGTGTACCTGAGTGCAGGAAGCTGTCAGCTCTTCATTGCTCTGCTCTCCTCAAGCTGACGTGCCCAGGCTGGCATAGCACTGCCACATCCTTACAGCAAACCCC